>NC_073303.1:34470002-34783127 GCF_027595985.1 Sorex araneus | reverse complement strand
GGAAGTGGGACTCAGTGAGTGTGGGGGGAGCTTGGTTTTGTCCTATGAAGTGCGGTCACCTGCGGGGGGGGGCTCCCGGGAGAAGTCTGAGTCTTCACTGCTCTGGCTTCTCGGCTGAGAAGCGACTCCAGCAACAAAGAGTTCAACTAGGGCCCAGGCGGAGGTTACTGCCCTGCCCCAGGAGTGAGAGAGGGCAGAGGGCAGAGGGGCAGAGAAGGGCGGGCAGGACCGGATGTGGGGTGGGAAACAGGGCAGAGGGGCTCAAGGATTGCGCCTGCAGGACTCAGCCGGACTTCCAGGATGTCGGTGGCTTCCCTGCAGGTCACCAGCCCCCCGACAAGTCACAGCACCCCTGCTTGGGGCTGTCCGGTCTCTGCTGGGTCAGGCCAGGGCTGGTGTGAACTCAGCCCCTGGGCACTGGGTACAGACTAAGCCAGACACCCCTAGACCCGTACTCTGTCCCCAGGCCCAGGCGCCAGGCAGATCCGAGGGGACCCGTTTCCTCTTCCGTCTTTGGCGCTGCTTCCTCTCAGCCGACCGTGGGAGCACTGCCAAGCGGCCTTGTGCAAGGCCTGCTCGGGGGACCCCTTCCGCAGAGCCCGTGCAGGCGCTGCTGCTTCTGCCCTGACAGCCTCCTGGCCAGGCCCCTCGGCCAAGTCTCTGCTCAGTTCCTGCGTCCAGGCTGCAAGGGGTCCGGCCAGACGAGGCAGCGCCCCAGAGCGCCTGCTTGGGCAGCTCCATGCGAGCTCGCCAGAGCCAACCTGCCCAGGGCCACAGGGCCTCCAGTTCTGAAGGCTTCTCTCACGCACACATGAACTGGAGCTGTCACCTGGCTTCTCCAAGCCTGTTTCTTCCGCAGACCTTGGGGTGACCCAGGCCATCAGGCACTTTGGAAGCCTGTCTTAGTCCTCTCTTTTTTTTTTTCCTTTTTGGGTCACACCCGGCGATGCACAGGGGTTCCTCCTGGCTCTGCACTCAGGAATTACTCCTGGCGGTGCTCAGGGGACCCTATGGGATGCTGGGAATCGAACCCGGGTCGGCCGCGTGCCAAGCAAACGCCCTACCCGCTGTGCTATATCGCTCCAACCCCTGTCTTAGTCCTTTCTGAATCAGTTACTGCAAACAACAAGCTTAGCCCAGGGACTGACCCACAGGACATGCTTCATAAAAGGCAGCACTTTAAATATGCTCCATTGGGGCCGGGGAGAGAGTACAGCTGGTAGGCCTTGCACACGGCCGACCCAGGTGCGATCTCCGGCATCCCATATGGTCCCCCAAGTACCGTCAGGAGTAGTTCCTGAGTGCAGTGCCAGGATCACCCCTGAGCATCACTGGGTGTGACCCAAAAAGCAAAATAAATAAATAAAATAAAATATGCTCCATCTGGGGCTGGAGTGATAGCACAGTGGGCAGGGAGCTTGTCCTGCACGTGGCTGGCCTGCGTTCAATCCCCAGTACCTCACAGGGTTCCCTCCTTCCCTGAGCCCTACAGGATTGATTCCTGAGTGCAGAGCTAGGAGTAAGCCCTGAGCACTGCTGGGTGTGACCCCCCCCCCAAAAAAATATGCTCCATCTGTAGGTGGAGAATCTGAGACTCAGAGAGGAAGAAAACTTGACGAAGGCCATCGGGAGGGGAGACAGTAGAGCCAGGCTCCCTGTGCCCTGACTCACTCATCTACCCTCCCCTGCATTTCTCTCCTCCTCCCTACCTCTGAGAGACCAGCCCAGAGCAGGTGTTTGGTCAGGAGCCAAGAGCTGGTACTCTGGGAGCCCCCAAGGGCAGATGAGGCATCCTATGAGATGCAAAGATGAGCTATGGGGCTGGAGAGAGAGAACACGGAGATCAAGGCATTTGTCTTGCAAATGGCCAACCCGGCACCATATATGGTCCCCTGAACACCGCCAGGGGTCACTCCTGAGCACAGAGCCAGGAACAGCCCCTGAGTACCAGCAGGTGTGACCTACGAAAGCCCACAATAAACTAATTCAGGGCTGGATTAAGCACAGAGATGAGTCAAATACCGTCTCATCCACAGAGGCTTCCCACGTGAAGCTAGAACCCAAGGTTTTGGGGACAGAGCATCTGTCCCTACAGAGAGCTCCAGGCACCTGGGTTCCAAAATACCACAGGATCCCTGAGTCATACACGGCACAGATGTGACCACGCAATCGGAATTCTGAGGACAACCCGTGCCTTAATCATTGTGTTCTAGGGAGATGCACAGGTTTTGCCAGCCACGGCCCCAGGTGAACTTGAGTGTGGGCCTCCCTCCCCCTGCCCCCCCAAACAAACACAAGAAATTCGTTTTGAGCTGAAGTGATAGCGGGTTTTTGCCTTACAAGCAACCAAACAACCTTCAATTCCCAGCATCCCATATGGTCCCCCATGCACTGCCAGGAGGAATTCCCTACTGCAGAGCCAGGAGTAACCCCTATCACCAGGTATGTCCCAAAAAACAAGCAAAACCCCGTGTTACTTCACAGGTCCTGAGTTCAACTTGAGAACCGAGGGTCCACATTACGCCCGACACACACGCTGCTGTCACAACTCTGTTTTTGGTTTTGTCTTGTTTTGTTTGTGGGGCCATACCTGGCAGTGCTCAGGAGTTACTCCTGGCCCTGCCCTCAGGGATCACTCCTGGCAGAGCTCAGGGGACCACAGGGGGTGCCAGGAATCAACCCTGAGTCAGCCACATGCACGGCAGGTGCCCTATCCGCTGTACTATCTCTCTGGCCCCCGACTGTCCCAGCTTTGTCCCCAGACAGAACCCCAGCCAAGGTGAAGGGTCACCTACTCTTGGTCAGTAGGTGAATCGACGGCCTGTCTCCCTGCCTGGACAATCCTCACTGCAGGCTGCACGCACATGTCTGGCAGGAGGACCCTTGGGCTCCTCTGAGACAGCAGATCTGTCTTGCACGCGTCTCACTAGCATAAAGCCCAAAGCTTTCGGCCACAAACACAGCTCTACAGCTCCTGGGTCTCTGTCAAGTGCGCAGCTCTCGGGTTCTCGGCCTCGATGGCTTTGCTCCAGCACACGCAGCCCTGTCAGGGCTGCAGGCTGGTCTGTCCCAAGGCCACGGACTTTCAGTTTCAGTTTCTGGGCAAAGCAACAAGTCCAGCCTCCTGATCCGCAGGACCCTTGGCGGCACCCTCCTTCCTGCCTCTCCTTCCTCCCCTCTCCCTGTAGGTGGGGTTGGCAACGGCCCCTGACACCACCATACCCCCCCCTCTTCTGCAGGAAGGGAGAAGGGGAACGGACAGCGCCTCGTTCCATTTCCAGGCTGGGGGCTGAGCTAAGCTAGACAGGCTTGGCTGGGCGCTGCTGAGGGCCGTGACCCTCGGGAAGGCCCCTGAAGCACTGTCCAGGCAGCTGGGGGCAGGGGACATAGTTTCCGGAATAGTCTGCAGAGTTCTGAGTGAGGGGAAGGGGCTCCCCAAGTCGGCCATGTCCCCCAATTCAAAACCCCTTTCCTGTAACCCCTTGGCGACCCTGGAGGCTCTGGGCATTCTGGCCCTGGGCCGAGGGCTGCTGACCTCGTGTCCATCTCGTAAGGAAAAGTGAAATAAAGGGTCCAGCGATGCCTGAAGCCCCCAGCGCCTGGCCTGTGAGGCGGACAAGCTCAGGGGGGGTTCAGCCCCGGGCTTCCCTTTCATATGAAAGCAAGCGAGCAGGCTCAAGCCAGGGGGACAGCGTTCAGGGAGCTGTGACCTGGGGTGCAACTCCTGACCCCTCCAGCCCTTCGTTTCCTGCCCCACGAAACAGGGTGCCGGTGTGGATGACACCCCAGGAAGGGCTGTGGCCCCAAAGTCCCCCGGCAGGCAGGATGTGGCCACGGTCTGGACTCTGGCTCGGTGCAGGAAACCCACCTGGTTTCCCCTGGCCCGGCCGCCCCCTCGAGTGCACGGCCCTGGCCTCCCCGGCTCTGCACAGCCACACTTCCGGGACGCGCTGGGGGCCTGCGCGCCCGGGGTTACCCGACACCCCCAGCTCCAGGGCTCAGCCTCGCGGAGTCACGCGCCCTTCCTTGTCCCCTCTCCCTGCCCCTGCGGAGCCCAGTCCGGCGCATTGTTCAGGCCCAGCTCGAATGTCACCTCCCCGGAGTCCTTCCCTGTCCCTCCGCGGAATCACCTTCCTGGGCTCCCTGCGCACAGGGTTAGGGTTCAGCGCTGCCCTGCGGCTTGGAGGCCACCCCCCCGCCAGGGGCAGAGCTTAGTACCGCCAGCTCCCACCCCGACCCCGGCCGCCACCCGTGCCCGCCACCCCTTCCTTCCGCCCCTAACCGCTCTTTCCGGTGGCTCCTTGGGCTTCTGCCCACGGATGCCGCCAGCCCACAGCTCATTGGACAACCATAGTGATTGACAGGCCCCAAGTCCAATGACTGGCCTGGCCCCCCAAGGCGGCTGCTGCTTGGCCGGCCTTCTGTCCACAGTCCGCTGTCAGCCCGCGCGGCTCGACGTCCACTGGGCCCTCGCGAAGAGGCGCTGTCCTATTCGCAGTCGTGCTACCTAGAGGGGGCCCCAGCTCGCTGACACAGGCATGAAGACGTGCCCCGAGGGCCTGGGCCCCCCTCCTGCCTCCGCGTCAGCAGCCTCGGGCCGCGTGATGCTGCTTTGCCCCCCATGCCACGTGTTTTCTCCACGGCATGTGCACCAGAGCGGGGTCAGCGCAGAGGAGGGGATTTAGCGGCGAGGCCACGGTGGCCCCTGAGTCGCACAGCGTCTGCCAAGCGGTGCTAAGGAGGCCACAGAGCAAAGGACAGCCCCACATTTGTTTTTTTGGTTTGGGGGGTCGGGGATCACTCTGGGTGGTGCTGGGGACCCTGTAGTACCCGAGATGGGACCTGGAGCCATCTCCTTCGTTTACAGGAGGAAGAAATGAGTTTTCTTCTTTTTGTTTGTTTGTTTTTTTAGGGTCACACCTGGCGATGCTCAGGTCTTACTCCTGGCTCTGCACTCAGGAATCACTCCTGGCAGGTGCTCAGGGGACCATATGGGATGCAGAGGATCAAACCCGGGTCAACCACGTGCAAGGCAAATGCTCTCCCCGCTATACTATCACTCTGGCCCCAAGAGTTTTCTTTACACCAGAGACTCTATTAAGCACTTTTTCCCGGAATATATAAGGTGGTGTTGTGGACGTTTCCATTTTTGTTGGCCCTAAGCACCTGAAAAGTTAAGCAACGTTTTCCTCCTCCAGTGACTGTGCTGAGTGGGGGACACAAAACACAGGTCTTGCCGGTCTTCCCTGCACCAAGGGTGTGAGCTTGTGTGCAAGCTGACCAAAAGAGCACTCGTGCTGGGGTGGGAGCAAATAGTACAGCAGAGAGGATGTTTGCCTTCCATGCAGCCAACCCGGGTTAGATTCCTGGCATTCCAAATGGTCCCCTAAGCACCAGCAGTTATTCCTGAGAGCAGAGCCAGGAGTAACCTCTGGGTATCACTGGGTGTGACCCAAAAAGAAAAAGAAAAGAAAAGAAAAAAGGACACCAGTGCTTAGGGCTGGAGCGATAGCACAGAGGGTAGGGCGTTTGCCTTGCACGCGGCCGACCCGGGTTCAAATCCCAGCATCCCATATGGTCCCCTGAGCACCACCAGGAGTAATTCCTGAGTGCAGAGCCAGGAGTAACCCCTGTGCATAGCCAGGTGTAACCCAAAAAGAAAAAAAAAAAAAAGGACACCAGTGCTACCTAGGGCTAGACCTGTGAGCAAGTCTAGCCAACCCACAATCCAGATGCCCTGGAACAGCTCCGCTGAGACCCATCCTGTGTAAGGAAAGGCCTTCAGTTGCCACAGCAGCCACTCACAGGGCAGAGTCCCGGCTGCTGAAGCCAGTGTCTGCATCTGATGGCCACAGCCCCTGTTGTCTCTCCAGCTCAATCTAAAGGCTGAATGTTTTTTTTTTTCTTTTTGGGTCACACCCAGCGATGCACAGGGGTTACTCCTGGCTCTGCACTCAGGAATTACCCCTGGCCGTGCTCAGGGGACCATATGGGATGCTGGGAATCGAACCCGGTCAGCCGAGTGCAAGGCAAACGCCCTCCCCGCTGTGCTATCGCTCCAGCCCTAAAGACTGGACGTTGGTCCCCAGGAGAAAGGAGAACATCCTGTTGCTTGCCTGTGGGGAGGGGGGGAGCTGCTCTGCTGCCCCCACAGCCCAGGGCCAGTGGGGTGGCAGAAGCTGGAAAGGACAGGGAGTTTGAAGGAGGGTGTCTCTCTTGGGGGGACCCAGAGCGGCTCAGGAGCCTCCCGTCAGGTCCCACCTCCCTATCCCACTGTTGTGGACCCTGGACACATCCTTCGTGGCCCCCCTGCCCTCTCACCGCCCAGCATGTACTCGTCACCATCCCTCCTCCAGGGGTCAGGTGAGCCTCCGGCCCGCAGCGTCTAGGGCCTCACACCCTCTCTGGTTTGGGTTTGGAGGCCAGGCCTGGGAGTCCCCTGGCAGTTCTCAGGGACGGGTCCCCGACCTGGACTCTGGAGTCCATCTTGGTAGTGGTCTTAGGATCATGCTGTGCCAGTGATCACACCTGGATTCCCTTCATGCAAAGCATGTGCTTAACACACGGAGCTCTCGCTATACCCTTGCTCATTTGTATATGGCGGTGGGGGGGGGTGTGCACACACAACTGTGATCAGGGCTTACTTCTGCTCTGTGCTCAGGGATCACTCCTGGTGGTGCCAGGGAGCAAACCCAGTTGTCTATATGCAAGGCAAGAGCCCTATGTGCTACACTATCTCTCTTCTCTTCCCCCATTCTTTTTTTTTTTCTTTTTCTTGCTCAGGGCTTACTTCTGACTCTGCACGCAGGGATCACTCCTAGCAGAGCTCAGGTGACTGTAGGGATTCTAGGGATCAAACCCAGGTAAGCTGCATGTAAGACAAGTGCCCTGCCTTACTCTGCTGTACTTTGCCATGTATCCATAAAGCAGCTTCAAATGCCACCTCAATCACTTCCCACCCCATACCCCAAACACCCCCACAAACACACAGAGACTCTTCCTAGCCCCCCAGTAATATTGTTTCCTTTAGACTTCTCCACAGGAATTTCCTTTTTTTTTTTCTTTTGATTTTTTGCAGAGAGTCTCTTGTCCACACGCCTGGCTCTTCCCCGGGGCCCCTCAGAGGGGATGGGCTCCAGCTTCCCTCCCCACCCTGAGCAGATCTCCCAGCGGCGGCTGAAGACCACTGGAACCTAGCTGCAGCCATGCTGGAGGCTCCTTTCTACACGTTCGGACAGGCCTCATGCATGAAGGTACCGGCAGTGGAACCCAGGTGTGTGTAATCCCATCAACGGCCAACATCCAGAGAGAGACTTAAAAGCAAGCTCTCAGAAGCGCGCGGCCGCTCGATATCTTTAGCCTTCTTCTCCCTCTGGGAGAAACTGGCAGTCTTCTGAGAGTTTCCTGCCTACATGGGACAGCCTTGCAAGCTTCCCATGGTGTATTCATATGCAAAATCCAGTAACAAGCTGGATCTCATTCCCCTGACCCTGAAGAGCCCCCAGTGCAACATCGTTAGGAGGGCCGAGTAGAGATGGACTTCTAAGATCTCAGGGAAAGGACAAAATGAGATGTTACTGAGCCCGCCCGAGAAATCGGTGATTAATGGGATACTGTGATACTGTGTGATTGATTTTTGGACCACACCTGGCAATGCTCAGGGGTTATTCCCGACACTGCACTCAGGAATTATTCCTGGCAGTACTCAGGGGACTAGATGGTATGCTGAGGATCAAACCTGGGTCAGCCACATGCAAGGTAAACACCCTCCCTGCTGTACTATTTCTCTAGTACCTCCATGTGGATTTTTGTGGCACTTTATGGGGGCAGGCATGGTGCTGCTACCGGGTCAGCTATTGTGGTAGGAGGAAGAGGAGGGGACAGAGAACATCGGCTCTTGGTCGAACTAATCTAACTCAACCTAGACTTGGCCATTTACATGCTGGACCACTGCGGCTAAGTCGGTTAACCCCTCTGAGGTTTCCATTTATTCAGCCCCACTGGCCCCCTGAGAAGAGGTGTTTTCTGTCAGTCAGACCCAGGACAGTTTATGAGCATCAGTCATGGGGCTCAGGATGAGTCATGGGGGCCTTTGTCCCCCAACCTGAAGCCCTGCGTGGTGTCCTCATCTCAGCCTCTCCCCATACGCTGGAGGTGGGAGGCAGGTCAGAGGGCACAGGGAAGAGCCGGGGCATCTCCCGGACACCATGTGTGTCCGAGGCCACGACACGTGAACAGGCAGCTCTGTGTGTACAAACTTGGGGTGTGTAGATGTCTGTGTGTCTACATGGGGGATATGTATGTGTAGCCAGTGTAGTTGCCAACTCAGAGGGAGAAGAAAGAAACCCACACTTCCTGCAAAGGCCAGT
Organism: Sorex araneus; assembly: GCF_027595985.1. Classification (NCBI taxonomy): domain Eukaryota; kingdom Metazoa; phylum Chordata; class Mammalia; order Eulipotyphla; family Soricidae; genus Sorex; species Sorex araneus. The sequence goes on along the minus strand of NC_073303.1, from coordinate 34,774,758 downwards.
GAGAGCATTTTGCATAGAAGTCAAGTCATCCCCCGTCACCCCTGGGTCCCGAGTGCCAGGGAGAGGCGTGCGCAGGACTGCTGGGCCTGCATCTCCGCGTGACCCAAACAAGTCACATCATCTCTCACTTGACTTCAGTTTCTCTTTGTGTAAAAGTCAGCTGGGGCGGGGGGCTGCAGTGCCTCCCACCCGTTAGGTTCTTTAACCAGGTTAGGACGCATTAGGGTGCAAGGCACACACTCCTGGAAAAACCTACTTCCCACCATGCACGCCCCTCCTCTTCTTTGATTTAAACTTTTCCAGAGGGTCCTTACTTCCTTTTTTTTTTTTTCGCTTTTTGGGTCACACCTGGCGGTGCACAGGGGTTACTCCTGGCTCTGCACTCAGGAATCACTCCTGGCAGTGCACAGGGGACCATATGGGATGCTGGGAATCGAACCTGGGTCGGCCTTGTGCAAGGCAAACGTCCTGCCCGCTGTGCTATTGCTCCAGCCCCAAGGGTCCTTCCTTTCTTGTGGTAATCGTGGGGGGACAAGGGGGGTTTCCAGTGGCAGCCAGTCTCCTGCCTTGATCAGCAACTTCCTCCCCATCCCCAGCCCCGCTCTGCCCGCCTCCTTTGTGCTCCCCACATCCTCAACTAGGAGAGAAGCAAATTTGTTCCTCAATAAGACAAGTCTGGTGTCCCTGCCCTTCCAGTGGGGGAGAGGCTGGGTTCCCAGCCCAACGTGACCCCCACATCTGAGACACCAGGATACTCCGGCACCCAAAATGCCAGTGAGTTGCTCAAGGCCCATGGGGTGGTGATAGCAGTCCAGTTCCTGGACTTAGCCCCACCACTCACAGGAGACCAGGCTGGCCCCGGTAAAGGAGGGTCCTGCTCACCGGGCTGGGTCAGGAGGACAGAAGCTGGCATGGCAGCTGGGGCACTCGTGGGAGCAAGGCCTTCCCGGAGGTTGCTTGGGTAGGGATGGGGCACTTCCACTCTGGTCAAGGAGAAACAGTCAGCTTGCCCATCACCCTCCAGGAGGACACGGGCATCCAGGAAAAGGAAGCTCCCCTGGCCTTGCCCATTCACCCACAGCTCTGCCCCTGACAGCTATGGGAGGAGAAACTACGGCCCAGAGAGACTGAATGACTTTTCCAAGGTCACACACCTAAAAACAGTGGGACCTGGGGCTGGAGTGATAGCACAGCAGGTAGGGCGTTTGCCTTGCATGCAACTGACCCAAGTTCGATTCCCAGCATCCCATATGGTCCCCCAGCACTACAGGAGTAATTCCTGAGTGCATCGCCAAGTGTGACCCAAAAAGCAAAAAAAAAAAAAAAAAAAAAAAAAAAAATCCAGTGGGACCTAATTGGCATGACACCAAGTCTCTGTTCTTTTCACTAGTTTCCCAAAATGTGGACCACAACATGAATTTTATTTTTTTATTTGTGAATTGGGCTGGAGTTATAGCACAGCGGTAGGGCGTTTGCCTTTCACATGGCCTACCCGTGTTCGACTCCTCTGCCCTTCTCGAGAGCCCGGCAAGCTACCAAGAGTATCGCACCCGCACGGCAGAGCCTGGCAAACTCCCCGTGGGGTATTGGATATGCCAAAAACAGTAACAATAAGCCTCATAATGAGAGACGTTACTGGTGCCCGCTTGAACAAATCGATCAGCAACAGGGTGACAGTGACAGTGATTTGTGAATCACCATGAGGTACAGTTATAGACTTACAACTTTTCGTGTTTGCGTTTCAGTCATACAATGCTCGAGTACCCATCCCTCCACCAGTGCCCATTCTCCACCACCGAAGATCCCAGTGTCCCTCCCACTCCCATCCCATCCCCCCTACTCCACCCCACCTCGACACAACATGAATTTTAAAATGGGACCCAGAAAATTAATTTAGATATGTGGATGAACTTTTTGGTTTTGTGCTTTTTCTTTTCTTTCTTTTTTTTTTTTTGTTTTGTATTTAATCCACACCTGGCAGTGTTCGGGGCTCAGGAGACCGCGCAGTGCCAGGGACATAAGCAGAGCTGGCCGCATACAAGGCTAGCGCCTTAATCGATCTCCCTGCCCTCTTGTGCTTGGTTTTCAAACAACATATTGATTTGATCCTGGTGTCCCCTCCCAAACCATAATATACATAGTTCTAAATCAGAGATTCCAGGCTTGTTTAGCCTGTTCAAAAATTGCTCTGTTGGGGCTGGAGTGATAGCACAGCGGGTAGGGCGTTTGCCTTGCACTCGGCCGACCCGGGTTCGAGTCCCAGCATCCTATATGGTCTCCCGAGCACCGCCAGGAATAATTCCTGAGTGCATGAGCCAAGAGTGACCCCTGTGCATCGCCAGGTGTGACCCAAAAAGCAAAAAAAAAAAAAAAAAAATTGCTCTATTCTCTTCTGGAAAGCTACCGTCTTTAAGTGTGCAAGCCTGAAGCACCCCCCTAGGTGTCCCCTCTGAGCCCACATAATTCCCCATATCATTCCAGCACTCACCCAGGTCCGTATCACCCACTTTGAAAAACACTGAAATGTATATAAACAGGAAAAAAAAATGAATCAGTTCATCTAACTTGTTTATTTTGTTTTAGTTTTGTTTCCTTTTAGTTTTGTTTCCTTTTGGACATATCTGGTGGTGTTCATCAGGGCTTACTCCTGGCCCCATGCTCAGGGATCATTCCCGGGAGGACTCAGGGGATCATGCAGGGTGCCGGGGATCAAACTGGGTCAGCTGCATGCAAAGTAAGAAGTACCTTACCCGTTGAAGTATCACTCCAGCCCTCCAAGTTTGTAAAATCACACTTTGTGATTTCACAGATTTTGTTGCTTGGGAGTAAAGGATTGACAGGAGTTTATTTGTTCATTTATTTACTTATGCATTTATGTATTTAATTTTGGTTTTGGGACCGCAGTTGATGGTGCTCAGGCCTTATTTCTGGCTCTTTGCTCAGGAGTGATACCTGGAAATGTGACCCCAAATAGCCCAAAAGAAAAAAGAAAACTTTGGGGCTAGAGCAGTAGCACAGCGGGTAGGGCGTTTGCCTTGCACACGGCCGACCCGGGTTCAATTCCCATCATCCCATATGGTCCCTCGAGCACTGCTAGGTTCAATTCCTGACTGCATGAGCCAGGAGTAATCCCTGTGCATCTTCGGGTGTGACCCCAAAAAAACCCAAAAAATAAATAAATAAATGAAAAAAAGACTTTTTTTTTTTTTGGCTTTTTGGGTTACACCCGGCTCTGCACTCAGGAATTACTCCTGGCGGTGCTCAGGGGACCATATGGGATGCTGGGAATCGAACCCGGGTCGGCCGAGTGCAAGGCAAACGCTCTACCCGCTGTGCTATCACTCAAGTTCCAGAAAAAGAAAACTATTGAATAAATAATGATGCAGGTGACAGAAATCTACAAAATGACAAATGAGGAGCTGAAGCTGTACAAATGCCTGCTGCGGCCCCGCCCCACCCACAAACCTACAAACAGCTTCTGGACCTTTGGCTGGCTCCTAGCGTGGCCCCTTCGGTCCTTGAGGCCAGACTCGCATCTCCGGCCCTGGTGCGTGCGGGATCACCCAGGTAGCTCCCGCCCTCTGGCTGTAGGAGAGAGGGAGGCTGTTTGGCGGGGCTTCTGGGTACCAGAAGTGGAGAGACTAGCAGGGTGGAGGGAAGTACAGGTTTGGGGGGGTTCCCAGAGCTGTAAGATGGAGACTAATAGAGCGGAAGAAGTGCAGGCTGGGTGGAAGGGGGTGTTTGGAGCTGCAAGATGCTTCCTGGAGAACTCAGAGTCAATTCTGATGCGGCTGACATTCTCTGTGACCTGCCTGGGACAGGACCCTGTCCTCCCAGTTTTAGCTCCTCATTTTGGGGCCCAGTTCCTCCTCTCCTCTGCCCCTACCGGTTTCAGCCTCGCTAATCGTCTGATGAGCTCCGTGAGCGATGGGGGAGCCTCAGAGCCTGTATTCCCGGGCCTCCAGGCCTAGCCCCGGGAGCCGGACTCACACAGCTGAGCATCGGGCCTGGCTGCTGGCCAGCTGCCTGGGCCCAGGGGACTGAGCAGGGACACTGAGCCCAGTGGAGGGCCTGACCCACTGACCCTGAAGTCTAAGGTTGCGCCCAGAGCAGCAGGCCTGTGGGAAGGCTGTGCGTGCTCACTCGGGGCCTGACACCCGAGAGCGCGCAGCAGCGTGTGCCAGGCGGTGGAAGGGCTGCGTCTTTCCCGCAGCGCAGCAGCCCGAGCTGTGCCCCTGTGCTCCGTCATCATAGCTGGCCCCTCCCTGAGGACCTCAGTCCTGAGCCATCATGATCCTATTCACCAGTCAACTCTACTCCGATGTTGCCCTCCTGAGTTTGGACCCAAGTGCTCCTCGCCCAGGACCTTTCTGAGTCTTCCCATCCCCCCTTCGGTGATGAACCAAGTTCTCTAAGACTTGCCCAAAGCCAGGGGCAGGGCAGGGGAGCAGGAGTTCACTCTAAAGTTGGACTTGGCGACTCCTCATCTCCTTAGAGGAGAGAGTGAGTCCTGCCTCCTAGATTTGACCCCCAGCTTGAATCCAGTACCCACTGCACAAATCACCCCAGAGGGGCCAGAGAATACAGTGAGGAGGGCACTTGCCTTGCATACAGCCGACTCAAGTTTGATCCTTGGCATCCCATAAGGTCCCCAGGTACCGTCAGGAGTAATTCCTGAGTGCAGAGCCAGGAGTAACTCTTGAACATCACCAAGTGTGGCTTCAAAACCCAAAATTAATAATAATAATAATAAACATTTTAATCACCCCTTCACACACTGGTGCAAGTGAGCTGATGACCTTGTGCCACGCACATTTTCTCTGTAGCCACTTATTCCAGGACCCACCAACAGGAACAGGCCTCCCTGAACCCCTTCATGGCCGAGACGCTAAGAACTGGAAGGTTGGTGAGGGGTCCACACTGCCCCGATTAGCACCACAATCAGCCCCTCTGTTGGATCTGTTCTCCGTTCACACCTTCAGCCTTTCCAGGAACCCAGTGTAAAGAACTGGGGTCCCAAAGAGGGAAAGTAATAGGGGGAGAGGGGCAGCAAGAGCAGAACGAAGGGAGTGGACACTCTCTGGCCAGCCTGCTAGCCTTCCAGAGTAAGCAGGACTGGGAGAACATTTCAAGAAAGCAACACGAGGGGCTGGAGCAATAGGACAGTGGGGAGGGCATTTACCTTGCACATCAAACCTACCCGAGTTTGATTAGCAGCATCCTATATAGTCCCCAAAGCAGTACAAGGAGTGATTCCTGAGTGCAGAGCCAAGACTCACCCCTGAGCATTGCCAGGTGTGACCCAAAAATCAAAATTAAAATAAAATGAGGGAAGAAAGAAAGAAAGAAAGAAAGAAAGAAAGAAAGAAAGAAAGAAAGAAAGAAAGAAAGAAAGAAAGAAAGAAAGAAAGAAAAGAAAGAAAGGAGAAAGAAAGAAAGAAAGAAAGAAGAAAGAAAGAAAGAAAGAAAGAAAGAAAGAAAGAAAGAAAGAAAGAAAGAAAGAAAGAAAAGAAAGAAAGAAAGAAAGAAAGAAAGAAAGAAAGAAAGAAAGAAAGAAAGAAAGAAAGAAAGAAAGAAAGAAAGAAAGAAAGGAGGGAGGGAAGGAGGGAGGGAGGGAGGGAGGGAGGGAATAAAGGGAGGAAAGAAGGGAGGAAGGGAGGGAGGGAGGCAGGAAGGAAGGGAGGAAGAAAGAAGAAGAAAGAAAGAAAGAAAGAAAGAAAGAAAGAAAGAAAGAAAGAAAGAAAGAAAGAAAGAAAGAAAGAAAGAAAGAAAGGAAGGAAGGAAGGAAGGAAGGAAGAAAGAAGGGAAGGAGGGAGGGAGGGAGGGAATAAAGGGAGGGAAGAAGGGAGCGAGGGAGGGAGGGAATAAAGGGAGGGAAGAAGGGAGGGAGGGAGGGAGGCAGGAAGGAAGGAAGGGAGGAAGAAAGAAGAAAGAAAGAAAGAAAGAAAGGAAGGAAGGAAGGAAGGAAGGAAGGAAGGAAGGAAGGAAGGAAGGAAGGAAGGAAGGAAGGAAGGAAGGAAGGAAGGAAGGAAGGAAGGAAGGAAGGAAGATATTGGACTAGAGAGATGGATAGGGCACTTGTGTTGCATGAAGCAGACCCAGGTTCCATCCCCTGCATCCTGCATGGCCGCTTAAGCACCATGAGGAGTGATTTCTGAATCCAGAGCCAGGAGCAACCCCTGAGGAGGAGCATCCGGTGTGGCCCAAAACAAAAACAAAAACAGATGCAAAACAAGAAAGTAGCACAGCTGTCCTGAGCCTTTGCCCTGCACTCCGTCCACTGCAACACTAAGGACAATGAGCACGATAGTGAATAGGTATGAAGAGAACATGCAGTTCCTCTTCTTTAAAATTTTTTTCAATTAATTATTATGTCTGTATGTTTTGGGGGATCATACCCAACGGTGCTGATGGTTTACTCCTGACTCTGCACTCAAGAATTCCTCCGAGCAGGACTCAAGGAACGAAGTAGGGTGCTGTGACTGACCCTGGATCGGCCACGTGCAAGGCAAAGGTCTTACCCTCTGCACGATCTCTCTGGCCCCTTGACTTAGTTGTTTCCCACTCAAGTTAAACTATGCACAGTCAGGTCAGAAAGGTAGTACAGTGAGTAGGGTACTGACCCAGGCTCTATCCCTGGCACCACAGATATCTCCTGAGCCCCACCAGGAGCGATCCCTGAGTGAAGAGCCAGGAGTAAGCCCTGAGCACCCAGCGCCACTGTGACTCTGCTCCCCCTACCAAAAAGGCAAAGATTTTCTGGGGGTTGGACATTTGTTCTGATATTCGTTGGATATTTGTTAGACATGCTCACTGTCCAGAATGAACTATCTCTCCAGCCCCTAAACATTTACATTCTTATAAATCAAAGTAGTCTTAATAAAAAATAAAGGACTGGAGATGCGTTTCAGAGACAGAGCACATACCTCACATGTGAGGCCAGAGAGATGGTGCAGGGGTCAAGGTGTTTGCCTTGCACGACACCAACTCCAGTTTGATTCCCAGGACTGCATATCATCCCCTGTGAACTGCCTGAAGTGACCCCCAAACACACATCCAGGAGTAACCCCCCAAGTACCACTGGATGGATCAAAAACCAAGAACAATAACAACAACAACAACAACAACAACAACAAAAATCCCATATCTCACCTATGTGAGGACCTGGGTTTCATCCCTGGCACTGTCAAAACAAAAATAAACCGAAGCAAATGGAAACTTCCTTCCTCATTTCAGTGGGCAGGGCCAGCCTTGCAAGTCTGAGGCCTCAGGTTTGGTCCCTGACATCCCGACTTGCTGCTGGGGACCAGAAGAGGATGACCTCTGATCATCAATAGGAAGGAAAACGTGGCTTTTAAAATTTCGTTCCATTTTTTTGCTGTCATTGTAACAGATGCTTCCTGGTCAATGCATGAAATGCCGAGTTCCAGCGACTAATCTGATAATTACTATGCTCTGGACGTAGTGCTGGGCGTAAGTCCTGTGCAGACCAGGTGCAAATGCTACAGTAGGACTGGAAAGTGTCTCTGATGCCATAAGCGACACCCCACAGGGCTTCCTAGCACTTCTGTGACCTGGAGACACTGGTGGTAGGTGCCTGCCGTACAGGCAGGGCCCCATCCTGCACCTCCCACCTTGATGAGGATGGGGATCCCAGCCACAACAGAGTGTGTGAACCCCACAGCCAGAGTATGAGACCCCACCGCCCCCGTCCCCCAGCCCTGCATATGAGCATGTGAGCACCGCAGCCAAGTGTGACGTCAGTGAGTGCAAGTGGTCACTACAGAGACAAACAACAGAGGGAAGGGGAGAATACACAGGGCCCCGGGAGAGTACAGCAAGGAGAGCACTTGCCTTGCACGCAGGAGAGCAGGGTTCAATCCCTGGCACCACATACGGTCCCCTAAGCCCTGCCAGGAGTGTCCCTGAGTGCAGCACCAGGAATAAACCCCAAGTTTTGCTGGGTGAGGCTCCAAAACCAAACAAAAGAAAAATTTCAGAAGAAAGAAATATACCCACTACTGGACTTTGTGCTCAGGGATCATTCCTGGTGGGGCTCAGGGAACAACATGGGGTGCCAGGATCAGACTTGGGCTGGCCACATGCAAGGCAAGCATCCTGCCCCCTGCACTGCTCCTCTGCCTCTGACTCTCCTCCCAAATTTTTTTTTTTTTTTTTTTTTTTGCTTTTTGGGTCACACCCGGCGATGCTCAGAGGTTACTCCTGGTTCTGCACTCAGGAATTACCCCTGGCAGTGCTCAGGGGACCATATGGGATGCTGGGGATCGAACCCGAGTCGGCTGCGTGCAAGGCAAATGCCCTACCCGCTGTGCTATCGCGCCAGCCCCCTCCTCCCAAATTTTTTGTTTTGTTTTTAGGTCACACCCGGCGATGCACAGGGGTTCCTCCTGGCTCATGCACTCAGGAACCACTCTTGGCAGTGCTCGGGGGACCATATGGGATGCTGGGAATCGAACCCGGGTCGGCCTCGTGCAAGGCAAACGCCCTACCCGCTGTACTATCGCTCCAGCCCAACTCTCTTCCAAATTTTTTTTTTTTGCACTTTGCCTTTTTTTTTTTTTTTTTTTTTTTTTTTTTTTGCTTTTTGGCTTACACCCAGCAATGCACAGGGGTTTCTCCTGGCTCTACACTCAGGAGTTACTCCTGGTGGTGTTCGGGCGACCACATGGAATGCTGGGAATCGAACCTGGGTCGGCCGCGTGCAAGGCAAATGCCCTACCTGCTGTGCTATCACTCTAGCCCAATTCTCTTCCAAAATTTTAAGACTCCTTTATATCTTTGGGGGTTCCATAGTCTGGGTCAAGTACGGTGTGGGTCTACCTCTCGCGCTGCATGTGTATGTGACTGGATCATAGTTTTTCCAGGCCGAGTGATCCCTGAGTGCAGAGCCTGAAGTACGCTCTGAGCACGCTGGGTGTGGCCCCAAACCAAACACCAAAAAAGAAAAAAAAAATCTTAATTTTTCAAGTCTGATTAAATGTACACCTCCAGCAGGGGAGGGCGGGGCTCCGTGGAGGAGGATTTCCGGGTCTTCCTTCTGGGGTTTCTCCACTCTTCTGGGAAACTTCTGGGGTTTGTTCCTCACCCAGGGTGGGGAGGGGGGAGGAGGGAGGGGGAACGACTCCCGGGGGCCCAGCCGTGTGCCCCTCCCCTCACTCCTCACTCTGCCCCTCAGCGACAAAGGCATGAAGCTAGGTCTGGGGACATTGTGACTGGCCCCTGACCCCGGCCGGATGGTGGCTTCACCGCCACCCACAAACCCTGAGGCTCCCCCAGCCAGGCCCTGAGCCGGCTGCATCCGGGAATCCCCCCCTCCCCGCTCCCCACCGCCCCACTCCCGAGGCCTCCAGCGCTGCTTCCCCTCTTGACTCATCAGCAGTCACACCAGCAGTCACGAGCGCCTGCCAACAGCAGACCCAGGCTCACAGGGTAGTCAGCTGGGGCCCCGGGGCCAGAGAGGAGCAGGCCTTTGAGACAGTGAATGCCAAATCCTTGGGCTCCCACTGAGTCTCTGACTCTGCGCCTCTGCAGCCCTCACCCCTGCGGGTCACGCACCTCCCCCTCTGTCCTCACCCCTGCGGGTCACGCACCTCCCCCTCTGTCTCCAGCCCTGTGGCTTCCTTATCAAGCCTATCTGTTCCCTGTTCCGAGTCTCATCCGGGCCGGCCCGGTGATCTGTGCTCTTGGAATTTGGAGTGAAGTGCCTGCTGGCCCCAAGCGTGGACTCGGGTTAGCGCTGATATCCCCTGACTCTGAGCCTAGTCGGTGTCATTGATTACGGGGGCATGTTTCAATGGGTCCCTGCGGGCTTCACAGCTCTCAGCTATGCAGTCACTGAGGGTTAGACCGCCCTTTCACACTTACAATGTGAAACTCGTGGCTGATAAGCTGCTTGTTATGTACATTTGCTGGGGGTTGGGGAGAGTGGGAGTATTTGGGCCACACCCAGTAATGATCAAACCAGGATGGCAGGTGCCCCCAGTACTATCTCTTCAATCCCATTTGATACATCTCCGTGAGGGGCTGGAGCGATAGCACAGCGGGTAGGGCATTTGCCTTACACACGGCCAACCCGGGTTCGATTCCCAGCATCCCATATGGTCCCCTGAGCACTGCCAGGGGTAATTCCTGAGTGCAGAGCCAAGAGTAACCCCTGTGCATCGCCGGGTATGATCCAAAAAGCAAAAAAAAACAAACAAAAAACAAAAAAACATGTGATACATCTCCGTGAGCAGGATGTACCCGGAGAAACAACACAGAACTATGACTGTAGTAGGGGTGGGGAGCAGGGCCAAGGTTTGAAGGGTGGGAGGGTAATGCAGGTAGCCAGGGACTGTGCCACAGATCACCTCTGCCGCCCCTCAGGCCTTCTTAGACTTTCCACTTACAATCCCTGTTTTGTTTTTGAATCACACCCCTGGCTGCCCCGATCAGGATTTACTCCTGCCTCTGTGCTCAGGAATTACTCACGGAGGGGCTCAGGAGAACTTATGGGATGCTGGGGATCGAACCTGGGTCAGCCACATGCCAGGCAAGTGCCCTACCCACTGTCCTATCTCCTATCTCTCTAGTCCACCTGCCACCGAGGCAAGCACTGTCACAAACAACTCCGGCTCATAGGTGGTTGATTCCAAATTAACTTTTGACCACTGTCAGTTCAGACACCTTACACTGTAGTCACAATTTTTGCAACCCCTGTATCCAGCTCAGCAGATCACAATCTTGCTAGGGATAAGGAGCAGAGAGATAGTACAGGGGTTAAGGTACTGGTCTGCAACTCACCTGGGTTTGATCCCCTGAGCCCTCCCCGCACCCCGCCAGCCCATTCCCAGCAAGACTGACGGCTGAGTGCAGAGCCAGGAGTAGGAGTAAGTGGGACGGGGGCCAAAAACAGAAGAAGCCGCAGCAGCTGAGCACTGAATCATAGCCTCGGAGGCGGGGTGTTGGATCTGGGCTGGAGTTTGAAAACTCCTGTGAATGACCCTCCACCACCCGGCACAGGAAATGGAAAGAGTTGGGCTGGGGTGGGGGCAGACTCACTTCTGCTTTAGAAGTGACTCACCCCGCTGACCTCACGCAGTGCTGAGCCCAGGGGACCTTCTCTCCCCCAGGTCTCTGCTCTAGCGTCCAGCTGTGGCCCCCAGGAGGGCATGAATGACCTCCTCGGCTTGGGGTCCTGGAGCGTGACCTGCTAGATTTCAGATCCCCCACGCTGTGATCCCAAGGGACATTCATTGGTCAGCGAGACTACGGGCCCATGGGGTGGAGGCAGGGAGATAGCTCCAAGGGAACGCATACCTGGTATGCATGAGGTCCTGGGTTTGATCCCTGACACCCCATTGGTCCCCTAGTACCTCTGATGTGGCCTGGTAGCCCCCCTAAGCATTGCTGGGAACCCCACATCTTCGTCCTCTGAGGCTGTGTTCGGGATTTGGGTTTAGACATCTTGAATCTTCCTCTCTGGGGTGACAGCTTTCTTCTCTGAGGTCTCTTGTCCCAGGATGTGGAGGGTTTCATCAGCCTCTGATCCACACTGGGAGTCCAGGACCTGCTGCAAACTGCAGCTCTAAGACCCTTGGTTAAAGAGAGCCCTGTCACGTGACCAGTGTGGGCCACCGTCTCCTCCTCTGGAGAATTGGGGGTCCTGGCTCAATACGCAGCTGGGTGGGCATATGTTCCATTGGACAAGAAAATATCAAATGCTTTTCTGAAGTGATCGTGTCTGCCACAACCAGGTGTGTCCAACTACCTCACCCTAGCGTGTGGCCATTGGTGCTGCAACAACAGAAATATTAATTAACAGGGGCCCCAAGAGCTAGAGCCCTGGATTTGAGAGAGAGCGTTACCAAAAGTAACCCTGAGCACTTGTGATGTGGCCCCCTCAAAAATTTCATTCTTGGGGCTGGAGTAATAGTACAGTGAGTAAGGCGTTTGCACACAGCCGACCTGGGTTTGATCCCCAGCATCCCGTATAGTCCCCTGAGCACTGCCAGAAATAATTCCTAAGTGCAGAGACAGGATTAACCCCTGAGAATCACTGGGTGTGACAAAAAAAAAAAAGCAACAAAAAAAAAACAAAAAAATTCATTCTTCGGCCAGAGATATTATATAATGGGCGGGTTGTTTGCCTTGCACACGGCAAACTGAAGTTTGGTCCCCAGCAACCCATCTGGCTCCCCTGAGTTTCTAAGTGCAGAGCCAGGAGTAACCCTCGAGCATTGTGAAGTGTGGCCCCCCGAAAATTACTTCTTTGTGCCAAAGCAGGGGAGGTAGCTCAAGGAAGACCATTTGTCTTGCATGTAGTAGGCAGCTCTGGGTTCAATTCCTGGTACAAGGGAGGAAGGGAGAGAAGGAGGGAGAACCAAGAATGTGACTCAGGGGTAAAGTGCCTGCTCTGCATGCAGGACTCTTAGGTTTGATCCTTAGCATCAAGAGAGAGAGAGTGGGGGTGGGGGAGGTGGAGAGAGAGAGAGAGAGAGAGAGAGAGAGAGAGAGAGAGAGAGAGAGAGAGAGAGAGAGAATATACAATGTAGCTATAGCAAATAATTCAGTGGTTTTTGGGTTTGTTTGTTTGTTTGTTTTTTGCCTTTTGGGTCACACCCGGCAATGCACAGGGGTTATTCCTGGCTCTGCATTCAGAAATTACTCCTGGCAGTGCTTAGAGGACCATATGGATGCTGGGGATCCAACCCGGGTCGGCCGCATGCAAGGTAAATGCCCTACCCACAGTGCTATCGCTCCAGCCCAGCAATTAAATCAAATACTAAAATTACCAAATGAAAAATTAAATTCTCTTACCACTTCCAAGAGGTAACCCCTTGTTATTTTTTGTTGTTGTTGTTTTTTGGGTCACATCCAGCTGTACTCGGGACTTACTCCTAGCTCTGACCTCAGGGATCACTCCTGGCAGGGCTCTGGGGGCATGTGGGGTGCAAGGGATCAAACCTAGACCAACTGTCTGCAAGACAAATTCCCTACCCACTCTCAGACCCCAGAGTTTAACAGCCAAGAAAAAACTGTAAGATGTTGCTTTTTATTTATTTATTTATTGCTTTTTGGGTCACACCCGGCAATGCACAGGGGTTACTCCCGGCTCTGCACTCAGGAATTACTCCTGGTGGTGCTCAGGGGACCATATGGGATGCTGGGAATCGAACCCGAGTCGGCCACGGACAAGGCAAGTACCCTACCCGCTGTGCTATCGCTCCAGCCCTGTCAGACCTCAGAGTTTAACAGTGACTGATCTTTACTTGTATCCCTGGCCACAAAGTGTGTGTGTGATGCTTCTCATTTCCTGATTTTTCAATTCCAAAGTAAAGTTAGTTGCTTTCTGTTAGAAATTTTTGCTTCTTCACATCGGTGCCATCTCTCTCCTTCCTTCTCACACTACCTTCAAGTTTTGATTTTTAGGGGCTGGAGCGATAGCACAGCGGGTAGGGCATTTGCCTTGCACGAAACCGACCCAGGTTCAATTCCCAGCATCCCATGTGGTCCCCCGAGCAATGCCAGGAGTAATTCCTGTGCAGAACAAGGAGTAACCCCTGAGCATTGCTGGGTGTGACCCAAAAAGCAAAAAAAAAAAAAAAAGTTTTGATTTTGGGGGGATCCCACCCAGGAGTACTAAAGCTTAGTTCTGATACAATGCTTCAGGGCTGCTCTGAGAGGTGTTTAGGGCAACAGAAATCAAACCCAGGGCTCCTGCATGCAAGCACACGCTCCAGTCTTGGCACCATCTCCCTAGCCCCTCAACATTTCATTGTGTTTGAATTAACACTACATGTACAGAGATCTATCTCAACAGGCTCCGCATCTGCTCTTGCATGCAGAAGGCTGAGCTGGACCCGTGGCATGTATGGGTCCTTGAACGTCACCTGGAATGACCCCCAAGCACAGAGCCAAGAGTAGCCCCTGAGAGCAGCTGGGTGTGGCCCAAAACCCACCAATAAATAAATAAACCAACCCTAGAAGCGCAATACCAGCTTCTGCAGCTGCTGCCACAGCTGTATTTCAGGAAGCTCAGCCCTATGCCTCTGGGGCCCCCCGAAAGGATGTCAGACAGGACACTTCCCATCACCCCGTTTCCTGAATTCAATCTCAGTGCTGAGCTGGACGGAGGGAAACAGGCTTTTGGCTACCAAACACTTCCCTGGAAAAGTGCTCAGTGACCTGACCCGGGAGGAGGGGAGACGCGAGGTGCCAGATCCCAGCTCTAACGGGCCGACGGCACACCCCAGCGTGGCCGTGGGCAAGTCCTTCCCCCCATGGCTAACGTCTCGCGCTTCCTGCCCCATCCACTTGATGTTATTAGAAGAGCTGATGGCCCTGGGACAATCGGGCACAGAAAGGCTAGAAACAGGTCAGAGGGCGGAGGTGGCACGTGCCTTGCTGAGGACAACCTGAGTTCAATCCCCAGCACCACGTGACCCTCCGCCCACCAGGAGAAGGCCCCGGAAGCCCCCCGGCGTGCTGAGTGGCACCCTCACCACCACCAAATCGTAGAACAGGCTGCCACAAGAGACTCGTCACTCACACTGGGGGTCACATACAGGCCGGCTCCTGGGGCCTCTAGCACCAGCACTGCCCAGGCCTTCAGAATAGGCATCAGGACCCCCGTTTAATAGATGGTAACAGGGGGCTGGAGAGATAGCACAGCGGGTAGGGCGTTTGCCTTGCACACGGCCAACCCGGATTCAAATCCCAGCATCCCATATGGTCCCCTGAGCACCGCCAGGGGTGATTCCTGAGTACATGAGCCAGGAGTGACCCCTGTGCATTGCTGGTTGTGACCCAAAAAGCAAAAAAAAAAAAAAAAAAAAAAAAAGATGGTAACAGGACGGAGGAAGTGAGGCCACTTGTCACCAGGCCAGAAGTTCTGTTCAACCAACCCCAAGCATGCTCTGGTCCAACTGAGGAACTTGGATATCGGAAACCACCGAAAACTCCAGTGTCCCCACGGGCAGGGAAAGTGTGTGGAAGGCTGGAGCGAGCGACCCTGACCTCAGACCCACCGCGGGGGCTGACTCAGGCCAAGGGCAAGCCTGGGACCACTCCCCCGCGGGTCCTGACACAGCCAGAGAAGAGGGGCTTGGACACCTCTGTTCACCTGGGCAGGACCCCCAGAGGGTCCAGAGTGGTTTGGAGGCTATTTCCCCCACACCCTGCCTATACCACTCAGCTGGGTTGGGGGCTCCGGGCCTGGCAAAAGACACCACGCAGGTTTGTGGCTCTCAGAGCCAGGGTTGCAGGCTGGGGAAGCAGTGAAGGCGGGAGGACCCCAGAAACGCTGACTCGGGGCAGGCTGCTGGGGAATACCCAGAAGATCCGGTCTCGTCCTGTGGGCAAAGGGGCAGAGCTGCCCTCAGCATTGCCACAGGCTCACAGCCACAGGCCTTCCTGTTTCCACCCCATCTGGGGGACAAAGGTCCCCACCAGGCCACACTGTCAGGACAGGAAGGAACAAGAACCTGAGCCTGCGCCCCTGGATTAGACTCTTCCGTCTCCTCACATAAGCCTGTTCCCGGAGAGGCCAGCGAGGATGCTGCCCCTGAAAGCAACATCAAGACATGCAGTGACCTGGGCCGGAGCGAAAGCACAGTGGAGATGGCTCTTGCCATGCACACGGCCGACCCTGGTTTGATCCCTGGCGTCCCATCAGGTCCCCCGAGCCCTGCCAGGAGTGATTCCTGAGTGCAGAGCCTGAGCGTGCCTGGGTATGACCCCAAAACCGAACCAAACCAGACCGAAAGACATGCAGGGACAGAGACAGCACAGGGACAGGCTAGCCCCAACCTGCCGCAGGACAGGGACAGGTGCCTCTCCAGGCCAGGGCCAGGCTGATGACAACCCAGAGCCTGGGTTTGAGCTGCTAGTGCTTCCCGGACAACACTGCCACCACGGTGGGTGTCACATGTGCCCCAGGAGGCCCGCGCCCTCCGCACGCCGTCTGTGTGCAGGAGACATTGTCCACGTGGGGCCCGAGACAGCTCCCAGTCAGAGCTCAGGCTGTGAGGCAGGAGGCCCAGGGTCCCTCCCCAGAACCACTAGGAGTGGCCTTCCCAGAGCCGACACTGAACACCAGGGGCATGGCCACTAAGCAGAAACAAGTGGGCAAAAAAGACAGCCAAGTTGGGGCTGCTCGGGCCAGCAGCACCGCTGACGCCTGTGCCAGAGGCCGGGCCATCATAGGACATTTCCCGGAGAACCTGCCCGCTGAACGGAGCGTGGGACCCACACACTGCTGCCACCCCGTCACTGAACCCCAAGCCCCGAGCTCCGGGCTTCCTCTAAATGATCGTTTTGTTGTTTTGGACCATACCCGATGGTGTTCAGGGCTCATTCCTGGCTTTGCCTGCAGGGATCGCTCCTGTCAGGGCTCAGGGGCCCAAACGCGGTGCAGAACCCAGGTTGGCTGTGTGCAAGGCAAGCGCCGTGCCCACTGTACTATCTTTCCAGTCCAAAAAAGAAATATTTCCTTTTACTCTTCAAACTCTTCCTGCGGGAATAGATGAGACCAAGACTCAGGCCACGCAGGGCTTTGGGTCACACAGAGTCATGCTGCTGGATCAAGGCAAATTCACCGGTTATTGTCTTGGGGTGGGGGTCGAGGCAGTCAAGCCCTGAGTGTTTTCAGGGAAACACCAAGCAGTGCAAGGAGTCCCTTATCCTATTTGCTCTTAGCAATAGAGATTTTATTTAATTACTATTTTTTATTTTATTTATTTATTTTTTGCTTTTTGGGTCACACCTGGTGATACTCAGAGGTTACTCCTGGCTCATGCACTCAGGAGCCACAGGTGGTGTTCAGGGGGACCATGTGGGATGGTGGGAATTGAACCCGGGTTGGCCGCATGCAAGGCAAACGCCCTACCTGCTGTGCTATCGCTCCAGCCCCAGCAATAGAGATTTTAAAAAGAAAAAGTTGAAGCTGGAGTGATAGCACAGCAAGTAAGGTGCTTGCCTTGCACACAGGCAACCCACCAGGAATGACTCCTAAGCGCAGAGCTAGGAGTAGCCCCTGGGCATCATGGAGTGAGATCCAAATCAAACAAAAAACCTTAAGGGGGCTGGAGCGATAGCACAGCGGGTAGGGTGTTTGCCTTGCACACGGCCAACCCAGGTTCGAATCCCAGCATCCCATAGGGTCCCCTGAACACTGCCAGGAGTAATTCCTGAGTGCAGAGCCAGGAGTAACCCCTGTGCATTGCCGGGTGTGACCCAAAAAGCAAAAAAGAAAAAAAAACTTAGAAAGTTATCCCCGATTCAATACATTTGTGATAGATAATGGATCACGACTATAGATGATAGATGCAGGAGATCGATATTTCTTACTTCTTCCAAACAGATAGGCACGCTCAAGCCTAACAAAGCTTGGAGTGTAAACCCTCCTTAGAGGCCAGAGGAGAGCACAGGGGCCTGGACGATCTTATCAGTCCGGTGTCCTCTGATTCAGGTGGAGTGACCGGTGGCCGAGAGCCGGGCGCCAGGGCCACTGCAGTGGGAGTGGGGGTCGGCCTGTGTTCCATAACAGCCAGTCCCCGGGCCTGCGCCCCTTTCGGACTCCAAAGGAAAAGAGGGGGTGGGCTTCCCACCCGCTCTCCTGGCCCTCGGTTGCAGGCCCTTGCCCAAGCCAGCTCCCCCCTCCTGCTCTGGGACCCCAGAGGAGCCCGTGGGCGCGGGAGCCAGAGGCTGGGTGAGTTCCTGCAGCCTGGTTTCCGCCCGCTCCACGGCCCGCCCTCACAGGCTGTGCAGCCGCTGTGGCCTTATAAGGGCAGGGGCCTCCTGAGTGAGCATCTCCCAGGCAGCCCTGCTGGGGAGCCCAGCTGAGGGGGATGTCCCAGCCCCCACAGCAGCCTCAGCTGCAGCCCAGACTCCGGCAGCGGCAGGATGCAGGTTGCCGCCCCAGGCCAGGAGCCAGGGTGCAAGGCCAGCTCCGTACTCTCACTCGGGCCCTGCTCAGTGCAGCGCTAACACACGCCCGCCCACCCTCCCGGGGGCCGTGGGGGGCAGAGACCGAGCCTGCAGCCAGGGCTGCTGAGTGCTCTGGGGCACGGACGGCAGAAGCCAGCCCTGGCCCTTCGGTCGCCCCTGGGGGCTGAGTCCGCTGGGTCTCTGCTCCTCCGGGGAGGGCCACCGAGACGTGTTGGCTGCGTCAGCTCTGCTCTCACGGAAGCCCTCTCCGGAGCAGGCCCTGGCGAAGCAGCGCCAGTGGGGACAGGAGCACTCTGTGGAGAAGACTCCAGCAAGACCCAGAGCTCCCGGGGCGCAGGCTGAGGGCGGGGAGCAGGGGCACCCCAGGTCCTCTCCCACCCTCCAGGGCCAGGTTCAGAAGGAAACGCCCCCTGCAAGGCTGCCAGCCCAGCAAGGCGTCACCATCACCAACACCCTCCTTCCGGGCGGTCCTGGGGTGGGGGTGGCCCCCCCCTCCTAGGTCAGAGTGGGGCGGGGCCCTAGCGGGAGGGGTTCATACTCAAAGCTCTCCCCACAGGTAAATGAGGGGTCCCTTGGCTTCTGCTGGCCCCTCTCCCCTCATGGCAGTCCCAGAGCAGGCGGAGGGGGAGGGAGGGGGCCACCGGGGTCAGGGCCACCCCCGCGGTCCCCTACCAGGTGCTTCCTGTTATGCTGCCTCTGGCCTCAGAGTCCCGTTAGGAGGGAGCAGCTCTGGGAACACGCAGGGCTTTCCCACTGCGGCTGCAGGGCAGGGGTGCAATCCCGTCTGCTTTTCGGGGTGCTGAGCTGGAATCTAGGCCTTCACACATGCGAGGCAAGTGCTTGCCACTGAGCTACACTCCCCCACTCCGGGCCCTTAAAGCCCAACTTCAGGGATGAGGAAAGACGCCCCCACCCCCGCCACCCACCATGTCCCTGGCAGGGCTTGAGCCTCGCCTGACCTGGAGCTCTGCCCACTCCCAAGAGTCCTGGAGTCCTGCTGAGAAGTACGGGGAGAGGGGCGGGGGGGGGGGGGGGTCCCCAGGGCCTCAGGCAGAGTCCAGGTTCCACCTAGTCAGGCCCCAGCACTGAAGTGAAGAGCTGCAGGCCGAACCTGAAAACTTTGTAACTTTCCACATGGTAATAAAATAAAAATTAAAAAAAAAAATTTTTTTTCAATTTTTTAAAAAAAGAGCTGCAGGCCGGAATTGAAGCCATCGCACCGTGAGCAGGGCAGTTGCCTTGTACACAGCTGACCCGGATTCAATTCCTGGCACCCCTGTGTGACCCCTGAGCTCAGAGCCAATAAGCCCTGAACACCGCAGGGTCTGACCCCCAAAGCAGCAAGCAGACAGGCAGAAGAGAAGTGCAAGTCAGAGGGATGACACTGAGGGTTAAAGTGCTTCCCTTGGACACAGTAGATCTGGGTTCAATCCTTGGCACCACATATGGTTGCCCACGCCTGACCAGTAGTGATCCCTGAGCACTGCTGTGTTGTGTGTCTCCAAAGCAAAATTATATAATCACGGCCTTATTCCTGCCCCAGGGGCCTTAGGGGTCTGTGGGCAGCCCCTGTGATCCCATTGGCCAATGGTGACTCACTGCTCACACCGGGGGACGCTGGGGAGCATCTGTACCTCCCGGCGGGGGGAGGGGGGCTCAGTGTCATCAGGCTACACCTGGCAGCGTTCTAGGGTCCTTCAGGGGTACGCCAGCTGCTTTGGCTTGGGGCTGCACGGTGCTGGGGCCTGAACCTGGGGTTCCCGCGTGCAAAGCCAATGCTCCAGGCCTCTGAGTCACTCCCCGCCCACACAGCTTAAGTCATTTGGCTTTCTGTTTTTTTTTTTTTGATAGTGCTCAGGGCTTACTCCTGGCTCTGCACTCAGTGATCTGTCCTGGCAGGGCTCAGAAGATCAAACCCAGGTCAGCTGTGTACAAGGCAAGCGCCTCGCTCCATTGTTGTGTTGCTCTGGTCCCCGAAGAGTCACTTTGACGCAACACAAGAATGACCCAGGCAGGACAAATGTCACCCACAAACAATACTGCAGGGCAAAGGTGTTTTTTTTGGCTTTTTTCTCAGGGCAGTTTGTTTTTTGGTTTTTTCTTTTTCTTTTTTGGGGTCACACCTGGTGAAGCACAGGGGTGACTCCTGGCTCTGCACTCAGGAATCACCCCTTGCGGTGCTCAGGGGACCATATGGGATGCTGGGAATCGAACCTGGGTCGGCCGCGTGCAAGGCAAACACCCTACCCGCTGTGCTATTGCTCCAGCCCCTCAGGGCAGAGTTTTGAGGGACAACTTTGTGCCTGCTCTTCGCCCTCTCCCAGACTATTTGGGAGAGGAAAACCCAGCTGTGGCCAGACAGCTCGTCAGCATACACCGCAAGTGGCAGAGGTGGAGTTTTCACCTGTGATGTCCCAGCAGCATCTGAGAGGCCACGACCTTGCTCGAAAGAGGTAGCCTCACCCCCACAAGAAGAATGGCCTAGGAAGGGGGGGGGAGCAGAGAGTAGTACAGTGGGAAGGACACTGACCTCGCACAGAATCAAACCCTGGCACCTTGAGGCCCACCAGGAGTGAGCCGGGAGTGCAGAACCAGAAGTAATTCTGAGCACTGCTAAGTATGACCCTCCCCAAATAAATTTAATTTTAAAAACAAAAAGGAGGGGGGGGCTGGAGCGATAGCACAGAGGGTAGGGCGTTTGCCTTGCATGCGGCCAACCCGGGTTCGATTCCCAGCATCCCATATGGTCCCCTGAGCACCACCAGGGGTAATTCCTGAGTGCAGAGCCAGGAGTGACCCCTGTACATCGCCGGGTGTGACCCAAAAAGCAAAAAAAAAAAAAAAAAAAAAAAAGGGGTGGGTGGGCAGAGAGATAGCTCCATTGGCTGAGCATAACAAATGCCCCAGAGCTGCAAGTGGCCCTAAAACAAAAAAACAAAGAAAAAAATGTAAAGGAGGCTTGGGACAGACTCTTCTGAAACGCCAGAATCTGGGCCAGGGATGGCTCAAAGAGCTGCAGCACAGGCTCGGCGCGCAGGAGGTCTGGATTCAGTCCCTAGTACCCCATGGTCCCTGAAGCATCACCAGGTGTGACCCAAAAATGAAACAAACAAACAAAAAAAAAAAATGGGTCATCATAGAACTGAAGTATAAACAATAAGTACTGTGTCAGTCAAAATTTACTTAAATTTGAGGGGCCGGAGCGATAGTATAAGTGGGGCATTTGCCTTGTAGTCGACCCGGGTTTGATCCCCAGCACCCCACATGGTCCCCCAAGCACAGTCAGGTGCAATTCAAGTTCAGAAAGGACAGTAACCCCTGAGCATCACCAAGTGTGACCTCCAATACAAAAACAAACAAAAAAAGCACTTAGGGGCAAAGGATAATCGACGGGGCGGGCAGAGCACACCCAGCAGTGCTCAGGCTTACTCTTGGCTCTGTATTCAGGGACTAGAAGGGGTGCCGAGGCTCAAACACACATCAGCAAAGCCACATGCAAGGTTGGTGCCCTTCCCGCAGTCCTGCCTCTGGCCCAAGGATAACGAGTCTTGACGACTAAGTAGAGAATTGTGTGTGCATGTGAAAGGGAAAAGGAGATGAGAAGCCACGGCATCCACGCCGGTGAGAGAAGACGGTGTTCTCAGAAGTATCCCGCAACTACCCTAAGTTTGGGAATTTTTTTTGAGCTTGAGAATTTCTTTTTTAAACTTGAGAAGCACTGTGCCGAGCACTGATCTCTAGCCTGCAGACATATAGCCAGGGGCTGTGGGACCAGCTGAGGTCACCCGAGACGGGAGCCATGTGGGAGGGCCGGGTCAGGCAGACACCCCTCAAACTCCAGTTATACTTTTGTGTTGGGGTTTGTTTTGGAGGGGTCAAACCCGGCAGTGCTCAGGGTACCCTCTGAGGTACTGGGGATCTAACCCGGCAAGGCAAGCACCCAACTCACTATACTCTCTCTCTGGCCCCTCCTGTTGGGTTTGGGGCCACACCCAGCTTTGCTCCCAACTCTATGATCAAGGGTCTTGAACCAAGCCCACTTTTTTTTTGGGGGGGGGGGTGTCACACCCAGCGATGCTCAGGGGTTACTCCTGGCTCTGCACTCAGGAATTACTCCTGGCGATGCTTGGGGGAACCATATGGGGTGCCGGGGATTGAACTCGGGTCGGCCATGTGCAAGGAAGGCAAACACCCTACCTGTGGCCCTACGGGCCCAGTTTTTTTTTTTTTTTTTTTTTTTTTTAACCAGGCCTCCTTAATGCCAAGCCGCCAGCGCTGAGTCCGCTGAGATGTCTCTGGGCCCTACAGCTCTGCCACTCAACCACCACCACCTGCTCCCTGACGCCCGCCCTGCAGCCACAAACAGGCTTAGACTCAGGAGGTCCGTCATGGGTTTATTGCCAAACCTCACGAAAGGCGCTTGAAGCAGAAGACACGGGGTAGCAGCCCCCTGAGAGTGCAGACAGCAGGCAGCATCTGTCCGCGGGTCCCCGGGAGCCTGGGCAGCCGCGGGTCCCAAGCTGCCGGACTGGCCTGATCACTTAAGAGGACACTGAGGTTCTGGTGACCGAAGCGGGAGACTGAGCTAAGGCCCCTGGCCCCCCGCTGGGCGACTGGTCAAGGCAGCTGTTCCCGAGGAGAGCCGGCAGGGCCCGGGCTGAGGACGCCCAAGACCCCCGTGGCTTCACCCTAGACATGGGGCCCAGACTGTCTCCAGAAGGTGGCTTGGGGAGGCCTGAGGGGGCTCCCCAGCCCCCTGCCCAGCCCAGACTGCAGCGGCTCGGAGCAAACTCTCCCCACTCCACTCCCCGACATCACCCCTCACAAACCAGCGGCCTCGGTAGCACCTGAGGCAGCCCAGGAGCCCGAACCTGCCCCTCCTCTCAGGAAAGCAAAGTGCACAAATGACCCCCTGGCAGGCCTGTCCCCGCCCACCGGCTCTGCGAGGGCACCTGTCAGCTGCCACCGCCAAAAGCCTGGATGTGAGGCAGAGCGGGGTGGGGGGCAGGCACCCCTGTGCGGGGCATCGGCTATTGAGGACCAGGTCGGGGCAGGGAGAGCTGCAGGCCCCACCCACTAGGGCACAGGTGCTGAGCTGGATTCTGACGCCTCAGCCCCAGGTGGGGGACCCTGCAGGTGTGGGCGCTTCTCTCCGGGGCTTGTCACTCAGGACTCTCAGCCCGGACTTGCTTCTGTGGAGGCCAGTGACAGGGCCTTCCAGGGGTCACCCTGACCGGGGCCTACAAGGGTGGACGCAGCGTACAGCCACGCTTCTCCTCCGTGGCCTGCCACCCCGACCCCTGCCCCAAAGGGCACCTGCACAGCCTCCAGGCTCCCCACTGGCCCACGACCCCGCCGCTATTGGGAACCGGTGGGTGGGGCCGGGCTCAGCTGTAAACTCCTGGGGGTGGGCACCCAGATGTGGCACCCCCAGAACCCCAAGCGCTGGACCCAAGCCCTGGGGTGGTCTGGAACGACCCCAATCGCACAGGTCCAGGGCCCTCCGCGGCCGGGCGGGCGGCCGGCGGTCCTGATGCGGGTCTCCCGGGCTAGGGCACGCTGCGCCGGTACAGGCTCACGAGCTCCTTCCGCTTCTCGGCCAGCGCGGGGCCGCCGGGGGCGTCCGGGCCGTGCCTCCCCGCCACGCGGAGCTCCTGCAGGGCCTGCGTGGCCTGTCGCAGCTGCTCCACGGCCTGGCTCAGCAGCGCCTCCGCGTCCACGGCGCCCGGCTCGCCCCCGCGCACGCGGCGCAGCAGCTTCTCCGTCTGCTCCGACGCCACCTTCACCTCCAGCTGCGCCCGGTACAGCCGCTCGGTGGGCGGCCGGGACCCCTCGGCCAGCAGGTCCCCCAGCGAGGAGCAGCGCGGGTGCGGATGCGGCGGCGGCTCAGCCTGGGCAGGGGGCGTGGAGCCCGCGGGGGCCGTGTCGGCGGTGGGCGTCCCCGGGCGGCTGGGGGTCTGCGGCGGCTGCAGGGGCTCCTGTCCTTCTGCCACACCATTCACGGTCACCGGGCCAGGTCCCGGGACGGTCTCGGCGGTCTCAGCAGTCTGGGCGCCCGGAGCCGGCTCAGACACCTCCACGGAGACCCTCAGTCTCTCCGACAAGATCTTGGGCGGGGGTGTCGGGGACTGCCCGCCTTGCTTGGGCTCCAGGGCCTCCAAACCTGGCCCCGGGGCCGGCTCCTCCCAGCTCACCTTCAGTCTGTCACCCTCAGGGTCTCCCCGGCTGGGGGGCTGCTTGGGGTCACTGTCTTCGTGAGCGGGAGCCACTGAGTCCTCCTGGCTCTCGCTGCCACCGGCACCTGAGGCAGCAGGGGCCGGCGTGGGGCCCCTCTCCTGGGCTGGGGACTCTGCTCTGGATCCAGGGTGGCTCCAGTCAGCTGCTGGGGACGGCTTGGAAGGGGGCATGGGGGGCAACAGCACCTCCCGGGCCGGGGCTGCCACCCCCTGGTCACTGGGGACAGCGGCGGGGGGTGCGCTGTCGGGAACATCCAGGTCCAGGCGGGACAGGCCCTCAGACGCCGCATTGGCTACCTGTCAGGGAGACGG
The DNA here is from genome assembly GCF_027595985.1 of Sorex araneus. Lineage (NCBI taxonomy): Eukaryota > Metazoa > Chordata > Mammalia > Eulipotyphla > Soricidae > Sorex > Sorex araneus. The sequence continues at coordinate 34,750,261 of NC_073303.1, read as the reverse complement.
GCATCGTCAGTGACCGGGGACCCTCCCACCCAGGCCCCACCCCCTGTGCCCCGGTGACCCCCTCCTCTGGTCATTCCCCCTCGAATCCCAGGTGGGAACCACTGGTTTCCTGCCCCCTGCTCGACCTGGGCGCTGGGACAGGGTCCCTGTGGGTGGCTGGCCCAGAGGGGCTTCTCCGCTGCACCCACCCCAACCCCAGGGACCCCCACGTCCTCCTCTGACCTTGGAACCCACCCATCCTTCGTGGTCAGCTCAGGTGTCTGCCTAGTGTCCCTCAGGCCACTGCCCGCCCCTCACTGATGAGTGACCAGCTCTGCTGGGAGCAGCCTGAGGGCTGATGGCCACAGCTAGGGGGGGAGCGGGGGGTGAGTGTCCCTCAGGCACCAGCTCTGGTGCACCAGCACCAAACACCCCTAAAGCACGAAGCAGGAACAAGGGAGCCCAGCCGGGCTGCCCCCCGAGTGCCAAGCCCAGTCTGCTGACCTCACCTCCTTCAGGTGGACACGCGTCGGTGGCCGGCGCCGCTGGCCACGGTCGCGCGTCACATGTTCCAGGGCACAAGTCTTGTCCACTTTTACCTGGATGGGAGGACAGGTGAGAACCTGGGACTGCCACCAGGGTGGCTGGGAGGGACATCTGCCCCCCACCCCCACCCCTGCCCAGTCCTTGTGGGCAGGGCCCCGGGCCCCAGTTGCCGGCCGGGAGCAAATGCAGACGCGGAACTGCAGGGGCGGGGGTCCAGCTGTTGGCCCAGCGGCATGGGGACTGGACCTCAGGGCAGCCCGGGCTGAAGCGCCCACACCTCTCTGAGGGTCAGGAAACGGGGGCAGCGGTAGCTGGCAAGTCTCGGGGAAATGCACATTCTGGACCCCAGAGCAAGGCCAGAGAGTCAGGACAGCGGGCAGGGCGCTTGCCTAGTTCAATTCCCCGCACCCCATGGAGTCCCCTCACCGCCCCCAGGAGAGAGTGATCCCTGAGCACAGAGCCAGGAGTAAGCCCTGAACACCACCAGGTGTGGTCCAAAAAACAATAAATAAATAAATTGAATATGGGGCTGGAGCGACAGTACGGGGGCGAGGGGGGGGAGGCGTTTGCCTTGCACACAGCCGACCCAGGTTTGATCCCCTGCATCCCATATGGTCCCCGAGCACCTCCAGGAATGATTTCTTTTTCTTTTTTTTTTTTTTTTGCGTCACACCCGGTGATGCACAGGGGTTACTCCTGGCTCTGCATTTAGGAATTATTCCTAGCGGTGCTCAGGGGACCATATGGGATACTGGGAATCGAACCCAGGTCAGCTGCGTGCAAGGCAAACGCCCTACCCGCTGTGCTATCGCTCCAGCCCCCAGGAATGATTTCTGAATGCAGAGCCAGAAGTAACCCCTGAGCATTGCTAGGTGTGGCCCCAAAACTAAGTAAACGAATAGAATAGGTCCAGTGAGGATGAGGAGGGGGGATGTGTCCCTGGGTTCGGACTACCCCACCGAGGATCCGAGTTTCTGCCTCTGACTGGTGGGACGGGGGTCACCGGAGCTGAACCTTCATGGGCAAATTGGAGAAGACCTCCCCGGCCGAGCAGCGCTGGCCTGGCCACTGCTGCTGAAAGACACGGCCCTCAACCCGCCTGGCCCCGCACGGTCACTCGCTGCCTTCTTACACCCCGTTTCTCCCTCCGCCACCTTCTTAGGGGGCCACTGTGAGAGCAGCAGCCCCCAGGCCGGGGGTGGGTGGGAGGCAAGCAGGACCCCGAGCGGTCAGGGGCAGCGCACCTCATCGAAAACCTTGTTTTTGCCTCGGCTGATGCCCTCGTTGAGGGCTTTGATCCAGGACTCCTTCTCCTCGCCGCTGGGCGCCTGGAACTTGATGTCGCTGACCTGCAGGGCCAGGCAGAAGAGGGAGACACTGGCACACCGTGCACACTGGGGGGCTTCAGCACCTCGCCTCAGACCCCCAGGTCGGCCACAGCATAGCCAGACAGTCGTCCCTCAAGACCCCCTCAAGACCGAAGGTATGATGCGGGCTTCAGGAAGGGAAGGACGGGTCCTGCAGGCGGGTCACAGAGGTGCAGCAAGGACAGGCTTCCTAGGCGGGAGGCCCGGCCGGCTAACCTGGGCCTCAGGGCCCGTGACCGTGAAGCTGCAGCCACCCACCTGAGGGATCTGAGCATGTCGGGCCAAGAAACCCTCCCCACGGCCTTCCCTCTGCTCCAAGTCCCAGCTCCCTCCCCTGGGGGTAACATGCCATGCTAGGGGCACTGAAATGACAAAGGCAAAGCCGGAGAAGGAGTACAGTGGAGATGGTGTTTGCCTTGCATGCAGCTAACACGGGTTCGACTCTCAGCATCCCAATCGGTCCCCCAAGCACCACCGGGAGTAATTCCTGAGCTCAGAGCCAGCAGTAAGCACTGAGTATCCCCAGGTGTGGCCAAAAACAAACAGAAAAAGCCCTCCAAGACAAAAATAAAACAGAGCAACTCAGGAGGGCCAGAGAGAAAGTACAGTGGGTAGGGAACTTCCCCAGCAGTGCAGGGAGTAAGCCCTGAGCACCACCAGGTGTGAGTGCTCACCCAAAAAAAAAGAAAGAAAGAAAAGGAAAGGACATGAGAAGCCTGCGCCCAGTGTCCAGTAGGTGTCTAAAGGGAACAGCTTGGGGAGTGGCCAAGCCAGGGCAGGGATGAGTGACCCAGCCTGAGGGCCAAGGCTGCTGCCCATTCTCTGACCCCGGCGGGTGGCCAGTCTGCCCATCCCCCAGCCTGGTGTTTGATAGCGCCTTCCTGCCCGTTATGTAACACCGGCCCTCCGCATCTTCATTATATAACTTCCTCCTGGCCAGCGCCTCCTCACGCCCGCCCCGCCCCTCCCCTCCCCAGGACAGGCCCAGCCACATGCTCATTTGCATGACTGAGCCCTGATGCTAGCAGTGGAGTCAGAGCTCCTGAGTGCAGCCCTCAGAGGGACAGTGTGCCCAGCTGGCCCCCTGAGCCCAGGGCTGCCGGGCCCGCGGGACCTTCCCGCCGCCCAGAGGGCTGCGCCGGGCAGTGAGGGGCAGTGCAGCACTGGCCAGTCCGGACCCTTGGCCCATAGAGGCAGGACGCAAGCACCAGCCCCAGGCAGCCGCGCTCACTGCCTTGTCACCTACAGCACTCGGGGCCCAGAGCAGGGTCCACTCTGCTGCCCCAGGGGAACCCATGTACTGGCCAGAGGGCGCCCTCGGGAGGGCCGGGGAGGTCAAGAGGAATTTCCTCCTATCAAATCGGAAAGTCACTCCTGGGGCCCGAGGACAGTACAGCAGGGAAGGCACCTGCCTTACACACCGCTGACCTGCGTTTGGTCCCCAGCAACCCACAGGGGTCTCCGGAGCACCACCAGGAGTGATCCCTGAATGCAGAGCCAGGAGTCAGCCCTGAGCACCGCAAGGTGTGGCCCCCAAACAAAGAGTTGGTCCTTGCATCCCAAACCATGCTGCAGAGTCACAGGCTGGGCAAGACCCTCCCCAAGCCCCTCCAGGAGCTCAGGGGGACAGGACTGCCCACAGGCCCTGGGGGAGGGGGACTCACAGGACAGAGAAGAAACAATGGGGGGGTGAAGGCAGGAAAGAGGAAAAGGCCAATCTGGCGGGGACAAGCCAGGCAACAAGGCCCAGCAAGGCCACCCTGCTTCCTGGCAGCGTCTGCAGTGACCTCATGGCAGGGGTGTGGGGACGGGGAGGCAGGGGGAGAGGGCAGGCAAGACACTGGCCTCTTTGTTTATTTGATTAGGGGGGGAAAAGCAGCCTGGGACCAGACTGCTAGGGTCATGTGACCTCCCCAGCTGGAGGCCTCCAGAGGACGGGGAACACCCAGGGAGCGGGGAGGACGGCCATAGGAGCGCGCTGGGATGCTCTGGAGGGTCCCCCGCTCCCTGTGTTCCACGACCCTGCAGCCTCGACCACGCTCCCAGCGTTCCCAGAGTCACCCCAGCCAACCTCAAGTTTTGGCAGGACTGGGAGGCAAAACTTGGGAGGCACTCGGAGTGCCAGCCGAGCAGCTGAGAATGCGCAGTGCTTGGGGGAGAGGGGCAGCAGAGCAGAGGACAGAGACCAACTCCCGCTGGCAGTCACATGCATGCACATTCAGACACACCTACCCGCAGTCAGGTGCGCACACACACAGTCACAGGCACACACACAGTCACAGACACACACCAGCCCACAGTCATGAGTGCACACATATGTCCATCTACAGTCACACACACACTTGCATATGCATACACATACATTCACATGCATATGCATGTGTGCACACATACCCTCCCACACGCACACAGACATGCACACGCATGTAGTCAGTAGCATATGTACATTCAAATACATGCATGTGCACACCCACTTATGCACACACGTACACTTGCATGTGCACATATATACACAACTACATGTGCACATGCATACATGTGCACTTGCACATGTGTGTATGTGTATAGAATACACATATATGTGCACTCACACACATGCACACACGCACAAAATCACACTCACATGTACATGCATATACATACACATACACAGGCATTCACACATATATACACACTTGCGCATGTAGACTCATGTACACACTTGTGGCACACTCACACGCATATATGCATAAATAAGTACACACTTGTACCTGCACACATATGCACACATGTGCTGCCGATGCTCACCTGCATACAGGAGACACACAGCCAGAAAGAGCCTCCCACAGAATGAATGTTCCCCACACCTGCCCTGCACACACTCGAGAGGGTCTTGTAGGTCAGCACAGGATCCGGGGCCTCAGCCCGGCCCGTGTCTCTCCTTTCATCCAGAGCTGCCTGAGCAGCGCCACAAACAAGCCCAATGAGCTGAGCACAACTCCACACGCAGGAGGCCTGGGGGCACGACATGGTCCCCTGAGCACCATCAAAGGGAACCCTAGGGCTGAAGTACAGCAGGTAGAGTGCTGGCCTTGCACGGGGCTGAGCCAGGTTCGATTCCCGGCATCCCATATGGTCCCAGAGCACCACCAGGAGTAATTCCTGAGTGCAGAGCCAGGAGTAACCCCTGAGCATCGCCGGGTGTGACCCAAAAAGCAAAAAAAAAAAAAAAAAAAAGTGACAGCCCCCACCCCCAGCAGAGTTGGGAATAGTACACTCCACACACACACACACACACACACACACACACACACACACACACACACACACACACACAAAGGACTCATGAGTGGTTTGAGCGATGATACTGCAGGTGGGGGGTGGGGTGCCTGCCTTGCACACAGCTGATCCAGGTTCGATCCCAGCATCCCACATGGTCCCCTGAAACCCCTAGGGGTGAGCCCTCATCCAGAGCCCAGAGTTCGTCTGGAGCTGGAGCACAGCCAGGTGTGGCCCCCAAACAGAACTACTCAGGAGCAGCAGATGTTAACCGCAATCAGCCCGCGAGACGTGTGGCACCAAGAACGCGCCCCTCGGCTCGCTGTCAACCTGTGCTCTCCCACGAACACGCATCTCACTGGTCTGATGTTTCTTTACTTCGCCTATTTCCATCCGGGAGAAGTCCATCTTCTCTCTTACACACACATTGCTCTCGTTCTCTCCATTCACATCTTTCTGCATAAGCTTCAATAAAAACTATTTTGCTTAGGACTGGAGCAATAGTACAGCGGGTAGGGCACTTGCTTTGCATTGTGGCCATCCCAGGTTCTATCCCCGGCATTCATATGGTCCCCCAAGCACTACCAGGAGTAATTCCTGAGTGCAGAGCCAGGAGTAACCCCTGAGCATCACCAGCTGCGTTCTAAAAACAAAACAAAATTAAAAAAAAAAAAAACAACTATTTTGCTCCACCAAAAAAATAAAAAGAGAGGGGCTGGAGCAATAGCACAGCGGGTAGGGCATTTGCCTTGCATACAGCCAACCCAGGTTCGATTCCCAGCATCCCATATGGCACCGAGGATCGAGCACCGCCAGGAGTGATTCCTGACTACATGAACCAGGAGTTAACCCCTGTGCATCGCCAGGTGTGACCCCCCCAAAAAAAAATTTAATTAATTAAAAAATAAATAAAAAGAGAAAGAAAAGAATGTACCCTCCCACCTGAAGCCCCAACTTTAAACACCACCAGTCTCTGGGCAAGACCTCCAGTGGGAGACGTCCCCCAGCTTCTACAGAGAAGGAAAAGGCAGGGCAGAGAGCTGGGGGCTGCACCAAGAGCTAGCAGGGTGTGAGGGGAGAGGTGACCAGCAGGAGAAGGGACACAGAGCCTCCTCCCCCACTTTCCAACCACAGCGGGCACGAGAAGGTGTCAGCTCCAAAGGGCACTTTGCAGTCAACAGCAGTCTGGGAGGGAGCCCCTGGGCCTGAATGGGAGAGGGGAGCCCCAACCGTGGCCCATCATCCAGGGGACTCCCCACGCCCCACCCGCCAAACCTCGGGGCAGTGAGTTCCCGCAGGCCGGCCCAGCCCACCTTGTTCCCGGGCGATCGCAGCAGGATGAAGCGGTGCTTCCGTTTCAGGAGGGCCCGGAGGTCCTGGCACTTCTCATAGCTGGCCAGCTCCACCGTCTCCACACACTTCTGCTCATCCTGCAGAGAGGCCAGGGAGACACATCGAACCCTGCACACGCAGGCCCAGCTGTGCTGACCCCCCAGTGAGGCACCCCTGACCCCCAGCTCAGGGCTCAGGCACCGACTGACCAACATGGGACACCCGATTCACTGTCCACCGGCTGGCGGATGCCCCCAAGGCTCAGCGTCCACGTGAGACACGGGGCTCTCAGCCCAGGCGGCCCCTCGCCACTGATACCAGGTGCTTCGGGCCAAAGGAGGAGCCGGTCAGCGCTGCAGAGGCTTGGGGAAGGCCGCAAGGACCACACGGGGGGCTGGAGTGACAGCACGGCAGGTAGGATGTTTGCCTTACACGCGGCCGACCCGGGTTCGATTCTCAGCATCCCATATGGTCCCCCAAGCACCGCCAGGAGTAATTCCTGAGTGCAGAACCAGGAGGTAACCCCTGTGAATCACCGGGTGTGACCCCCTGCCCCACAGGAAAAAAAAAAAGAACCACAGGGTCTGAGACGATGCAGAGGGGTCCGGATTAGGGAACGAGATGGCACCCAATGAGACCCAGAGGAGCGTAAGAACCAGGAGTACCAGGGCGCCTGCCCTGTTGTCCCCACCAGATCCTGATTTGACTCCCCCACAGATCCCTGACTTGGGGCGAGGGACTACCCCCATGGCCTGCACAACCAACAGGGCAAGAAATTCATCAAAGCACCTGCTCCTTCCCCAGAGTACATGGAGGCCTCCACACCAGTAGGGGGAGGGAGGCTGGCTCCAGGTACAGGTCACCAATCAAGAAAAGCCTGGGGGGGGGGGCTGGAGTGATAGCATAGCTGGTAGGGCGTTTGCCTTGCACGCGACCGACCCGGGTTCAAATCCCAGCATCCCATATGGTCCTCTGAGCACTGCCAGGAGTGATTCCTGAGTGCAGAGCCAGGAGTAACCCCTGTGCATCGCCAGGTGTGACCCAAAAACCAAAAAAAAAAAAAAGGAAAGAAAAGAAAAGCCTGGGGGACATGGCCCGAGCAGCAGTACGGCAAGGAGGGCACTTGCCTTGCACTCGCGCGAGGCCCTACCCAGGTTCAATCCCGGCATCTCGTATGGTCCCCCGAGCACTGACAAGAATAATTCCCGAATGCAGAGCCAGGAGTAACCCTGAGCATCGCTGGGCTCTCCACCCCCACCCCCAAATGCTGAATCATCCCAGCCCTTTTGCGGCTCAGAAAAAAAACAAAAAAGAAAGATAGAACAGCAGACCCTGGGCGGGGGCAGCATTTTTGGAATGTCAGGCTCACTGACAGCAAGAGACGGCCAAGAGGCGTTCACACTCGCCAGGGTGACTTGCCTCAGAAAGAGGAATTGAACTAATAAGCAATTCTCAATTCCGGCTCTGGGGCCAGGCTCCCCCACCCCTGTGTGTGAAATTCTTGAACCAGCCCAGAGGTTTCTCCGTGGGGCCTTTTTCTGGTAAAGGAGGAGCGGAGTCGTTCGTGCTTAGTGGATGCGCCGTCCGTCCTGCTTCCCAGCTGCGGCCAGATGTGCCGAGGCGGCCTCAGACAGGCGGGCCAGTGCCTGCCAGCTGACGGCCGAGGGCCCATCACGCCACTCTTCTAGTTCGAGCAGCTGGAGAGGAGGAGGCCGTGAGCTGACAAAAATAGCCCCCTTCTGCCTTCCTGGCATCGTGGAATCCGGAGGCAGCAACGGCACTGAACATCTGGGGGGCTGTGTGCACACGCCCAGCCTCTCGCCCTTCCTGTCTGTCCCCCTGCCCCTCGGCTCCCCAGGCAGGGTGGACACTAGGCCTGCAAGTCAGCTCCTCCGGCGCTTGATCTGGCTGCCTAACCTCACTTGCCTGGCACAAGCATGCACTGGCCAAAATAGGCCGAGGCCCTACTGGGGAGGGGGGACAAGGCAGGAACCCCCTTCTTCTGCTCCAGTTCTTCCCCCATGGGCTCCAGCTGCCAAAGGGTGGCCTGACCCTCGCAGCCTCCGCCAGCACGCAAACAGCATCCGCAGACATAACTGCACAGCCTCCCAGGCTGGGAACCGAGAACAGACACGTGTCACAAAGAAACAGGGCTGCAGCGGGGGCTGCCTGGTGCTCCCCAAGAAAAACAGCTGCAAAGCACAGTGTGACACTCTGGGGTGGGCTGAGAAGAGCAGGGAGAGGCAGAATCCGTTTAAATGGGCCTGTTCCGTTGAAGAACTCAGAGAACACTGGACATGTTTTAGAGCATGTCCACCAAAAGGAAGTTTGGGTGCTTGTTACTTATTTGTTTGCTTGCTTTTTCGGGGGGGGGGCACACCTGTCTGTGCTCAGGGATCACTCCTGATGAGGCTCAGAGGACCACATGGGAGGCTGGGGATCGAACCCAGATTGTCCACATATAAGGCAAGCATCCAACCCACGGTATTATCACTCCGGCCAATTTTGGCGTTGGCGTGCTGGAGTTTCTGAGCAGGTTTGGTTCCAGACCCAGTGCCTTCTCTTGCTGAGCTGCCTGTCGGTTTGCCCTGCGCCTCAGTGCTGACCTCTGGAGAATGGGTCACTAACCTCTGTCCTCACGGGATCGCCGGGAGTGAGAGCATCAAAGAGGACAGGTTAGAGCTCACACAAGCGCAGCGGGGAGGGTGTTTGCCTTGCACACGGTCGACCCAGGTTCGATTCCCAGCATCCCATATGGTCCCCGGAGCACTGCCAGGAGTAATTCCTGAGTGTGTGAGCCAGGAGCAACCCCTGTGCATTGTGGAGTGTGACCCACAAAGCAAAAAAACAAAAACAAAACAAGCGCAGGTGCTGATTTCCACACTCCTTTCTGAAAGATGCAAGCCCCAGGCTTCTGGGATATTGATCCCATTACGTGGAAGCCACCCCAGAGTCACTGAGGGCAGCAGTTTTGCTGAGGAGGTGTGCACACTTGTTCAGCGGCTCTCCTACCTCAAACGGCCCCTCACCCAGGAGCCCTGGCCTGAGGCCCCCAGCTGGTCTCTCCTGCAGAGAGGCCCAGTGACCATCAGGCCTTAGAGTGACGCGTCCTTCCGGAGCCAGTACGGAGGGGCCGGAGAGCTCTGCCCGAGCCCACTGACCCCAGGCCCGGGCGGCAGCTTACCTCGCTCTCGAAGACCAGCAGCTGAGCTTGGCAGAGGAGCAAGTACCGGTCCTTCCAGAGCCCCAGGAAGCCCCCACTGCTCTTCTTGACCCAGCCGGCCTTGTCTGCTGTCCGCACGCCCCGGGGCTTCTCGCCACCCTCCTTGAGGTCCTGGAAGACAGCACGGGACACAGGGCCAGTGGGTGCACAGGTCATGCCGAGGCTGGGTCCCCAGGCTGGACACCTACTCACACTGTCCCAGGGAGCCTCTCCACACACCCCGGAGCGGCCGCTCCTAGTCCAACAACAGAATAAAGGGGCTGGAAAGACAGCACAGCGGGGAGGGCGTGCGCCCTGTACGCAGCCAACCGAGTTCCATCCCCGGCATTCCACATAGTTCCCCTTGTATCACCAGGAGTGATTCCTGAGCACAGAGCCAGGAGTAACCCCTGACCAAAGCCTGGCAACCTGGTGTGCACCCCCACCAAAAAAAACAAAACAAGGGGGCTGGAGAGATAGCACAGCGGGTAGGGCATTTGCCTTGCACGCGGCAAACCCAGGTTCGATTCCCAGCATCCCATATGGTCCCCCGAGCACCGCCAGGAGTAATTCCTGAGTGCATGAGCCAGGAGGAACCCTTGTGCATCGCTGAGTGTGACCCAAAAAGAAAAAAAAAAAAGAAATGAGCAACTGGAGAGCTAGTTCAGTGGGTGGGGCGCTGGCCTTGCATAAGGCCAAGATGACCAGACTCGATGACCAGTACCCTGTATGGTCCCCCACACCCTGCAAGGAGTGATCCCTGAGCACACTGGGCGTTGCCCGAAACACAACCAAACAAACAGAATAAACAATAACAAGGGACTTGCACGGTAGCACAGCAGGTAGGGCATTTGCCTTGTAAGCAGCTGACGCGGGTTCGATTCCCAGCATCCCATAGGGTCCCCTGAGCACCGCCAAGAGTAATTCCTGAGTGCAGAGCCAGGAGTAACCCCTGTGCATCGCCAGGTGTGACCCCAAAAGCAAAAATAATAATAATAATAACAAGCAGAACTGTGTCACCTGATCTGGGCCACCACATTACATTTCTGGGCGTGTGGAATGAGGGAAGCCTAGGCCGCACATGACCATGGGACTCTACACGTTGTATCCCATTCTCCTATGCACCTGGGGTCTCCCCCCAGCCCCCACGCTGCTCCAGCACTCACCCCACAGTGACCAGAGAGTAGAGGAGGGAGATAAAAATAGAAAGAGGGGCAGGCGCGAATATACAGGCGCAAATATACACTTGCTTCACACTCGGCTGACCCAGGTTCGATCCCCGGCACCCCATATGGTCCCCCAAGGCATGCCTGAAATAGTCACCTGAGTGAAGCCATGAGCACCGCCTGGTGTAGCCCCAAAACCATAAAAAGAAAAAGAGAAACAGGAAGAAACACCTCCGCCCGGGGCTTACAGTGTAGAAGGGCAGGATCCTCAAACACAGGGACGGGCACGATCCTCCAGGGGTGACCTCCGACCCCGGCGAGGACCCGGGGGTGCGGCCTCACCTGGTGGGTGGTACAAGCAGTCCCTTCTCTACCAGAGGCTGGGAAGGGCCTAAACCCCAGGCCTTCTCCCAGACATGACGGCACCCCAGTCCTCCAGGCCCACCCCTGACATCTTGGGGGTCTCAGTGGCCAGCTGATGTCAGGGACGTGGCTGCCAGTGGGGCCCTTTAACTCCTGGCGCCAGCCCCCAAGGCTGCTCCTTTACATACAATGGGTGTGAGTCAGAGAGCCGGTGGGGGGTCAGACACTTGCCTTGCACAGGGCCAGGCCCAGTTCTAGACTGGGTCCCCCAAGCACTGCCAGGGGTCACGCTATAGAGTCCAGAGTCAGGAGTAGCCCCAACATCACTGGGGGTGGCCCCCAAGCCAAATCAGACCAACAAAACACATCATGGGGAAGAAACATCTGTGAGGCGAAAATAAAGCCGGCAGCTGCCCAGGCACCCTGCACCAGGGCAGGGACCGCAGAGCGAAAGCACAGGCAGGAAGGCGCAGTGGGCCCTGCAGGCCTGCCTGTGTGCACGCATGCTTGCAGCGCTTGCCCAGGGAAACCGGCACTGACTAATTCTGACTGCTGTATAATTTACATGTGGCCCCAGTTAGAGGGGACCCGCCTCTCCCCAGGGGTCCCGGTGGCCGCAGCTGCCTGCGGGAAGGCACAAGCCCAGGCGGAGGATCGGGCTGAGCTGTCAGCAGCTGGGCAGGGCGGCCTGCTCGGACGGGTGCCCCGGCCAGGTTCCCTCGGCAGCCCGCCCCCCCCACTCGCTCGGGGCCCGCGGGGTCAGTCAGTGATCAGGCTCCGCCTCCAGCTTCTTCCTCAGTAAAACTAAAGCAGGAACACAAGCTGCAGGGACCGTGACCCTGAACAAGGAGGCTCTCGAAGGGCAGGCTTGACCCAGCTCTGGTCCCCCGAGCACTTGAGGAAGTGCCCCCCAGCCCCCAGGATGACGGGGTCCATGACAGGGCCCAACACACTTCATCAGCACAGGCTGGGGGACCCTCAGCAGGAGACCCTGCATCCCAGGGCCCCTCTCCTGGGGGCGGGGTCAGACTTCAGGGCTGGCGGCAGGGCTTGTGCCCCGGGAGCTCAGGGCGGGCGGGAGGGCCCACCCCACATACAGCCAGAAGAGAAAGGGGGAAGTGGGAGGGTCCCGAAGGTCTTCCAAGGGGGAATGAGGAAGTGGGGGCGTGCCACGCCTGGGTCTCACACCCTGGTAGGCCCCCACCCCCCAAACACCCAGCATAGCATCCAGCCCCCATGAGCCCTGCAGGGTGGAGCCCAGAATAGGAAGAAGTGGGATCTGGGCAAGGCCACCCCCTCCCCCCACACCCCTCCCCCCACACCCATCCCATCACCGCCCCTCACGCCACGCCTTCACCCTGCACCCCACAGCCCTCACCCCTGCACCCCGCACCCCACACCCATCATACAGCGCTTTATTCCACAGCCCTCACCCCACAGCTCTCACCTTGCACCCCTCACCACACTCCCCACTCCCCTCCCCCCACCCTCACCCTCACCTCACTCCCCTCACCCCACACCCCACGCAGCCCTCAGTAGCGCTGCAGATGCCCCGTCCCACCCCTGCCTGCGCTCTTCCTGGGAAGCTGCTGCGGGGGGGGGGGGGGGGGGGGAGAGGGGGGAGGTGAGAGGGTTGGGGGGCCGCCACCCCAAACCTCCAGCTCTCCTCCCAGGCGCCCCCAGCAGCCCAGAGACCTCGCCCCTGTTTCTCAGCAGCCCCCTTCACGACTTCCCCACTGCTCCCAGGGGTGTTCTGCGCCTTCACCCCCCTAGGAGAGGCGGCAGAGCAGCAGCCAAGGAGCCAGAGGTCCGAGTGTGGGCCCCAGGGAAGGGACCTGGGAGTGCGGGTGGGCCCGAGGCAGGAAGAGTGTGGGGTGGGGGCGCCAAGTCAGAGCCAAAGGACAGCGGGTAGGGCATCTGTCTGGCTGGTGGCCCACCCGGGTTTGAATCACCAGGAGTGGTTCCTGAGGGCAGAGCCAGGAGTAACCCCCAAGCACCACTGGTGTGGCCCAAAAAACCGCCCCCTTGCCCCCAAGAAAAGGATCGAGGGGGAGGAGGACCCTCCCACACACACACCAAGGCCCTGACCGGCCCCTGGCAGGGCTCACAGGGAAGGTTTTGTCCTGGCCACCAACTGGCTGTGGTCCTGCCTGCCCTCCCCTCAGGGGGCCCCTGCCGGCACCCAGCCCAGATCCCTCCGCCTGCAGCGGGGGAGGGGGTCCCTGGGTCACTCACTAAAATATGAATAAGTAATAAAGCGAGAGCCATCGCCATCAGAGCGCGGGGCGCAGACGGGGCCGCGGGAGGGGGCGCACGAGCAGGGACCCAGAGACAAGCGGCCCCGACACCTCAGCCACAGGCAGTTTATAGGGACACTTGTCCTGCGGCTGAAGCCCGAGGTGCCTTGTGCGAACACTCACTCCACTCCAAGGGGCCCACGGGCAGTGAAGGGACCCCAGGAGGGAGCGGACAGGGCTCTCCCCGGGGAAACTTCTAGTCTGACCCCAACAGCAGGGACCCGCTGGGCTTGGGCTCTTGTGGGCACACCCATCCTGCCAGGACTGAAAAAACTGGTGTGGCTCAGAGGGGCCCAGGTGGACCGGGTGGGTCAGGGCTGGGGCTGTCACCCCCCCCTCCGTTAGCCCTGCAGGCAGGCCTGGGTGGAACTGGGAGGAGACACACCCCTGGGTCACAGGCCAGAAAGAGCAGCCCAGAGGGGCAGAGACAGCGGCTAATGGGCAGGACCAGGCCTTTCTCTTCCCAAGGCAAGGAGCCAGTCGGCCGCCAGGCACCAGAGGGGGGTCCCAGCAAGGCTCAGGAGGGCCTGCAAGAGGCAGGAGACAGAAGCCCTGGGCAAGGAGTCGAGAGAAAGGAAGGCATCTGCCTTGCACAAAGTTGACCTTGATTAGATCCCCGATACCCCAGAGTCCCCCAAGCCCCAGCAGGAGTGAGCCCGGAGCACAGAGTCAGGAGTAAGCCCTGAGCACTGCCCACCTCCCGCAAAGGAAAGAAGCCCAGGGCCGACAAAGGCCGGGACCGGGGTTTCCAAGCTCACTGCAGTCGCCACAGTCCCCTGCAGAGCTATTTGCAGTTTCCAAAGCTTTTGCACATACATCATCGCATTTCGGGGGCACTCCCTGTCACTTTCCAGATGGGGAGACTGGACCCCATGAGCACCGGAGGACAGATGCCCCGGGCCAGACTGGTGCTTGACCGCTCATGGCGACTCCCCACCCAGGCCCGGAGGGGCTCACAGAAAGTGAGGGTGTTATCACGGGAGGGGCTGGGCAGGCGTCGTCCCCAGATGGGGAGAAAGAGAAGGAGGCAGTGTGGAAGCGGGGTGCGAGGGCCAGCCTGGGGCCAGGGCGCAGAGCTGGTGACTAAGGCTGAGGCGGGGCTAAGGGTTTGAGGTCTCCAGAAGCAAGACAAAGTTACTGAAAGGGAAAGAACAGAAGGAACAGAGTCAAGGAGGTGAAAAGTGGGGTGGGGGGCAAGAGGGAGCCCCTGGCTGTGTGGGGGGAAGACAGATCAGGCCTGGGCTGGAGCCGGGTAGTACAGCAGGCAGGGCACTTGCCTTGCACAAGTTCGATCCAGGCTCAATCCCCGGGATCCCAGATGGCCCCCCCCTGCCCCGAGCCCCACTAGGAGCGGTTCCTGAGTGCAGACCCAGGAGTTATCCCTGAGCACTGCCGGGTGTGGCCGCCCAAATAAAGAAATAAAAACAAAAAAGACAGGTCAGATCTGGTCAGCCGAGAGGGAGGGAGGGAGTGGGCAGTGAGGGACGCTGGACCAGAGGCCGGGCAGGGCAGGGCTGGCGATGAGACAAACCAGGGGCCGGGAGGCTGCAGAACCCCCCTTACTTAACTGGGGGCCGTGGCAGAGCAGGAGATGGAGTAACTCTGCCCCACATCCTCTGGAAGAAGGCGGGGCTCAGCCCAGCAGCCGGGCCAGGGGGCCAAGGGACCCCACCTGCCAGCCAGACAGCAAATCATAGTGGCCGACTGGCCGGTCTGCGCCCCAGGAGAAGGAAGGGGCCACATCCCCATCTGGAGGCGGCTGGCCTGGCTCCTCGCTCTGGCGAAAAGGAAACCCAGGCCGGGAGGGGAAGTGACTTATCTACCATCCCACAGAAAGGGAGCCCCCAGGATGTGGGGCGTGGGCGCTGATGCAGCCTGGTCCCTCCGGACTGCCCCCGAACCAAACAGTGACATTGTCTTCACCTGGAGGGGCAGAACCTGAGACTCCCCTCCCTCAAGGGACAAGAAGTGAAGTCTCCTGGATCCAGACTCCCCTAGACTCAGCCCGGTGCCCCTAAACTCAGATGGGCACTCAGCAGGACCCCCTCAGACGGGCACCCCAGACTCGGCCGACCACCCCCGGTCGCCAGGAGCTGCGGAAGGGCTGCGGACACTGGGGGGACACGGACGGGGGTCAGGGGCAGCACCCACCCGTCCCTGGGTCCGAGTTCTAGCTGAGATGGGGGGGGTAGGAGGGCTGCAGGGTGCAGACCCGCAGGGCACTGCCCAGCCAGACGCTGACACAGACCCGCACGCGCCCCGCCGCTCGGTCCTCCGCCTACTCCGCTCTCAGCCGGTGGTCCGGGCCGAGCCTCAGTCTCCCGCCAGCCCGAGGAGACGAAGCCCACCCCACGCCCAGGCTGGCCAAAGTACCCGCGAGGACGAAGTAGAATGAGCATGCAAAGAGAGCAGCCTCCCCCATCTCTGCCTCTCCCGGCCCGGCTCTGCCCGGGCGGGCTGGGGGGTCCCGATCGCGGGAGACCGCTGCGCTACAAGGGCCTGAGTCCGGGACCCGCAGCCCGGGAGACGAGTTCAAAGGCCCAGCCGATCGCGCCCTCACCTCCTCCATGGCAGTCCGTCGGCGTCTGGCCGCTCCGGCGCTGACTCCCGGAGCGGGGCGGGCTCGGCCTCCGGCATCCACGCCCGGCGGGGCGGCGGCTCCCAGCGGTCTGCCGAGCCGCCAGCCCGCGGCCCAAGAAACTTCGGGGGGGCGGGGCCAGGGGCGGGGAGAGGCTTCCGGGGCCGGGGGCGGGGCCTGCCAGGGGCGTGTCGGGACAGGGGCGGGGCCTGTAACGGGAAGCGGGAGGCGGGGCCAAAGACGGGGAGAGGCTTTCGGGGCGGGGGCGGGGCCTGTCAGGGGCGTGTCGGGTCAGGGGCGGAAAGCAGGGGCGGGGCCAGGGGCGGGAAGAGGCGGGCGGAGGCGGGGCCTAGCAGGGGCGTGTCCGGCCCGGAGGCCGGGGAGTAGGGGCGGTGGGAGCGGGGCCGGGTTGAGGGCGGAGCCTGGGTGGGGCCGGGCCTGTGGTTGGGGTCGGGTTGCAGAACTGAGACTAGAGGAAGAGGGCGGGACCGGTTGGAAAGAGGCTTCCCGGACCCGTAGAGGGAGTTCAGGAAGGGTGGACGGGGGAAGAGGACCGGGCGAAGAGATGGGGATGGGGAGGGGTTTCCTGCCCGAGTCCGCAGCGGGGGATGCGGGAGAGGCCGGGGCGGGGCCTTAGAGGTCTCTGGACCCGGGGGTGGATTGCGAGGCACGGGGTGGGGCGGCAGGGCTCTAGGGCTGCGGACTGGGTCAGAAGACCCTGAGCGGCCTAGAAATAGGGACACCAAAAGGCTCTTCCTCAAATTCCTCCCCGGAATCGGAGCCGAGGTGACGACCCTGTACTCTTGTCCCCGAAATCAGCTGGCAGAGCAGGTCCTGGAGCTCGCGGTCCCTAAGGAGCCGTCTAATGGGAAGAGCTGGGAGAGGGGGTCTGGACTTGGGGGATCCTTTCAGGAGGAGAATCTCAGGGGTCCTAAATTTCGCACTGCTTTGCTTTCGTTGAGTTTTGCTTAGAACTGTGGTCCTCTCTGGTTCCTAGAATGAAGCCGCCGTGAGCTCTCAACCGCAGTCCCAGGAGCAATCAACAGCCGCTATGGGCTGGGATTCGGGAACCGGCAGAGGACGGCGTAAGTTATGCAGAAGCCTTCATTTTCCCCTTAGAGAAACAGATTTAGAGTCAGACATGCTCCATTCCATCCTCTAGCACCAGCTCTCTTCCCCCCTACCCTCTTTCCCTCAGCACTCTTGGGTCAACCCTAGCAGACAGAATTAAGTGCCTGTGGAATCGATGGTGACCTCCGTGGGCTCTGGCTGCCTTAGCAGCAGCTGTACCAGTGGACAGAGTCCAAGGCTCCCCAGTCACTTTCAGTCCTGCATGGAAGACTCAAACCGGCAGGGGAAATGATTCACCGCACTTTCCCTCATGCCTGGCCCTGGGTTCCTTTGTCTAAAGGCATGAAGAAACCCCACTTTGAGAATCTAAGAAAGTTTAATAGGGGCCGGAGTGATAGTATAGTGTGGGTAAGACACTTGCCTTGCAGTCACCCAACCCAGGTTCTGTCCCCCACATCCTGTATGGTCCCCTGAACACCACCAGGAGTAACTCCTGAGCATCACTGGTTGGCACAAAAACAAACCAGAAAAAAAAAAATATATATATATATATACACAAAGAACAAAAAAGACTTAAGGAACCTCTGATCCTAGAGGCTTCATAACTATCTCATTTAATCCTCACAAAATAGTTTACAGATCAGGGGCCCAAGAGATTGGACAGTGTGTAGGATGCTTGCCTTGCACATAGTCAAACTGAGTTTGATCCCCAGCACTCCATATGATCCACCAAGCCCACCAGGAGTGAATCTGAACACAGAGCCAGGTGTAAGCTCTGAGCCCTGCCAGGTAATGGCCCAAGTGTAACCAAGCATCACAGCACCAGACTTGCACTGAGCCACCAGAGCCTACATCAGTGGCCTCTATAAAAATCAATAAAAAAAAAAAGGTGGACGGAGTGATAGCACAGTGGGTAGGGAATTTGCCTTGCACACGGCCGACCAGGGTTCAATCCCCAGCATCCCGTATGATCCCCCGAGCACCACCAGGAATAATTCCTGAGTGCAGAGCCAGGAGTAACCCCTGAGCATCGCCGGGTGTGACTCAAAAAGTAGAAAAATAATAAAAATAAGAACTGAGGTCAGAGTGATAACATAGTGTGTAGGGCTTTTGCCTTGCAGGCAGCCAACCTGGGTTGGGTCTTCAGCATCCCCTACGGTTCCCTGAGCACTGCCCGGAGTAATTCCTGAGTGCAGAGCAAGGAGTAACCCATGAGCATCACCGGGTGTGACCCCAAAAGCCAATAATAATAATAATAATAATAGGAACCAAGGGACCAGAGAGAGCCCAATGGGCTGAGCACATAGTTTGCACACATGAGACCAAGTTCCATTCCCCATTGCATTCTCCCGCTAAGAATTGTTGAGGGATTCCTGAAAATAGAGCCTGGAGTAGGCCCTGAGTACCACGGAGTGTAGCCCCAAAAGCCAAAATAATAACAACAACATAGAATTAGTGCAGCAATAGGCAGTTTACAAAAGTCATTATTTCATTTGATTAAAAGAGATGGGGAGGGCTGGAGCGATAGCACAGCGGGGAGGGCGTTTGCCTTGCACATGGCCAACCCAGGTTCAATTCCCAGCATCCCATACGGTCCCCTGAGCACTGTCAGAAGTAATTCCTGAATGTCGAGCCAGGAGTAACCCCTGAGTGTCGACAGGTGTGACCCCAAAAAGCAAAAAAAAAAAATTAAAAATTTTAAAAAATAAAAGAGATGGGGGGAGGATATGGGAGATAGCAGCTGGAGTGATAGTACAATGGAGGATAAGGCACTTGCCTTATCCTCCTGACCAAGGTTTGATTCCCTGGCACCATATATGGTCCCCTGAACACAGCCAGGAGTGATTCTGAGTGCAGAACCAGAAATAAACCCTGAGCACAGTCAGATATGGTCCCAAAATAAAATAAGAGAAAAGTAAATAAAAATTTAGAAAGTATGGGGCTGGAGCAACAGCACAGCGGGTAGGGCGTTTGCCTTGCACGCAGCCAACCCGGGTTCGAATCCCAGCATTCCATATGGTCCTCTGAGCACCGCCAGAAGTAATTCCTGAGTGCAGAGCCAGGACTAACCCCTGTGTGTCGCCGGGTGTGACCCAAAAAGAAAAAAAAAATTTTAAGAGTAAATTGGTGGGGACCTGAAATGCATACTTTGTATGCAGAAAACTGATCTTGTAACACTGAATGGTCCCCCAAGCCTCACCTGGAGTGACCCCTAAATACAGCCGTATGCCATATATATATGACGTCCTTTTTTTCTTTGGTTCACTCAACAGACTGGAGGACTGGGTTTGATCCCAGCACTACATGGGTCAATCGAGTCATGCCCAGAGTAACTACCAACAACGGAACAAGGACAGTAGCGTCTGTGCACTGCGGGGTGTGGCCCCCAAACAAACAAAATGCTATGATTATTTTTTATTATTATTGTAAATGAGACAGGGGGTTGGACTGAGCTCTCTATAAAGCGTTCTTCACAAGGAAGAAAATCCATTCCTCTGGGAATTTGAGCTTATCAGCCTTGAGACCCAGTGAAGAGATCCAGCGCGGAGCGGCGCTGCTCTCGCAAATGGCCGGGCGGTGGCAGCAGAGAGCGCAGACTCGGGCTGCTGGCCGTGTGCCAGGCAGAGCGGAGAAAGGCGGGGAAAGGCGCCGTCAAGAAGGCCCGCCCAGAAGCAGAGGCCCTTTGGCTCCGCCTCCCCCCCCCGACCAATCAGGATCCACGTGGAGGAAACTGATGACAGAGGGTGGAGGGGAGGCACTGACTTAATCCTCTCCGAGGTTGTTTGTGTTTTGGGGTCAAAACCAAAACCAAAGAGCCCAGGGTTTACTCCTGGCTCTGCACTCAGGAATTGCTCCTGCTGGGCTCTGGGGACCCTATGGGATGCTGGCGATGGAACCAAGTGCAAGGCAAGCGCCCTACCCACTGGGCTGCCCCTCTGACCCCTTAATTATATGCTTTTTGTTTGGTTGGATTTTGTTTTCCTTTTTTTTTTTTTTTTAATAAAGTGGAACTATAGCACAACGGGTAGGGCGTTTGCCTTGCACGCGGCCGACCCGGGTTCGATTCCTCAGTCCCTCTCGGAGAGCCCAGCAAGCTACCGAGAGTATCCTCACAGCACGGCAAAGCCTGGCAAGCTACCAGTGGCATATTCGATATGCCAAAAAACAGTAACAGCAAGTCTCACAATGGTGACGTTACTGGTGCCCGCTCGAGCAAATCGATGAACAACGGAACGACAGTGCTACAGTGCTACATAAAGTGGTTCACAATAATTTCTTACATTCAGTATTCCAACACCAATCCCTCCTCCATTACACCTTCCTACCACTATTATTTCAAATTTCCCCATCACCACCTAAACCTATCCCAATAGTAGGCCCTAAATAATTTAATTTTGTATTGCTTGTTATAAATAATCCACTAAAAATGATCAAAGTTCTCTTAGAAGAAAGTGTGTGAAGATTGTTGTATCTCAGTCTGGAGTCATAAGAGATTTACTAACATGATGTTATAGGTTGAGCCTTGTGTGCTAATTTTATATATATATGTATTATATATTACATATATATAATCTGATCAGTTGCCTTCTACTTTACATCCCATCCAATGTGGTGTGCTACTCCTGGTATATCGGTGGTGTGGAGTATGAAATGTCTATGGCCACGAAAGTGGCCACATGCTGTAGAAATTCTAAAATTTTAAGTGTGTTGATATAGAGTTAGGTTTTTAACTGGATGGTGACTTCGGCGTCAGCAGGCTTGTTGCCCTCTTCCAAGATTAATTTGTGAGTCTCTGGAGCATGGCTGTTAATGAACTTATATGGCGCCAGAGGCAGTTCATGGACGTGACTGCCAGGCTCCTGGAAGCACAGAGAGATGGCATGAGATGGCCATTCCCAACTCTGTGCGAGCCCGGAGATTTCAGTGATAAAACCCCCATACCTGAGTTTTTCAGCAGATTAATTCATGAGCCTGTGGAGATCAGCCATGAGCAGGGTGGCGATTGAGTTCTGGAGGTTTTCAGCTGCCGGGGCTCTGTTGGGGCCCATGAGTCCCCCTACCTGTCCCACTCCGAGCTGCTCTGGATATGATTTTTAGCCTGGGCAGGGCCTGGAGGTATTGTCTGCAGCCTTGGTTGGTGTTTTTGTTTTTATTTTTGGCCCACACCCGGCGATGCTCAGGGCTTACTCCTCACTCAGCACTCTGGAATCCTCATAGTGCTGGGGGGCTGGCGGGGAGATGGGAGGGTGCAGAGGGGCCCTGTGTGATGCAGAGGGTAGAATTCAACAGAAGCGCACTACCCATCGTACAGCAGGTAGGGCACTTGCCTTGCACACAGCGGACCCAGGTTTGATTCTTGGTTCCCCCAGAGCCCACCAGAAGTAATCCCTGAGTTGCAGAGCCAGGAGTAAGTCTTGACACAGAGTCCAGAGCCAGGAGAAAGCCCTGAGCACCCAAGGTGGGCAAACGGTCACTTTCGAAGAAGTTCTGGCAGCTTTATATAAAGCTAAATTTACAGAGTTTATGATCTAGCAATTTCTCCTAGGCACTGAAGAAACTAACACATAACTCCACAGGCTGAATGGTAGTATCGCATACATGGAACACTGCAGGCAGTTAAAAACAAAACAAAAGGAAACACTTTCCTATACAAATGAAAATGGATGAATCTCAAAACCAATATGTCAAGTAAACTAAGGCCACTTATACAACAGAATATGTCACTGTCACTGTCATTCCATTGTTCATCGATTTGCTCAAGTGGGCACCAGTAACGTCTCCATTGTGAGGCTTGTTACTGTTTTTGGCATTTCCAATACGCCACAGGTAGCTTGCCAGGCTCTGCCATGCAGGCGGGATACTCTCGGTAGCTTGCAGGGCTCTCCGAGAGGGATGGAGGAATCGAACCTGGGTCGGCTGCATGCAAGGCAAACGCCCTACCCACTGTGCTATTACTCCAGCCCCCTGGAACTGTCTTTCTTACCCTACAAAGAGCAGCTCTCCACTCCAGCCTGATTCCTCAGCTCCCTGAGAAACTGAGTGGCAGGGACATCCTGACACCGTGCAGAACAAGTGGATACAGGTGCAGCTTGATGGCTGCCTCAGGGGACCAGGGGCCGCGAACATTTGTGCTGTGCAGGTACCAGTCCTGACCCAAGCCCAAGCCGGGCACTTCCGAAGTGTGGCGAAGCGGTAGGTTGATCAGAGAGGCGGAAGCACTCTTCTCCTGGGTCTGCCTCTGCCACTCCCCGCCTTACCGAGTCATCTGCAACACTAGGCTAAGTTCCTCCCTGGCTGGAGGATTTCCTTCTGTTCTAATTTTCAAGGAACTTTCCATCTTTCTAAGACAAAAAATCATAAATCCTTGGTGAAGCAAAACTAGAATGCAAGTTGAAGATGGAAATTGACTGAGACAGGGCATTTGGGACCTTTCTTGGTCTCCATCATATTTTTCATACAGTGAAGGAAAATAGCCTTAACTGTATTTTCTGGTATGGCAGTAAGTAGTGGGTGTGGCTAGTGAGACCGAGCTATAGGCTGGGCCTGGAGAGTGAACTTCAGAGCCACAATAACCACACTGCACTGGGCCTTTGCACTGACTCTTTCCTTTGCATGAATAGCCCCCCTCCCTCCTTCCCCCCTCTCTCCTCCATCCACCTCCTCCCTCCTCCCAGCTCTTCCCTCCTCCCCTCTTCCCCCCTTTCTATCCTCTTAATAGCCTCCCTCTTCCTCACCTCTGCCCTTCTCCCCACTCTCCCTTCTTCCTCTTTCCTCCTCCCACCTCTTCCCTTTAGACTCCTCCCACCTCCCCTGGCCTCCACACCATTTCCCTCCTACCTCCTCCCTCCTCCCCAGCCCCTCCTCTCCATCTGTTCTCTTTACCCTCCTTCCCACCTCTTCCCTCCTCCCACCACTTCCCTCCTCCCCACCTCTTCACTTTTCTCTCCTCCCTCCTCCCCTCTCCCTCCTCCTCCTCCTTCCCTCTTTCCCCCTCCCCACTTCTCTCCTTCCTGTCCACTTCTTGAAAGCTCATCTTTGTCTCAGCTCTCCGCAGAAAGTCTCCACCACCCACACCATATCTAAAATTAGACTTCCCTGTTACTATTTTATTATCTTATTTTCTAAACCTTAATCATTTTTAATTTAAAATTAACCACATGTGGCTACCATTTCGGATAGTGCAGTTCTGCATCCTGGTAGGGGTTTCGGTTGCAAACCAAAAATTTGTCACATTTGTTAGAACTCCGTAAGCCTAAAATTTGTGCATTCCACTGCATATAAAGTTCACATTCAAAAGATACAGTCACGGGGCTGGAGCGATAGTACAGCGGGTAGGGTACTGCTGGGGGAGGCCCCAAAACAAAACAAAAAAAAACAAATAAAAAGAGAAGTTTTAGAATTTGGGTATGTCCCCAGATAAAACAGCTTTGGGGGAGGGGCAAGCATAAGCTCTAGGGCTATGCTAAAATACTCAGACGCAACATGTCCTGTTGTCAGGGGACACTGGTGGTGGGAAACATACACTGGTGAAGGCATCGGTGCTGGATCATAGTATGACTGAAACCCAATTATGAACAGCTTTGTAATCATCTATCTCATGGACATTCAATTGGAAAAAAAAAAAGTAATGTGGAGTTCATGCCCACTTCAATCAGCCTAATCAATGACTGAATAAAGAGCAGTACTCCTATATTTAAAAAAAAAAACCCAAGGGGCTGGAGAGATAGCACAGCGGGTAGGGCATTTGTCTTGCGCTCGGCCGAACCGGGTTCAATTCCTAGCATCCCATATGGTCCCCTGAGCACCGCCAGGAGTAATTCCTGAGTGCATGAGCCAGGAGTAACCCCTGTGCATTGCCGGGTGTGACCCAAAAAGAAAAAAAAATTAAAATAAATAAAATTTAAAAAATCCCAAAACATGTCTGTTGTCCTCACCTTTGCTTTTGTGTGTATGTGTGTGGTGTCAGGTATCAAACCCAAGATCTCTCACATGCAGAAGGCAAATACATGCTCTAGAGCTCAGGCACAATTTTGAAAGGCATACCCAAAGCAGGGATGGGGCAATAAATAGCACAGGATAAAATAAATACAGAAAAATATCAACATAGACTTCCCGTGGAGGGTATATGGGTGTTTACTGAAAAATTCTTTCACCCTTTCTTATTGAAGTTTGTGGCAACTGTTCTTATGGCAATTGTTTTATATTCTAACAGTTCCAGAATAAAATGCTTAGGGGTCCAGAGGTTTGTAGGGGAGAAGAATCCAAAAGTTAGAGATCAGGGCAATATTACACATGTATGGCACTTGCCCATTTCAATCCTTGGCAGCTCATATGTTCCCCTGAGCACCACCAGGCCTAATTCCTGAGTGCACAACCAGGAGCAACTCCTGAGCATTGCTAAGTGTGATCCCAGAGCAAACAAGCCAAAAAAAAACAAAAAAGAATCTGAAAGTTATTTTCTACAAAGTTACTCTTTGTGATGATAATTTTCTGGACATAGATAGTGGAGTGATGGTAATGAAAATGACAATAAAAACAGCATGACAATTTTTATGTTTGTTTTGTATTTTATTATTTTAAAAATTGGAGCCAGGGGTCAGAGCGATAACACAATGGGTAAGGTGCTTGCTTTGCATGTGGCTATCTGAGTTCAATCCCTAGCATCCCATATGGTCCCCTGAGCACTGCCAGGAGTAGTACCTGAATGCAGAGTCAGGAATAACCCCCAAACATCACCAGATGTGGCGAGAAACAAACAAACAAACAAGTTGGGTCCAGAATGATAGTACAGCAGTCAAGGCGCTTGTCCTGCTTGCAGCAGACCTGAGTTCAATTCCTGAAACCGCATATGGTCCCCCCAAGCACCACCAAGAGTGAGCCCTAAGGTCAGAGCAGGAGGAAGTCCTGGGTACTGCAAGGTATGCCCACTGCCAGTTTATTGTTTTAATTTAAAGTCTGAAAGCCTAAATCTCAAATGTTAAAAATAAATAAATAAATAAAGTCTGAAAGCCTGGAGGGAAATGTGTGTGCAGAAGTGTGTGCCTTCTCTGGAGACCAGGCAGGAAGGAGCTGCAGGCACTGACCACTTAGGAGGCATCAATACCGGGAAGACATAGTGACTTTCTTTCTCTCTTTCTCTTTCTCTTTCTTTTTCTCTTTCTTTCTTCTTTCTTTCTTTCTTTCTTTCTTTCTTTCTTTCTTTCTTTCTTTCTTTCTTTCTTTCTTTCTTTCTTTCTTTCTTTCTTTCTTTCTTCTTTTCTTTCTTTCTTTCTTTCTTCTTCCTTCCTTTCTCTTTCTCTCTCTCTCACTCTCTCTCTCTCTTTCTTTCCTTCTTGGCCACACCCAGTGATGCACAGGGGTTACTCCTGGCTCTGCACTCAAGAACTACCCCTGGCGGTGCTCAGGGGACCATATGGGATGCTGGGAATCGAACCCAGGTTGGCCACATGCAAGGCAAACGCCCTGCCCACTGTGCTATTGCTCCAGCCCCAGTGACTATATTTCTTTTGGGGGTTTCGATCATACCTAGCATTGCTATGAGCAAATCTCAGCTTCTCAGTTTGATGTGGCTCCCAGCACGCTCTGGGGAACAAAGTGCCTGGGAGCAAACCTAAGACCAAGCACTCTGGCCCTTTGCTTTCTCTCCCCAGCCCTATATTTGTTTTATTTTTGCCACACCCAGAGATACTCAGGGGCAGGGTTCCCGGACCATATAGGATGCTTGGGGATTGAACTCAGGCTGATCATGTGCAAGACAAGCCCTCCCTGCTGAACAATCTCTCCACCCCACTATATTTGTTTCTGATTGCTATTGCTATAACAAATTACACAACACAAATTATTATACTGTACTTCTGGAAATCTGAAATATGTCTCTGTAGCACTATAGCACTGTAGCACTGTCATCCTGTTGTACACTGATTTGCTCAAGTGGGCACCAGTAACGTCTCCATTGTGAGACTTGTTGTTACTGTTTTTCCCTCCCCTGCCCCCAATTCCCCATTGTTGTTACTGTTTTTGGCATATCGAATACGCCACGGGTAGCTTGCCAGGGCTAAAATCAAGAGTTGTATTCCCTCATGGCCACAATTTATCTTAGTGGTAGAGTAAATTTCAAAGACCCTAAATTTGTTTTTTTGGTTCCTGCTCAAGTGTGCAAAGTATACTTTGCATACACACATACAAACATACACACAAGAAGAGCTTCATGTTTCTTTTGTAGGTACTAGGGAGGCAATTTATTGCACTGCTTTTCCATTTTCTAGAAGCCTTTGTCTTTTGGCTTGGCTCTTGACAAATTTTTCTTCCCTCCTTTTTTGGGGGGGCCACACTTGGCAGTGCTCAGACCTTACTCCTGGCTCTATGCTCATGAATCACTCCTGGAGGGGCTCAGGGGGACATGCGAGGGACTGAGTACTTTAATTCTGGCCGGAGGGAATACAACTCTTGATTTTAGCCCAGTGGACCGGAGCGATAGCACAGCGGTAGAGCATTTGCCTTGCATGCGGCCAACCCAGGTTCGATTCCTCCGTCCCTCTCGGAGAGCCCAGCAAGCTACCAAGAGTATCCCGCCCGCACGGCAGAGCCTGGCAAGCTGCCCGTGGTGTATTCGATATGCCAAAAACAGTAACAACAAGTCAGTCTCACAATGGAGACATTACTGGTGCCCGATGGAGCAAATTAATGAACAAAGGGATGACATTCTCCAGCCCCTCTGACCCTTCCTTTAATCTTCAGAGCCAACAGTACTATCTCTCCTGCCCACTCTCTGCCCTCCCCAACATCATGCCCGAACAACAGCAAAGTGGCATTTAGGGGCCAGGGATGTAACTCAGTGGTAGAACTCATGTATGAGAGGCAGGGTTCCATCCCGACCTCACCATCAATATATAGAAAGAAGGGGTTGGGGGGAGAGAGAAGAGAGAGAGTCCCTGAGTAATCTGCTCCACAGCTCAGGTCCAGGATAACATTCCTGGGTAGGGGGAGAAGGCTCAAAGCTGGACCCATGCCAGAGGCACTAGTTATTCCAGAACGGGAAACAGAAAAGATTACAATGACCGTGGTCGAGCCAGAGAGTACAGCAGGTAAGGCACTTGCCTTTAATGCAGCAGCCAACTTGAGTTCAACCCCATCACCATATATGTCCCCAGAGTCCTCTGGGAGTGTTCCGGAGCACAGAGTGTGACCAGAAAAGGAAAAGGGAGGCGGGGGGGCGGAGCGACAGTACAGCGAGTAGGGCTTGCACAGGGCCAACCTGGGTTCTATCTCTCGGCATCCCATAAGTACCCAGAGGACCACCAAGAGTGATTCCTGGGGCTGGAGCGATAGCACAGCGGGGTAGGGCGTTTACCTTGCACGCGGCCCGACCCGGGTTCGATTCCCAGCATCCCATAAGGTCCCCTGAGCACCGCCAGGAGTGATTCCTGAGTGCAAAGCCAGGTGTGACCCGAAAAAAAAAATAAAAGAGTGATTCCTGAGTGAAGAGCCTGGAGTAATCCCTGAGCACCGCTGACCCAAAAAGCAAAAGGAAAAAAAGAAAACAGGAAAATTAATTTTACGAAGGCAGAGAAGGGTGAAGAGTTCAGAGTGCGGAGGTGGGGAGGGTCGGCCGGGGCAGTCCTCGAAACGTAAGCAACGGTTAAAACAGATGAGGGTGGGATAGAGGGCGGTTTTGAAAACAAATCCTCGGAGGCACCCTGGGTGATTCGACAAGGCGTCCCGGCTGCCGGGACTCAGCGCTAGCCCGGTTCTCCCCTCCACTTCCGCTCTCCCCTGCCCCGCCCCCTGCATGCGACTGGCGATTGGCGGAGTCCGTCCCATGGCCCCGCCCCACCCCCCTTTTGATTGGCCGGAGCGTTTAAAGATCCGGCGGTGATAGGACGATTCTCAAGTTCTAATATTTGAAATTTCCAGTTCCAGTTCCCGAGTGTCGCCCGCAGGCCAGCTTTTTTTCATCCCGTCCATCGCGTGCCGGCTCAAGTGAGTGTCCATCTGAACGCCTGAGCGGGAGACAGAGATCCCGCTTCTTCCTGGAGCCCTTCCCGGGAGGGTAAAAAGAAATAGGTCAGATGGGAGGAAGCATGCATTGACGGGTCCCCTTACCCCAGCCAAATAATCTGTATCCCGCTTACACCTCGGGCATGGGAGCTCCAGGGCTTCACCCTTAACCCTCAGTGTTAAGGTCTGGCAGTCGTTTGCGGCTTCTCTGGGCCTGTCTGCACTTCTGTATACGCAGAAATTGAGAGGCCCGCCGGCTGCAAAGGAATGTTCTTAGAAGACAGCGGCCGCTTATGCCAGTCCCCTGCCCATCTGCCCATGCGAGACTGACCCAAAAAATTCCCGGGCCTGGGCAGGAGCGATAGTACAGGGGGTAGGGGCTCTTGCCTTGCACGCGGCCGACTCGGGTTCCATCCCAGGCATTCCATATGATCCCCTGAACTTGCCAGGAGTGATTCCTGAGCGCAGAGCCAGGAGTAGCTATTGAGCATCACGGAGTGTGACACCCTCTCCAAAAAAATCTTAAAAAAAAAAAAAAGTGAAACAAAAAATTCCTGAGCCCATCCTGCGTCTTTGGGAGATAGGCGTGCACCCAGCCCAGGTGTATCTGACACTGACCGTCGGCTGCTCTGGGAGTTAGTGCGGGGGGTACAGGATATTCAAAGTGAACTTTCGGTTGGCACTAGGGCCCTCTGGCCATCTCTGTGACCTCTCAGTGTCACCAGTGACCGGCCTCCGTGACTCGACGTGGCTTCCCTAGTCCATCTCACCCTTTCTTGTCCTCTGCATGCCCATTGCCCTGTGTCCCTTCGCAGACCCTCCGGAGGCGGTGGCGATGCTGTCGGGCACCGAGGCAGAACGCGAGGACGCGGAGCTGCGGTGCCGCGTGACGGTGGAGGAGCTGAGCCCTGGGGGGCAGCCACGAAAGCGCCAGGCGCTGCGCTCGGCCGAGCTGAGCCTGGGTCGCAACGAGCGCCGCGAGCTGCTGCTGCGGCTGCAGCCTCCGGGGCCCGCGGAGCCCGCGCGCTGCTTCCCCCTGCGCGCCGCGCGCCTCTTCACGCGCTTCGCGGCCACCGGGCGCAGCGCGCTGCGGGTCCCCGGGCCCGGCGCGCCCCCGCGCGGCTCCGTGCAGCTGCTGCTCTCCGACTGCCCCCCGGATCGCCTGCGCCGCTTCCTGCGCACGCTGCGCCTCAAGCTGGCCGCGGCCCCTGGCCCCGCGCCCGGCCCCGCCCGCTCGCAGCTGCTCGGCCCGCGGCCCCGCGACTTCGTCACCGTCAGCCCCGTGCAGCCCGAGGAGCTGCGGCGCGCGGCGGCCGCCCGGGGCCCGGACTCGGCACGGGGGAAAGCGACCACCGAGACCCCTGCGGAGTCGGATCCGAGCACGGTGAGAGCCAGGAGAGGAGGAGGAGGATGGGGGCCGAGCGGGCTGTCAGTTTGGTGGATTGGACCTAGGGTGTCCCATTGGAGCAGGACGTGGGAAGGGCTCCCGTGAGTCCTACCGTGCAGTCCCCGAGACACCCGGCAAGGGCTAGCAGGAAAAGGACGCTGGCCATAGTAAGGAGAGAGCAGAGAAAGGGTTGTGAAGGCGACTTTAGGAGGGACAGCAGGTGTGCGGTCAGCCTTTTGGAGAGAAGGGTATGGCTGGTGCCAGGGACAGTCCCCGGGTCCGATGGGGCAGACAGGGGGTTTGAGCAGATCCGGTGGGTTCTGGAGTGATCACAGATCCCAGGGGTTGAGATGAGGCTGTGGGAAGGTAGCGATGAGGCAGGAGGCGTCATGGCACCCCCTGGACAGGGCATGGCCCCAGTGGCCCCTGCACAACCAGAGGAGAAGCACTGCACCACGCCACTGGGTCAGGCTGAGTACAGCCACCGTGTCCCCCACACTCACAAGAAAGGGGAAGGAGAACACTGACCAGGAAGAATTTTGCTTAAGCATTTGGAGCCCAGAGACAGGTTTGTGGGAAGAGGCAGAGAAGGAAGCCAAGAGGCTGGAGAGGTCATTGAGGACTTGCCTTGCATTTGGCTTCCCCAGGTTTCATCCCGGCACCCCAGATGGTCTTCTGAGCTCCTCCAGGGGTGATCCCTGAGCTCAGAGCCAAGAGTAAGGCCTGAGCACCACTGGGGGTGGCCCAAACCATCCCTCAACCCCCATCCCAGAGAAGAGACCTGGACCCCAGTGGTTACTGGCAGACTCTGTTGGCTCCCGGGAGTGAAGGCTGGGGGACATCAAGGGCTTTGGGCCTCACACTGCTCCCAGGCTGAGCAGGGAGTGGTCAGTCCCTGTAGGTGGGCAGGAAGTCACCGAGCTGCTATGTCCCTCACAGAAAGCCCCGAGGTGGCCCCTGCCGGCCAGGAAGCTGAACCTGCCCCCATGCAAATCCAGGCTTTCTGAGGAGCAAGCCGCCGTGTTGCGCGCTGTCCTGCAAGGCCAGAGTGTCTTCTTCACCGGGAGTGCAGGTAGTGTGTGTCTGGTGGGGGGCGGAGAGGGGGGGTGGCATGGGGGGTGCAGGCGCGCCTGACTCCGCTCTCCTAGGTACAGGCAAGTCTTACCTGCTGAAGCGCATCCTGGGCTCGCTGCCCCCCACGGGCACCGTGGCCACGGCCAGCACTGGCGTGGCCGCCTGCCACATTGGGGGCACCACCCTCCATGCCTTTGCGGGTAAGCGGGCACCCCTGGGAGCAGCGTGCAGGAGGGAGGGTGAGATCAGAGGGGCTAGGCTGAAGAGTGTCCTCTGCCAGGCATCGGCTCGGGCCGGGCACCGCTGGCCCAGTGTGTGGCGCTGGCCCAGCGCCCAGGGGTGCGGCAGGCCTGGCTGAGCTGCCAGCGGCTGGTTATCGATGAGATCTCCATGGTGGAGGCTGAGCTGTTCGACAAGCTGGAGGCTGTGGCCAGGTCAGTGCAGGCAGCAAGGGGGGGCAGAGGAGGAAGCCACCTGGCCCACCCCTGAGCCCCCCTCCCCCGCCTCCCTGTTCTTCTCCAGGGTGGTCCGACAGCAGGACAAGCCGTTCGGGGGCATCCAGCTCATCATCTGTGGGGACTTCCTGCAGCTGCCACCCGTAACCAAAGGCTCCCAGCCCCCCCAGTTCTGCTTTCAGGTACCCCTCCCTCGCTGGCCTTGCCCCTAACCCCACAGGGGTCTCTTGGGTCCACTCACATCCCCCACCCTGCCCCCCACCCCAGGCCAAGAGCTGGAGGAGATGTATCCCCGTGACCCTGGAGCTGACTGAAGTATGGAGGCAGGCCGACCAGACCTTCATCTCTCTCCTGCAGGCTGTGAGGCTGGGCAGGTGGGTGCCGGGGAGCGGAGTGGGAGACCGGGCCACACGAGAGGCTCGTCCTGCCCCGCCCTGGGAGGGCGGAGAAATGCTTGTCCCTGGGAACTGGAAGAGACGCTTGGGAAGGGTAGAGGGGGGTGAGAAGCGACATGGTGCCGTGGAAAATAGTCATTTTTGGACCAGGACGATTGTTCAAAGGGCTGGAGTGGATGTGGGAGACCCAGGCTCCATCCCCGGGCCCCTGGGGGGTGAGAATGACCCCTCTGCACTGATCTGGGGAGAAGCCCACAGGCCACTTCTGGTGTGGCCAGAGAACAAACTAGAGGATTGTTTAAGGCTGGAGCAATAGTAAAGAGGGGAAGGCTCTTGCCTTGTGTGTGGCCAACCTGGATTCCATCCTTGGCATACCATATAGCCCCCTGATCGTCAGAGCAGTGATCCTTGAGCACAGAGCCAGGAGTCAACTCTGAGTACTGCCGGGTATGGTCTCAAAACAAAACAACATAGAAAGAAACCTCTGGGGCCAGAGTGACAGCACAGCAGGTAGGGAGCTTGCCTTGCACACAGCCAGCTCAGGTTCCATCCTCAGCATCCCATATGGTCCCCTGAGCCCACCGGAGTAATTCCTGAGTGCAGAACTGGCAAGTCCCGAGCACCTCTTGGTGTGACCCAAAACCAAAACGAAACAAAGAAAAAGATAAAAACCATTGAACCAGGGGGCTAGAGCGATAGCACAGTGGGTAGGGCACTTGCCTTGCCCGAGACCGACCCGGGTTCGATTCCCAGCATCCTGTATGGTCCCCTGAGCACCGCCAGGGGTAATTCCTGAGTGCAGAGGCAGGAGTGACCCCTGTGCATCGCTGGGTGTGAGCTAAAAAAGCAAAAAAAAAAAAAAACAACAAAAAAAAACAACCAAAAAACAAAGAACATTGAACCTCTGGCCTGGTCACACTCATCTCTGCCTGCTTTCTTATAGCCCTTCCCCGCCCCGGCTCAGTCCCCTCCTCTGGGTCCATGTGAAGAAGCAGCACAGCCCAGTGTGCCTCTCTGGTCCCCAGGCCTAGCCCCAGCCCCTTCCCTGATGCTCAGGCGGACTCTGCCCCAACAGATCTGCCTCCACAGATGCTCCGATGAGGTGACCCGCCGGCTCCAGGCCACTGCAGCCCACAAGGTGGGGCGTGACGGGATCATGGCCACGCGGCTCTGCACGCACCAGGATGATGTGGCGCTCACCAATGAGAAGCGGCTTCAGGAGCTGCCGGGTGAGCAGGGGCTGAGGGCGGAAGGTCCAGAGAGGATCAGTCCTTGGGGTATCTGGACCCCAATTTTTATGGACATAAAAGTTTTTATAGGGCCATGGAGAAACTCAATGGGCCGGGCACATGCTTTTGTCCTGGGCCTAACCCCTTAGCACCACAGGGTCCTCTTGAGCACTGACAGGAAGTGTCCCTGAGCACTAAGTCATGAGTACTCAGGCTGGAGGGCCAGAGAGGTAGAACTGGGTTTAGGAACTGCCTGTGCATACAGGTTCAATCCGCAGCACCTCATATTGTCCCCTGAGCATCGCCAGGAGTGATCCCTGAGTGCAGTCAGGAGTAACCCCTGAGCACTGATGGGTGTGGCCCAAAACCAAAAAAGTTAGTAGCTCCTAAGTGTCTTCAGATATGGTTACACCACCCCCAACCAAATTCTTCTTTTTTTTTTTTTAATTTTTTGGGCCACAATTGGCAATGCTAAGGGATTTCTTCTGACTCTGCAATCAGGAATCACTCCTGGCAGTGCTCAAGGACCATACGGAATCCCAGGGATCTAACCTGGGTCGGCCTTATGCGAGGCAAGTGCGTACTGCTATTCTATTGCCCTGGCCCCCCAGAAAATTTCTCTTAAAGCCCTCATGTTTGTTTTGTTTTTTTGCTTTTTGGGTCACACCCGGCGATGCACAGGGGTTACTCCTGGCTCTGCACTCAGGAATCACCCCTGGTGGTGCTTGGGGGACCATATGGGATCCTGGGGATCGAACCCGGGTCGGTCTCGTGCAAGGCAAGTGCCCTACCCGCTGTGCTATCGCTCCAGCCCCAAAGCCCTAACGTTTGTTGATAGGCTGTGACTCTGCGGGCAGGCCGTGCCCGTGAATGGGCTGTCGGTGCTGAAAGTGAGGCTCGAACTCAGGTCTCTAAACCCAAAGCCTTGGCTAGACCCACGCCGCCCTTACTACCTCTCCCTATGACTGTCCCCCACCCTCGGGCAACTTGTCACGTGTCCCCAACCCTGCCCCCCTGCCAGGTGAGCTGCACTGCTTCGAGGCCATGGACAGTGACCCAGAGCACGCCCGCACCCTGGATGCACAGTGTCCTGCCAGCCGACTGCTCCAGCTAAAGCAGGGGGCCCAGGTGAGTGGGGGTGCATCACCTCTGGGCCTCCCCCCACTGCCACTGCTCCCCACTATCAGGGCACTTCTCCTGTCCCCTTCCAGCTCCCAGTCGCCTCTGAAGTTCTGTTCCCTCGTTCCCTCAGCTTGGGGGGTGCTGGGGACGCTGAGAGAATTCGCTTTCTTCCCCAGTGTGGAAGCAGGGCCACGGGAGGCCCAAAGGAACCCCGGGAATGTCTTCACCGTGTGGGAGGAAGTGGGTGGCAGTGCCCTTGGGACTCAGGTCATCGCAAAGCCCTGTGACAACCTGGGACTGCTTTGCTCTTTGCCTCTAAGGCTCTCTGAGCAAATGCTGGCTCCCGTGGCAGGAAGGAACACGGGCCTGGGACAGCTGCGCTGCCCGCAGAGGGGCCCCGGTCAGTGGTGCGCGCCTCGGCTCCCTCACAGGTGATGCTCGTGAAGAACCTCGCGGTGTCTCGCGGTCTGGTGAACGGAGCGCGCGGCGTGGTCGTGGGCTTCGAGTCTGAGGGCAGAGGTCAGTGCGTGAGGGGGCGGGGCCCCCCAGTGCACTGGGTGTGTGGAGGAGGAAAGGCCAGCGGGGGTCAGGAACGAGCCCTCGGTCCCCGATCCCCACAGGGCTGCCCCGGGTGCGGTTCCTGTGTGGGGTCACCGAGGTCATCCGTGCCGAGTGCTGGACGGTGCAGAGCTCCTCGGGCCAGCCCCTCCGACGGCAGCAGCTGCCGCTCCTGCTGGCCTGGGCCATTTCCATCCACAAGAGCCAGGTGAGGGGACGGGGCAGGGCAGAGGTGGCCGGGGGGAGTGGCGACGGCAGAGCTTGATGGGGCTGAACTTGCCCTTGATAGAGATTCTAGACCTTTCCATCCCTCCTCCTCTGCCGCCTGCATTTGCACTTGCCGCACTTTCTGGTGGGGGAAGCCCCCCTCTCGCCTAGGAGCATTATAAGTGACCATCAGGTTGTTGATGGCGGCATTGGGGTCCCACCTGCACCCAGCCATCACCAGGGCCGCTGTGCGCAGTGCCTGGTTGTTGTGAGGCGAGGGCAGGCACAGGCAGTGCTGGGCTCTAACCCGGACCTCACACACGCAGGGCCTGTTCCGTGCCACGCACGCCACATCCTGGACCCCAGCAGTCATTCCTGGGTGTCTTTGCTTTTGTTTTGCTTGGGGGCCGCACCCAGCAATGCTCCCCGCTCAGGAATCACTGCTGACAGGCTCAGGGGACCCTGTGAGATGCTGGGGATAGAACCAGGTCAGCCACATACAAGGCAAGTGCCTTCCCTGCTGGACGATCTCTCTGGGCCCTCGTTTCTGTTTTACAGAGGAGGAAACAGACTCAGAGAGGTTGAGTGATGTGTCCCAAGTCGCAAAGCCACGGAGAGGCAGAGTCAGAGTTCAGGGCTCTGCTTCCAGCTCTCTCCCTCTGCCCTTCTTGCTCTGCTCCCAGCCTTTCCCTCTCGGCGGCTCCCTGCTGCCCGCCTCACCCTGTGCCCAAGCATCTCTGGGCTGCACGAGGCAGTGCTGGGACAGTGGCTGAGCTGGTGAAGGAGGGTCTGGCTGCTGGGGTCCCCTCTGGTGACATGGCCTGTGCCTCCTCCTGCAGGGCATGTCCCTGGACTGCGTGGAGATCTCCCTGGGCCGGGTGTTTGCCGGCGGCCAGGCCTACGTGGCCCTGTCCCGGGCCCGGAGCCTGCAGGGCCTGCGCGTGCTGGACTTCGACCCCACGGTGGTCCGCTGTGACCCTCGGGCGCTGCGCTTCTACGCTGCCCTGCGGCGGGCCAGGGGCCTGAGCCTGGTGAGACACCCCTGCTGGCAGCAGGTGGAGGGAAGCCCTGGGCAGGGGGAAGGAGGTACTGACTCTGACAAGGATTGGCTTGTCTGGCTCGGATGCAGGAGTCCGAAGAGGAGGAGGAGGAAGCGTCCGACCAAGAGAACGTGCCCCCGAACGGCACCTCTGACGGCAGAGAGAAGACAAAGGGAGAGTCGTGATCTCCGCTGCGCCGCACCGCTTTGTCCCCTCACTAGGGCCAGCCAGCTTCCAGGGAGGGGCCGTCCCTTGGATTCTCCCCTGCCCTGGGGGACAGCCCTGTCCCTGCCAATCAGGAAGGGGCCTGTGGCGGCACTGGAGCCAAGGACAATCTCTCGGTTGGCCAGAGAGGCGCTCTCGAGCAATGAGAAATTCCGGCAGGGACAGGCAGAGGGTGCTGGGCCCCAGGCCGGGAGGGACCTTGCCTTTCCGCAGGCCGTGCTGGGACACACGCCGAGAGCCATGGATGCTCATCGGGAACTATTTTGTCAGGAAAGCAGTTATGTCTGGAGGCTGGCCAGAAGGCTCAAGGGCAGGAGTGCATCTGTGCGTGAGTGGGTCCTCACGCCCACAAGAGGTGCCCCGCGTGGCCCCGCTGGCTCCCAGACTGCAGGGCCAGAGCAACCCCACTTCTCTGGCCACTGGGCCGAGTACCACAGGGAATGGCCCACAGGCCCAGGACTGTTGTAGAAGCCCATGAAGCAGATAAACAGTGTGGAATGTGTGTGTGTGTGTGTGTGTGTGTGTGTGTGTGTGTGAGAGAGAGAGAGAGAGAGAGAGAGAGAGAGAGTGAGAGCGAGAGCGCGTGCACATGTACATGTATGTACGGATGTACGGTTTTAATGGATATTCTCAGGTTGTATTTATTTCAGGCAAATAAACTTGTGAGTGCTGGAGCAATAGTACACAGTGGGTAGGGCACTTGTCTTGCATGCAGAAAACCTGGGTTTGATCCTAGCACCCCAGAAGGTCCCTCAGGCCAGGAGTGATCTTTGAGTATAGGGCAGGAGTAAGCCCTGAACACTGCTGGGTGTGGCCCCCCAATGAAACAAAACAAAGAATTATAGGGGCTGGAGTGATAGCACAGCGGGTAGGGCGTTTGCCTTGCACGCGGCCGACCCGGGTTCAAATCCCAGCATCCCATATGGTACCCTGAGCACCGCCAGGAGTAATTCCTGAGTGCAGAACCAGGAGTAACCCCTGTGCATCGCCAGGTGTGACCCAAAAACCAAAAAAAAAACCCCAAAAAACAAAGAATTATAGGGTCAGAGTAGTAGTCAATTGGGTAGGGTTCTTGACTTGTATGCAGCTGACCTGGGTTTGATCCCAGCATCCTATATGGTCCCCTGAACCTGTCAGGAGTGATCCCTGAATGCAGGGCCAGGAGTAAGCCCTGAGCACTGTCAGGAGTGGCCTAAAAACCGAAAAAGCAAACAAAAAATTATGGGGGCAGGACTAGAGAGAGCTTAATAGGTCAAAGGCAGACTTTGCAGGTGGTAAATTAGGATTTGATCCCCAAGGACCCCCCCCAAGCACTGCTTGGAATCACTGACACAGTGAGCTAGGGATAGCCCCTGAGCACTGCTGGGTCTGAGCCCCCCCAAACAAATGAAGAAGCCTAAAGGAATGTGTTGTCAGGACTAAGCACAGCAGAATGAGAGAGGCTTCCTCACTGAACGCCTGTCATGCTGGGAAAGAGTGACACCATCACCGACGGTGTTCGCTGGTTCAAGGCTTTAAGAGGCCGGGGGCAGATGCAGAAGCTGGAGCGGCAAGGCCCAGCCTCTCAGTGACCTGGGAGACGGAGACACAGTCCAAGCCAGGCACAGGCTCCTGGGGGCTGAGTGGGGAGCACCTGTCTCAGCCCGGAGGCCGTGAGTGTAACCCCAGCACCTGACCTTGAGCCCCTAGCCCACCTCTAGCACCGCAACTGAGTGGCCCCCCAGCCACCACAACCACAGACACCACAGAGCCAGGCCTTTGAGCTGTGCACAGGAATGGCTGTGGCCTGGGGAGCTGAGGGGGGCCTGGACCTGTGATCCCCCCCCCACACACACTGCACCCGCCACCCTCGGCTCCCTTGAGATGCCCGAAACCAGGAAGGGGCGAGATGTGCAGTGGGGGCACCAGCCCTGGGGCTGGGTGGGCATAGCTGACCATGGCTTCACCGTGCCTGAGGGGCTGGTACCTCCCCATACCACACACACACACACACACACACACACACACACACACACACACACCACACACACTCTCACAGATACAGTCATACACATCATACACATGCACATATCACATACACAATCACATATTCATACATGATAAGACACATACCCACTCTCAACACATACAAAGACGCACTCACACACACATACACACTCACATATACTCTTACATACAAACTCACCCCATACACTCTCAAACCGTACAGTCTCACATCACACACGTAGATACACACATCCCCACAACACACACACACACACACACACACACACACACACAAAAAACTTCCCTTGGCAGTGCCCAACAAACAGCCTCTCACCTCTCACCCCCCACCCCCAACGAAGCTCCTAGGCCTCCCTCTGGCACTCCCCACACCCTGGGGCCACTAGATGGCGGTAGGTGGCCATTCGCTCTGTCCCAGGGCCTTGGTGCGCTTGGGTCAACGTGAGGAGCCCGGGGTCGGCAGGAGTCTGCACGGGGCCCCATAGGCAGCGATTTCTTGGTGGGGACATTGGCAACAGGAGCCGGAAGCCAAGCCATGTGACTTGTCCTCAAGCGCCCTTCGGGGTAACCTGAGAGTACAGAGGTCATCACCCCACGGTTTAGGGCGAGAAAACTGACCAGGCAGGTGGGTTTGGACTCAAGGACCTTGTTGCTGGGGTCATGACGGTGCTGAGCCAGCCTGGCCCCTCCCCGCCCAACGCCTTCAGTGCCCTGTGCCCTCCCTGCCCACCGTCCTCACTGCCCTGTGCCCCTCCTGTCCACTCCCCTCACTGTGCTCACTGTGTTTCGCCCTGGCTGCTGTGCCTTCCCCAGAGGCTCCAAGCTAAGCGGGTTCCCTCTCTCTTCAGATGGAGCAACGAAGACCCGGGGGCAGAGGGAGAAACCGGGCACCAGGGGGATCCTCCTGAGGCCTCCTTGCCTCCCGAGGGGGCATCCTACACCCCTCACCTCTCACGTGGCTGGAGAATAGTCGAGAGAGGGGGAGGCTCTTCTCTGGCCCTCCCTCTCCTCCGGAAACTCAGGGACCAGGTGGGCCCGTTGGGTCCTTTCCATCCGTCGCAGTGGTCCCTCACGTCCCTCAGCAGGTCACTCCTGAGCGGTCAGGGACAGCCCCGCACCACTGCCAGTCCCCTCCCCCCAAGAAAGAAGTCGGGGGCCCCAGCCCACTGGGTAAGGTGGGACACACCAGGTGGCCCTGCTCCCGCTCAGCACAGGGCGGGGAAGCGGAGCTGCTCTGCAGAGGGGCCTCTCCTGCCCGTGACCAGCCCGTGTGCCCCAGCCACCTGCTAGGGGTCACCATGGCCTTCTCGCTTGTCTGTCCAGTACAAAATTCATAAGGCTTTCTCCTTACGGCAACGCCTTTCTGACGCCTTCCTGTGGATCGGGTTCCAGCTCAAAATCTCCACTCACCTAAGACGTGCTAGCTTTTATTTATTTGTTATTTTCTTGGGGCCATACCCAGAGGTGCTCAGGTATCACAGGAGTAAGCCCCGAGCGAGCAGTGCTGGGTGGGCCCCCAACAAACCAACCAATCAAATGAATGCAATTACTCTGGGAGGGGTGCCGGGCCTCGGCTTTTTTTTTTTGCGGGGGGGTCACACCTGGAGATGCACAGGGGTTACTCCTGGCTCTGCACTCAGAATTACTCCTGGTGGTGCTCGGGGACCATATGAGATGCTGGGAATCGAACCCGGGTTGGCCGCGTGCTAGGCGAACGCCCTACCCGCTGTACCATCGCTCCAGCCCCAGGGCCTCGGCTTCTTTGCCTGGCTCTGTGGCCTGCTCACTGGGCCCCATTTCCCTTCTCTGGCCCCTGTCTCCTCCCACCCAGGTAGAATTGAGGAAATGAGATGCCTCAGTCTTTTGGTTTAAACATTCTTTCCTTTATATATATATATATATATACATATATATATTTATATATATATATGTATATATATATATATATATATATAAAATGGCCATGAGTTCAGTCACTGTCACTGTCACCCTGTTGTTCATCGATTTGCTAGAGCGGGCTCCAGTAACGTCTCCATTGTGAGATTTGTTGTTACTGGTTTTTTTTTTTTTTTTGGTTTTTGGGTCACACCCAGCGATGCACAGGGGTTACTCCTGGCTTTGCACTCAGGAGTCACCCCTGGCGGTGCTCAGGGGACCATATAGGATGCTGGGAATTGAACCTGGGTCGGCCGCGTGCAAGGCAAACGCCCTACCCCGCTGTGCTATTGCTCCAGCCCCTGTTGTTACTGTTTTTGGCATATCGAATACCCCATGGGTAGCTTGCCAGGCTCTGCCATGTGGGCGGGATACTCTAGGTAGCTTGCCAGGCCCGTGCAAGGCAAACACCCTACCTGCTGTGCTTTTTGTGTTGGGAGGGAGGGTGGCTTGGGGAGCTTACTTCTGGCTCAGAGCTCAGGGAGCACTCCTGGGGAGACTTGGAGTTCAATTCCCCACCCCAGGCGTTCGCTATGGTCCCCCAAGCTCCTGAGTGCAGAGCCAGGAGTAACCCCTGAGCATCGCTGGGTGTGACCCAAAAAAGAAAAAAAAATTCCTGGGATTTGAAAGTCCCTGCCAGGGTCCTGCCGTGGGTAGGTCTGGCACCAGGCATACCTAAAGCTCAGCCTCAGCCCGTGTCCTGGGAGGAGGGAGGCTGAGAAAGTCTCGTCTGAGGAAGGACGGGAGGCCTGGGAAGGAGGAGACCCTCTGAGCGGAGTGCCGCGTGCTAGGAGCAGCCCTGCAAAAGCAGAGGAAAAGAGGGAGCAAACCCCCCTCCCCCCTCTACTAGCGTCCTCCCCCCACCCACACACAGCGGCCCTCCCCCCAGCCTGGGGTGTCGGGTTTCACTTTCAGCCTAGCAGTTGGAGTTGTTGGAAATTTGCATCATAAGTGTTCTTTGCAACTGGAAATGTAAAATGCAGGTACTCTTTGACCCACAATTCCACTTCTAGGAGCTGCCCCCAAAAAGGAATTGTGTGACCCGTGGCCTGGCAAAAGTCTGGAAACAATCATAATCACATAGTCCAATCAGGACCAGGATCGGGAAGAGGCTCAAAGAGCTGGACCACATGTTTTGCCTCTTGTGAGGCCCTGAGCTTGATCCCTGCACGTGCACACACACACACTCACACACATATGCATACCCACACACCTGAGCTTGATTTCTGCACACACACACGAACTCACACACACACACTCACACACACACACTCACATGCACGCACTCACATGCACGCACACCTACACGAACACTCAAGCACTCACAGGCACACACACATCTGAGCTTGATCCCTGCACACAAACACACGTACTCACACATATGCACACCCACACATCTGAGCTTGATTCCTGCACACACACACACATGCACTCATACACACGCATTCACATGCACACTCACATACTTGAGCTTGATCCCTACACACACATACACACACACACTCTCACATACACATATACATATACACAAACACTTTCACAGACACACACACACACACCCCAAAAGCTCAGACAAAACTAAGCAGAGATCGTGGAGGTTATTCTGCACTGGTGTTTGTTCTTTGGATTCTCTGTACTAATCTATTTTGTGGCTGTGTCCTGTCCCCTACTGACAGCACATGTATGTATGTATGTATGTATGCATGTATGTTTGTATATGGGAGGCCACTCCCAGCAGTGCTCAGGAACTACTCCTGACTCAGTGTTTGGGGATTATGTGGGGCTGGGAATGCCCCCATTTAAAATATGTGCCCTCTGAGCTATCTCTTGGCAGGTTTTTGTTTCTGAGCCACACCCAGAGGTACTTAGAACTTACTCCTGGGTCTGAGCTCAGGGATCACTCCGGCGGGGGGCGGGGGGGGGCTGGGGACCAAGTGGAGTGCCAGGGATTGAACCTGGGTTGACTGCATGCCAGGCGAGAACCATACCAGCTGTCCTATCTCTTTGGCCCTTGATTTTTCAGTTATCATGGAGGTCACTACAAAGAGTGCTCAGGGGACACCTGGACATACTCTGGGGAGGGGTGGCGGTGTGGTGCTGGGGGTCAAACCCAGGGCCATGGACATGTGCTCTGCCACTTGAGTCGCATCTCCAGTCCCTTCTCCTGTTTTTGTCTGACCCATGAACTCCACATATCTTACAGCACTGGGAATGTGGGCAGGGGGTTGGGCCTTGAGGCAGGCACACAGCTAAGTGTGCAGAGAAGGATCCTCAGGAAGGGTCCAGTCGGGCAGGGCTGAGTGCAGGGAGTGCAGAAGTCAAGGAGCCGGAGCCAGCTGTCCCCGAGAAGACAGTAAAGGGCAGGGCAGGCCACCTTGCCCAGCCGGGCCCTGCCGCCCCCAGGCCCTGCACGGTGCACAGCGGGTGGGTGCTGCCGCTTAAAAGGGAAATCATAGCCACAAATGCCTACAAACGCGCCCAGTCTCTGGCCTGCTTGCTAGGGGCATGGAAGAGGCTGGTTCTAGGCTGTGCTTGTGACTGATGACATGAAATCCACAAACCTGGCGCTGCTGTGAACAAGCTCATGCTCCTCCCTCTGAACTGTCTCCCTGGGGACTGACTGCCTTGGGTCCTTCCAGCTCTTTGGGAGAAGCATTTAGGAACAGAATCGCTAGGCGATACGGTATATTCTAGTTAACTTTATTTTGATTTGGGGGCCACACCCCGCCTGTGCTCAGGGCTTACTCACTCCTGGCAGTGCCTGCGGACCCTGTAGTGCTGGGGATTGAGCCCAGGGTCAGCCACTGGACTATCTCTCCAGCTCCCTACAACTGCATTTTAAGGTACAGGGAGCCCTGAGTCAAATTCCATTCTGTCTGCCGACATCATTCTGTGCATGATTGTCCAGGTCACTTCATCTCTCTGAACCTCTACGGGAACCCCTCTCGCTGGGAGAACGGATGAGTTTAGGGGCACCGCGCCTCATCCTGGCGGGGCGGACCACCTGCGCATGCGCCGTCTCCTGACACCTGTTCGCGGAAGCTGAGGGTCCCCACAGGCTCTGGGACTTGTGAAAACAGCAGTATTTCACTCTCTGCAGCGAAAGAACGAGGCCACGGGGGTTGTGTGGGCCAGGCACCACGGCCAGATTCTGGGCCTGGCTCTAGGCTGCTCCAGGCCAGGGGGCTATGCAGATTAGAGGGGGGGTGGGGGGGCAGGGGAGGCAGAGGGAGACAGATTTGTGGGGTTTCTTTTTGTTTGCTCTTTGGGATTACTCTTGGTTCTGAATTCAGGGATCACTCCCGGGGCTCAGGGCACCCTATGGGGTGCCAGGGATCAGACCTGGGTCAGCCTTGTGCAAGGCAAGAGCCCCACTTGCCGTACTATCACGCCAGCCCCAGATTTGGATTTAACTGGAGGAACGACTTTGGAAATTTCCAGTGACAGAACAGAAAAATCAAGCATTGTTCCAGGACTCCAAACCTTTGCCCCCACTTCACAGAGGAGAATGACATTGGTCACCTTGCCCAAAGTCAGGAAAACAAACCGAAGGCTGAAAGACTGCCCTATAAGCTAAACGCTAATTGTTCTCCGATAAGACCCAGGCTTAAGAAGAGCTGGGGTGTGTCTAGCGGGACTAGGATAGGGTGTGGGTGGCTTCCCGGAACAAACAGGCCCTGGCTGGATTCCTTTTCAGTAGTGATTCCAGTGCTGAATGGCTGAATTCAGGTGCTGTGGTTGGGATCTTTGTTTTATTTTGTTTTGTTTTGCTTTGCTTTTTGAGTCACACCCGGCAATGCTCAGGGGTTACTCCTGGCTCTGCACTCAGGAATCACCCCTGGCGGTCGGTGCTCAGAGGACCATAAGGGATGCTGAGAATCGAACCCGGGTTGGCCGAGTGCAAGGCAAATGCCCTACCCGCTGTGCTATCGCTCCAGCCCCAGTGTGGTTGGGATCTTATTTGACTGGGGGCCACACCCAGCAGTGAGTGTGCGTGCATGCGTGCGTGTGTGTGTGTGTGTGTGTGTGTGTGTGTGTGTGTGTGGTGGGGAGGAGAGGGAGGGGCTAACCTGACCCTGTGCTTGGAAGTTGCTCCCAGAAGTATTTGGGGGAGTCACGTGGTATTGAGGGTGCAGCCTAGGGCTCCCGCGTGGGAAGCATGCACCCAAGTCATTGAGTTCTCTCTCCAGCCGCCTGCGAATCTTTTTTTTCTTTAATTAATTAATTTATTTTTTAATAAGTGAATCACTGTGAGGGTACAGTTACAGATTTATACATTTTTGTGCTCATGTTTCCCTCATACAAAGTTCGAGAACCCATCCCTTCACCAGTGCCCATTCTCCACCACAAATAAACCCAGCGTCCCTCCCACCCTCCCCAATCCCATCTCCCCCCACCCCACCCTGTCACTGTGGCCGCCTGCGAATCTTTCGCAAAGGGCAGTTCTGTTCTGCAGCCCAGGGAGAGCTGCTAGTGCCTCCTACTCCCCCGCAGGACCCTCTAACAGTCTCTGCAAT
This sequence comes from Sorex araneus, assembly GCF_027595985.1. Classification (NCBI taxonomy): domain Eukaryota; kingdom Metazoa; phylum Chordata; class Mammalia; order Eulipotyphla; family Soricidae; genus Sorex; species Sorex araneus. Next base: position 34,705,956 of record NC_073303.1, on the reverse strand, counting down.
GCCAGAACCCCAAGCCTGCCCTGAGCACACCCTGGGCTAGGCACTGCCCACGCCTCCTGCCTCCTCCAGTCCTGAGGCCCCTGTTCAGACAACTCCTGCTCCCTCCCCTGATGGACCAGGAACTGAGGGAGGCACCAGCCCACCTGCTCCTCCCCACTCTTCCCTTCCCGAAGGACCATTGCCACCTCTCCTCCTGGCTCCTGCGAGTGCTCCAGTGCAAGTGCTCCAGCTTCTAATCCCAGCCCTCTTGGGCTTTTCTCTGCGGGGAGTCAGCTTCGGCTATGGGAGGGGAGGGGGGACAGAGAGAGGATCTGTGGCAATTGTGTGACCCCAGAGAGAGGTGGGGGGTGGGTCCTGTTCCAGCTGGGGCCATCATGTAGGCTGGGAGCAGCAAAGCTGAAGGAGAGGCCTTTGCTGGGAAGGACTAAGCCTTCAGCGACTGTCATTTCCTCTTGCCCAGATTTTTAAATTACTTTTTATTTTTTGGGGCCACACCCAACATGCTCAGGGCTTACTCCTGGCTCTACTCTAGGATCACTCCTGGCAGGGCTTGGGGAGCCATACTGAGTACTGGGAATTGATCCTGGGTTGGCTCTGTTCAAGGCAAATACCCTACCTACTGTACTATTGCTCTGGTCTTTAAAATTTTTTTTTGGGGGGGGGCTGGAGCTATAGCATAGTGGGTAGGGCGTTTGCCTTGCACGCGGCTGACCAGGGTTCGATTCCCAGCATCCCATATGGTCCCCTGAGCACCGCCAGGAGTAATTCCTGAGTGCAGAGCCAGGAGTAACCCCTGTGCATCGCCAGGTGTGACCCAAAAAGCAAAAAAACAAAAACAAAAATTTTTTGTTGTTGTTTTTGGGTCACACCAGGCTATGCTCAGGGCTTAATCCTGGGTCTATGCTCAGGAATCATCCTGGTGGGACTCTGGGGACCATATAAAGTGCTGGAAATTGAAGCCAAGTTGACTGAGTGCAAGGAAAGTGCCTTACCCCTGTACTCACTCTCACCAACCTTCCCCCACTTTCTTTTTTTTTTCTAAAAAAGAAAACAATACAGGGCCTAAGTGATAGTACAGTGGGTAGGGCATTTGCCTTGCATGCGGCGGACCCGGGGTTCAATCCCCGGCATCCCATATGGTCCCCCAGCACTGCCAGAAGTAATTCCTGGGGGCTGGAGTGATAGCACAGCGGGTAAGGCATTTGCTTGCATGCGGCCGACCTGTGTTCGAATCCCAGCATCCCATATGGTCCCCTGAGCACAGCAGGAGTAATTCCTGCACTCAGGATAGTTTTTTTTTTTTCTATTTTTGGGTCACACCCGGCGATGCACAGGGGTTACTCCTGGCTCTGCACTCAGGAATTACTCCCGGTGATGCTCGGGGAACCATATGGGATGCTGGGAATCGAACCCGGGTCACCCGCGTGCAAGGCAAATGCCCTATCTGCTGTGCTATTGCTCCAGCCCCCCTGCAGGAGTAATTCCTGAGTGTAGAACCAGAAATAACTCCTGTGCATCGCTGGGTGTGACCCAAAAAGAAAAAAAAAAGTAATTCCTGAGTGCAGAGCCAGGTGTAACCCCTGAGCATTGCTGAGTGTGACCCAAAATGCAAAAAAACAAAACAAAAAAACAAAAACCCAATACAGACCTGAGAGATAGTACAGTGTGCAGGGCACTTGCTCTGCTTGAGGCACAACCAACCCAGGTTCAAGCCCATCACCACATGCCCTTTGTGTCACACCAGGAGTGATCCCTGAGCACGGTCAGGTATGCTAGGAGAGCATAGGCAAAAACAAAAAAGGAAAACAACAAACCCCCTGGGTCAGCCCTGACTGTCACCTCCAAATCATCAGCAGACCAACCACGGCCAGTATTCATATCCAAGAGCTCCCCGGAGCTCTTTATCATAACAGGGTCCTTCTTTTCTTTTCTTGAGGTGCTTACTTAGCACTCAGGGACTACGGAGTACCAGGCATCACACCTAGTGTGACCAGCGACCAGCTTGCAGAGGCCAGCAAGGCTGCCATTGAAGCTCTTAGGCCACACGCATTAGGCTGCCACACTCACTGGGAGTCTTGCTCCCCGCTGTGGCCCACCCATCCTTCTGGTTGTGGTGGCCAGAGGAGGTCACACACGTGATTGCTGGGGTGGACGTCCATCATATCCCTGACACCTTAGCTGTGGAGCCAGTGCCTGATGTTGGTTGCAGGGCTGTGGGAATAAATTACTTTCAGGGCAGTGGGAATTACTTGCAGCGCCAAGTAGCTGCCAGACAGACCTTCCAAGCTAAGAAAATACATCTTAAAAATTAAACTTTTTTTTTCTTTATGGGTCACAGCTGGCAATGCACAGGGGTTACTCCTGGTTTTGCACTCAGGAATCATCCCTGGCGGTGCTCAGAGGACCATATGGGATGCTGGGAATCGAACCCAGGTTGGCCGCGTGCAAGGCAAACGCCCTACCCGTTGTACTATTGCTCTAGCCCCAATTTTTTTTTTTTTAATTAAAGCACCATGATTTACAAAGTTATTCATAGTTGGGTTTTGGACATACTTTGTTCCGACAACAATCCAAGTCAGTGTCCTCTTTAGGAAGAAGGGTTTCCGGATTCCCCCACACCCCGCCCCTTCAGGGTAAAAAATATTTTGGTGACACCCATAGGTGCTCAGGGGTTACTCCAGGCTGCACTCAGGAATTCCTCGTGGCAGTACACCGGTACGGGGTACAGTATGGATGCCGGGGATGGGACGTGGTTTGGCCGCGTGCAAGGCAAACGCCCTCCCCGCAGGAATATCGCCCCGGCTCCTCCAGTTCGAGGTGCTTCTGGCAGTGCTCACCGGGGCTGCATTTTCCGACCGAAAGGGGTCGCGGAGAGGAAAACCTTTGCGTAGCGCTGATCTGGAACTTGCGCCTCCACCTTCCCAACAGGCGCAGCCCGGCGGCCCCGGACCAACCGGCGGCACCTGGCGCCCCACCTCGGACTCCCGTCCGCGCTCGGCGCTGCGGCCCCGGCACCAAGGTCGGCCCGTCGCGGCGGCGGGAAAGCGAATCACGGTCCTTGGGGTCTGTCCCCGCAGCCACGAGGCCACACGTCACGTCCAACCGGGGCCCGGGGCCACCACCCGCGGGGCCGGAGATCCGGGCCGAAAGGACGCCCGCCCCTCCCCCGGGGGTCTCGGGGCTGCGGGAGCCCAGGGCGGCCGCCAGGAGGGCAGGGAGGAGGCAGGGCGGCCCCTCCCCGCCCGGGTCCCGATTGTGGGGCACAGGGGCAAAGGTGACTCGGGCTTTAACGGGGCGCCCCCGCGGGGTAACGCCAGCTCGGGTCTCCCGCCGGGAAGGGGACCAAAGTCCTTGCTGCGGGCTGGGCGCTGCAGGCCAGTGATCCGCTCAAGGTCACGCGGCCACGCCTCTCCGGCCCGGGCCCGGTTCCAGCACCGGGCAGGGGCTCGGGGCTCCGGCCAGGGGCGTCCGCGGCCAGAGCGGGCGGGGCGCGGGCACCCACGGCAGCACCCGCGTGCCGAGCCGCGCACGGCCCCTTTAAGAAAGTTCGCGCGGGGCCGGGGCGATAGCACCGTGGGGAGGGCGTTTCCCTGGCCCACGGCCGGCCCGGTTCGGTCCTCCGCATCCCTCGCGGGCCCGCCAGGAGTGGTGCCTGGGTGCGAGAGCAGGAGGAACCCCTGAGCATCACCCAGAAAGAAGCCAGAAGGAAACAAACAAGAAAGTCCGCGGGCCGCGTCCGTCCGTGGGAGTCCGAGACGGCGCGAGCAGGGCAGGGGCGAGCCGGGCGGCGGCGCCGGCGATTGGCTGCGCGCGCCCCGAGGGCGCCGGGTCCCTGCTGTGGCTGGTTCCGGCCCCCGCCCCCGCCCCCGCCCCTCCGGCCGCCCGCGCCGCCCCCCGCCGCCCCCCGCCGGGCCCGCCCTCCCCGCGTCGCGCTCGCTCCGCCGCGCCCCTGCACCGCAGCGCGCCATGAGCCGCCCCGCGCTGGACGGCGCGGACTGCCCGGACGCGGACCCCGGCGCGGGCTGCGCCCCGGAGGAAGAGGTGGGTGCGCGGCGGGGCACGCGGGCCCCCGCCCGGCCCTTCCCGCCGCTGCCCTTCACCGCCTAGGTCCGGCGGGTGGGCACTGTGTCCCCGTCCCTCCGGGCTCGGGCCGGGCCGGGCGTGCGCCCCGTGGGTCCCGTGGGTGCGTGCGGCGCGGGGGCCGCTGCCCCGTGCAGGGCCCGGACTCTTTCCATCCTGACCCCTAGCCCGTGACCTTGGGGGCCGGGGCGGGCCGCGCGGGGAGCCGGGCTGGGCCGGGGGGGCTCGGGCACCGGGTCCTGCCCCCGTCTGCGCTCCGCTTGCCCCGAGCCGCGCGCCCGCCCGGGAGCGCCCGCCACGTGCGCCCGGAGGAGCGGCCCAGCTGGGCGCCGGGTGCTGGGACGGGGGCGCACGTGGAGGGCGGGGCGGCCGGGTGGGAGCGGGGCGGTGGCCATCGGCGTGAAAACTAGGGGCGAAGAGGAAAGTTGTGGAAGGGGGCCAGCCTGCCCACCCGCTCCCCGCGGGTGCTGGCCTCTGTTGGGGGTCCGCGCCCCTTCCTGCCCCGCCCCTACATGCAGGGCCCAGGACCTGAGAGCCGCTTATTCTCCTTAAACTGCCTTCCCCTGGGCTCAGCAGCAGCCGCCGCCGCCTCTTGCCCTGCCCACCCGCCCGCCCGCCCAGCGGCCATACCAGAGTGGCGGTGAGTGGGGGTCCGCCCAGCAGCTTGGGGCTGCGGCCAGGCAGCGGCTCATAGTCGAGGCCCTGATCCCACTTTCCTTGGTGGTGGGGGGGTTTGAGGACCCAGAGATTGGAAAGGGGGCAGGAGCGCTGACGTCTGTCCAGCGTGGCGTAGGCACCTGAAGGCCTCGCCCTCCTTGGACGGTGGCTCCACACGGAATGCCTTTCTCCCCTGGAATCTGGGGAGCAGCCGTAGCTGGGGTGTGGCCTTGGCCTGGCGTCCTCTGGGCCCAAACTAGGGAAGGGGAGCCCGCAAGGGACTCAGGAGCACTGGTGCCAGGGTGCCCTCACACCCCCTCCGCTGTGAAGTGGCCCCCACACTGCCTCAGTTCTGAAGATGGCATTTTAGTCACTGTATTCTGAGTGAATCCTCAAGCCCTGGCGCTCCGTGGACTGTGCCCCTGTGGCCCTGCCCTCCATGGAGAGCCCCTCCGTGGCCTGAGCCCCCTGCGAACTGTCTTCTCAGTGGAATGTCTGACCTTCGTGGGGCGCAGAGGAACCTCTGGGAGTGTGTCCTGGATGCAGGAGGTCTGGGCGCATCTTTGACCAACGTCGTATTATACTAAGGGTCCTGGCGCTCTCAACCCTCCCTTCCCCCACCCCCGCATGCTCTGTTCAGATGGGTCACACGGGCCCTTTGGGGTTCTCTGAGAATGGTGGTTCGAGCCGGAGCTAGACTCCATCACTTTCACTTCTCCCGGGTGGCCCCGAGGCCTTTCCTTGGGCAGCTCTCTTCAGGGGTCGCTGTCTCGGGAGAGGTCTGCTGGCGTGGCTTCCTTTGTCGGGGGGTGGGGGGGGGTTTCTTATTAAGCTGCTTGGTGTACACCTGACTCCCTGCTTGCCTACCTACCGTGTGTGTGTGTGTGTGTGTGTGTGTGTGTGTGTGTGTGTGTGTGTGTTACACGTGTTAGGTGCAGACTAAGTGTTAGGTCCTTTTTCTGGACCAGGGCTTCGGGGATACAGGTGGGACTGAGCTGCACTGAGATGAAGGTGCATCGTCACAGGGCACGGCCACAGGCTCGGGAGTGGGGCCAAGACTGACGGAGGGGACGCTCCCAGGGCAGGGACTGACCTCTGCGGGAGCCGGGTTCACGGCAGGCCACGTGACTGGTTGGGGTCCCCACCAGGAGATTTTTCTGTCGGCGGCAGTATTGGGGCCATATTAGGAAGACCCTGAAGTCAGGAGCCGTGGGTGTGGGTGCCGGGTGGGGGCGGGGGCAGAACTGGCTTTTTTCCCCCACTAAGGACGGAGGTGTTAGGAGCTTCGGAAGTTCAGGGGACCAGTGAGGAGTGGCGTGTGCGCAGCCTCTGCCTGCCTAGGCCGGGATGTCTGGTTCCGGAGCCCCGGGGAGGGAACTCGGCACCCAGCGTGTGAGCCACACTCGGGTCAGGTTTGCTCTTGGAGCTGGAGCCCCCGTGAAGGACTCTGACCCCCGGAGTGTGAGCCCCGCCCGGGTCGGGCTTGCTGCTGGATCCGTAGCTAAGTCTTGCCTTACCTGGCGTTGTGGGTGGCTGGACAGTCACAGCCCCTCCGGGGAGGGAGACCACAGCTTGGAAATGTTGGGGCTGAAGAGAGAGAACAGCAGCAGGAAGGATGCTTGGCTTGCGTGCGTTTGAGGGGGCTCAGTCCCTGGCACCCTGAGCCCACTGGGAGTGATGCCTGAGCACAGAGCCAGGAGTCAGTCCTCAGCACAGCCAAGTGTGGCCCCAAAACAACAACAACAAAAATCTGGTGTCCTTATGCAGAGGAGATTAAGATTAAACTACAGGGGCTGGGGCCAGAGCACAGCGGGGAGGGCGTTTGCCTTGCAGGGGGCTGACCCGGGTTCATTCCCAGCATCCCATAGGGTCCCCTGAGCACCGCTAGGGGTGATTCCTGAGTGCAGAGCCAGGAGTAACCCCTGTGCATCGCCAGGTGTGACCCCCCAAAAACAAAGATTAAGCTACAGTTGTTATTCCTTGGGGGTCCCCTGAAGGGAGGGTGGTCTTGAAGTCGTGTGTATTGGGCGGGGCGTCTATTTAAGATTTTTGAGGTATAGCCTTTTATTAGGGGAAGTGGCGCACACTCAGGCTGACTCCTGCTCTGCGCCTGGGGGTCACTCCTGGTGGGGTTCGGAGACCCTGTGTAGTGCTAGGGATCGGACCCAGCCTGAGTTACGGCGACTTCATGTTGGCGTTAGCCTGTCCCTCTCCAAAGGCCACTGTTGAATGGCAGCTGGTTGCTTGGCCTGAGGGGCCTGACCTTGGCCGTCCTCCCTCCCCTTTGCTCATTCACTGCGGTGTGTGCACAGCCTGCTACCCCTCTGGGGTCTCTGCGGGGCGACCCAGCAGGCCAGGCCAGGGGGTGCACTCTGGGGGAGTGGAAAGGAGTTTGGGGGAGTCTGTTGTGCGGCTGGAGCACTTCCCCTTTTCTCTGCCATCAGCAGTATTCCCGGGGGCTGCCGGGTGGGCGGAGGGGCCTGGTGCTTCTGGCCTTGGACCAGAAATGGAGCCTGGGGGATTCTGGAGGGTCTGTGCTCAGACCCACACGGTGGGTTGTTGCCTGCTTGTTGCCTGCCGTGAGCGCCCCCCCCCCCCGACCGTCTGCCAGAGCACTGTGGGGTGGTTGCTTGTCGCCACTTTGTCATGAGGAAGCAGGTTCAGGGCGGACAGGCTCGGGCTCTTGTCCCCGGGTTTACTCCCGCTGAGGCTTGGGGGGCCTGCGTGGTGCCAGAGTGAGCCTGCAAGCAGGCCCCTTGACGTGCCGCTCCTTTGGTCCGTCTTTAATCGGTAGGTGCCCCCAGCCCGCCTTCCCGATCACTCTGGCAAGGTTCAGGGGTCCTCCGAGCTCTGCCTGGTGGGGCCTGGGGCTGTGTGCGTGCTCCTGAGCTGTCTCCTTGGTCTCCTAAATGACTTACTGATTAATTGATTCTTGGGCTCTCATTTTGGGTACTCAGGGCATTGTGCTGGGAACTTGCGCTTTTTGTTTTTTGTTTTTTTTTGGCTTTTTGGGTCACACCTGGCGATGCACAGAGGTTACTCCTGGCTCTGCACTCAGGAATTACTCCTGGCGGTGCTCAGGGGACCATATGGGATGCTGGGATTTGAACCTGGGTCGGCCGCGTGCAAGGCAAACGCCCTACCTGATGTGCTATCGCGCCAGCCCCTTGTTTTTTGTTTTTGGGTCACACAGGGCGATGCACAGGGGTTACTCCTGGCTCTGCACTCAGGAATTACTCCTGGTGGTGTTCGGGGACCATATGGGAGGGATGCTGCGATTCGAACCCGGGTTGGCTTGCGTGCAAGGCAAACTCCCTACCTGCTGTGTTTTGCTCCAGCCCCTTGTTTTTTCCTTTTTTTTTTTGTATTTTTGGGTACTCACAGGTGGTGCCGCGATTCGAACCAGGGTCAGCTGGAAGCAGCTGCAGCGAGGCGAGCCCCTTTCTTCCTTTGCGCTCTGACCACCCCGCAGTCTGCAGCCCCCCGCCCCCCACCCCGTCACTGTGGGCTGTGCTCTGCGGACGCTGGTGCTGGGAATTCAGTCCAGACCGTCACTTCTGTGTGTGTTGGGGATGGGGCCACACTCAGCTGTGCCCGAGGCTCATTCCTGGCTCCTGGGGTACTTGTGGGGTCCCAGAGCCAGGGGTCGGCCTTGTGCCTGGCAAGAGCCTCGCCCCGCACCCTCCTGCCCCGTTTCTGCTGCTCCTTCCCCCCTGCCTCCCCTTCCCTTTGTTGCTGGGGGTGTGCGGAGCCCTCTGAGGTTTGCATTCCTCTGCCCGTGCCTGTGCTTCTCGGGGCTCACAGTGCCCGCGGGCCGCGGTGCTCAGCCGTGGGCCTGCGTGCTGGGTGGCGCTGGGCCGTGCAGGCACAAACCTTCCTGAGCCCTTCCGCAGATATGGGAGGACCCCGGGGGTGACGTCTTCGTGTTTGTTTTTCTTTTGGGGCCACGCCCAGCTGTGCTCAGGGCTGATTCCTGGCCCGGTGCTTGTGGCTCAGCTGGGAACCGCCTGGGGGTGGGGGGTGGGCCTGGGGGTGGGGGGTGGGCCGGGATCCACCGGGGTCTGCTGTCTGCCAGGCAGACGCCTCCCTGCTGTGTGTCGCTCAGGCCCTGGCGTTGACCTCTTGGTGCTCAAGTTTGCCCTTAGTGGCTGCGCTGTCCTCTGGCGAGGGCAGCTGCTCGGCTCACTGCCCAGGGGCAGGGCCCCCAGCTGGCAGGGCTGGACTCCACCTTGCAGCTTACCTCCGTGCCCCCACCTGTGTCTGGACGGGGAAAGGGTGTGGGCTGCGGGAAAGCCTGGATGGTCACTTCCGACGCCTTTGTGCCTTGTTTGGGGACACTGAAGTGTCCAGATTGGTTCACTTTTCTTTTTTTCAAGTTTAAAAATTTTTAACTGTATCACCATGTGAAAAGTTACAAAGCTTTCAGGTTTAAGTCTCAGTCATACACTGATTAAACCCCCATCCCTTCACCAGAGCACATGTCCCACCACCAAGAACCCCAGGATACCTCCATCCCACCCCACCCCCTGTATGGCTGATGATTTTCACTTTACTCTCTCTTTACTTTGATTACATTCAATATTTCGATGGAAAACTCACTATTATTATTTGGAATTTTCCCCCCAACAATCAGACCTGCCGAAAAGGCATCATTTGAAAATTTGTTTTCCATTGCTGAGAATGAAGAGCATGTGAGGTTTTGGATTTCTGGTATTTTAGTAATTAAGTCAGAGAAATTTCTGCCAGAAGTTGCATCACTGCAAGCTCGTACCTCTGTTTAGTGGGCTCTATAAGAGGGCCGTGGCCACGCCGCCAGGGAAAGGAAAGGCCGAGAGAGGAAAACCTTCCCCCTCCTGGGGTGGCATGGGGCCGTAGCTTAGTTCACAGTCTAGAGGCATTTCTGCAAGAAGCCGCTGGGTGCGAAAGTAGCTACTGGGCCTCTGGGATCATGGTCGCACAGGAACGGAGGGGCTGTTTGTGTGCGGCCGCTCGGGGTCACATCTGGGCGGAGAGCGGCTGGTTCACTTTTCTTAATGGTGCTTGTGGCTTCTTGGGCACCAGTGAGGACACAGGGGCCTGTGTGTCTGGCCGGGGTGGGGGGTCACGGGAGCAGAGGTGGCTGGAAGTAGCCCCCAGCCCTGCACAGGGGCCTGTGGACCTGGAGGGCTTGGCCGGGCTGTGGGCTCAGTGTGGAGGGTTGGAGTGTTTGCTTTGGGTGGGGGCACAGCTGATGCGATGGTGACAGCTCCTGGCGTGTGTGGGCCTGTGTCTGTGAGTGTAAGTGAGCATGTGGCCATATGTGAGTGTATATGTGCATGTGTGGCCATATGTGAGTGTATATGAGCATGTGTGGCCATGTGTGCATGTGTGTGTGAGCATGTGTGACCAAGTGTGCATGTGTGTATTTGAGCATGTGTCGTTATATATGAGTGTATATGAGAATGTGTGCCCATGTCTGTGTGTGAGTATATATGAGTATGTGTAAGTGTAAGTGACTGTGTATGAGCATGTGTGAACATGAGTATGTGTGAACGTATATGAGAATGTGTGTAAATGAGCATGTGTGACCACGTGTGAGCGGTGTATGTGAGCATGTGTGACCATGTGTGTTTATGGGCATGTGTGACTGTATATGAGAATGTGTGATCGTGTCTGTGTGTAAGTGTATATGAGCATGAGCATGTATGAGTGTAAGTGTATGTGACCGTATGAGCATGTTAAACATATTAGTATGAGTGTATATGAGAATGTGGGGCCATGTGTGCATGTATGTGTGTATGTGAGCATGTGTGGCCATGTATATGTGAGTGAGCATGTATGACCATGTGTATGAACATGTGTGAGTGTGTATGAGCATGTGTGACCATGTGTGTGTATGAGCATGTTTGACCATGTTCATGTGTGTGTATGAGCATGTGTGAACATGTGCATGTTTGTATATGAGCAAGTGTGTGTGTATGAGCATGGGGTGTATGTGAATGTATGTGAGCATATATGACCATGTTTGCATGTGTGTGTGTGCCCAGAGAACTTGCACCCGGCTTTGGGCCCATTCAGCACTGGCCAGAGTCGCGTGTGAGTTCTAGGTCGTGGGAGAGGCCCTGCTCCAGGCAGGACCTGGCTCTGCCCGTGCTGGTGCCTCGCCTGTGAGCTGGTGGTTCTGTATCGTCCTGCCTGGGCCCCAGGGCCGAGGGCGACAGGCCAGCCTGAAGGGTGTCATTCAGGCCAGTGCTGAGCTGGGCCTCCGCTCCTGAGCCGCCCCCCGCCCAGCCCCGACTGACAGATCTGCTCTCACCGGCCCTGCTCAGGCCTTATAAGCTCAGGGCTGCTGGGGGCTGCATTCCAGCCTCGCAGGACCTGCTCTCTGCCCAGCACCACCCCCCCCCCCCCCGTCTCCTGGCGTGAGATCTGACGGGGTGGGAGGGTGGGGTGCGGGTGACGAGACATGGGGGTTTGTTTGGAAACCCCGGTACTGCCCTGGTAGAGACCCCCTGCTCTGTGGGTCTGGCTTCTGACACTTGATACACTCCTGCGCCTCAGGCTGTCCCCTCATCCCTGTCCTCCTTGCTCTTGACCCTTCACCCCCATCTCCTCACCCCTGCCTCCTTCGCCCCAAACCCCCCTCACCCCTCCCACTCACTCCTGACACCCTCAGGCTCACCCCACAACCTGCATACTCCACTCCCGCCCCCCTCACCCCTACCCCTCCTGTCTCCCCTCACTCCCACCCCCACACCCCTGCATTCCATGGGGTCCCCCAAACTCCACCAGGATCAATCTCTGCGAGCAGAGCCAGGAGTAAGCCCTGAGCAACACTGGGTGGGGGCCTGTGGGCCCTGGAGCTGGAGCAGGAGTGCGGTGGGCGGGGTCTGTTTCCTGCACTGGGAGCCCCGCTGCCCGCTGGTTCCCTCTGGCCTGTCCCCCTAGCTCTGCTGTCCTGAACAAGGGCCTGGGGGTGGGGGGGAGCCCAGGAGACTGAGCTGGTCTATCTGTCCGGCCCCTCACTTCACTCCCAGCAGAGCCCACGGCCACCCTGTGCCCAGCTCGTCCCCTGGGGGGGTGGATGGGAGGTGTCTGCGCGTGGCACTTTGGATGCTTGGACCCTCAGATATCGAGGTTGGGGTGAGGCGGGGCTGGGCCGAGCCCTGTCGCCCTGACCTGGTCTTCCTGGGAACTTGCGTTTCCGAGGCCCACGGGGAGGTGTGGTGGAGGGGCCTCTTAAGGGAGGATTTAAAATTAGCCCCAGGTGGGGCTGGAGTGATAGCATAGCCGGTAGGGCGTTTGCCTTGCCAACCCGGGTTCGATTCCCAGCATCTCATATGGTCTCCCGAGCACCGCCAGGAGTAACCCCTGTGCATCACTGGGTGTGACACAAAAAAAGCAAAAAAAAAAAAAAAATGAGCCTGAGGTGTGGCACCCATGGGTCCACTGAGGCTTGACCCTGGCTGCTCTCGCAGAAGAGGAGGGGACCAGTGACTCCATCCCCAGACCTGTTTTTTTTTTTTAATTTTTTTTTTCTTTTGGGGTCACACCCGGCAATGCACAGGGGTTACTCCTGGCTTTGCACTCAGGAATTACCCCTGGCGGTGCTCAGGGGACCGTATGGGATGCTGGGAATCGAGCCCGGGTCGGCCGCGTGCAAGGCAAACGCCCTACCCGCTGTGCTATCGCTCCAGCCCCCAGAGCTGTTTGTTTTTGCTTTATTTTTTTTACAGGGGGTTCTGTGCCCACCCCATGCGGGAGGGGTCACCGTGGCGGTGCTGGGGAGCACCCGGTGCCTGGGATGAGTCTGGACATCCCTCGGCAAAGCCTGTCTTCATCCTTTTTTGTTTCATCCTTGGGCCACGCCCAGCGGGGCTCCGGGCTCACTCCTGCTCTGTGCTCGGGGGTGCCTCCAGGTGGTGCTCCTAGGACCATGCAGGGTGTCAGACTCCAACCTGGGGCGCTTGTGTGCTCCCGCACGTGCCTCCCCAGTGGTGGGGGTGCTTGTTCGGCCCCACCTTCAAGGGGGTGACCAAGTGTTGGCTCCCCAAAGCTGGCATCACTTCTTCTAGCTTAGCCGGGTTTGGGGACGGCTTGAGTTTTTTTTTTTTTTTTTTTGCTTTTGGAGGGCTGGAGCAATAGCACAGTGGTAGGGCGTTCGCCTTTCACGCGGCCGACCCATGTTCGATTCCTCTGCCCCCCTCGCAGAGCCTGGCAAGCTACCCGTGGCGTATTGGATATGCCAAAAACAGACGTTACTGGTGCCCACTTGAACAAATAGATGAGCAACGGGATGACAGAGACAGTTTGCTTTTGGGGCCACATTCGGCAGTGCTCAGGGGACCATAAGGGATGCTGGGCGTTGAGCCCTGTCAGACTCATGCAAGGCGAGCACCCCACCCTCGGGTGTGTTTCTCCACAGGTGCTGGGGCTGGAGACGGCTCCAGGAGCTGAGAACGAGCTTTCCTGTGGGGGTCCCAGGGTTGATATCTGGCATCACCTGGTCCCCTGAGCACCACCGACCATGGCCCAGAACAAATGGAAATTTTATTTATTTTTCTGTTGGAGAGGGTCGGGCTACACCCGGCAGAGTTCAGGGCTTACTCCTGGCTCTGCGCCCAGAGGTCACTTCTGACAGGCTCGGGGGACCGTGCAGGGGCCAGGGATGGAACGGACACTGTCGCTCCAGCCCTAAGAAGTGAACTTTCACAATGAAGAAAGGAGGGGTGCGGGAGGTAGGACAGCAGGTGACACTGGGGGAAGCTGTGTCAGACACTCCATCAGTCTGTTCCTCGGGAAGGAGGAGCCTGTTTCTCCCCTTGGGGGGACGGGGAGTGGGTGGAGGCGTGTGCGGGCGTGCGCGGAGCCTTGCTAGCTGCGCTGCCCTCTGCCATCAGCCCCAGCTGTGTTTTCTTTTTCTGGGGTGGGGGTGAGGATTGGGCTAGATGCCCAGTGCTCCGGACGGACTCCTGGCTCTGTGCTCAGGGGCTACTCCAGGTGGAAGTTTCCAGTGCTGCCCCGGTTGGCCGCGTGCCACAGGCCCTGTGCCCTCTGCCCCCACAGTATGTTTCAGTGGTTCTGACCTTGACACCCTGTCTGAGCCTCGGGCCTGTCAGCCGGTTACTGGAGCAGTGGGTGCTGTCGATGGCGCACCCTGCCTCCCCCGTGAGGGACACGCTTTGGCCACGTGGCCTCGCCCACTGGCCAGCTCTGGCCACCTGCTGTCTGACCTGACTTTGCCACTAAGGACCAGCTTGTGGCTGCCTTGAGTCTGGGGTCTCCCCGTTCTTCAGTCCCTGGCCTGTGTCCCAGCCTTGGGGAACAGCCGGGAACAGCTCTGTGCCGGGCAGGGTCCAGTGCAAGGCCAGAGGTGGCAGGGGGGTGGCGGGCGGTCTCCGGTATCCCGTAGGGGCCCTCGAGTCTCCCCGAGGTGGTCCCCGAGTGCAGAGCCGGGAGCAGCCCTGGGCCCCGGCAGAGTGCCTCGCGCCCCCTCCCCGCCCCCGACCGCCTCAGGAGCAGGCGGGGTGGACAGGGCCGTGGAGCCGGTTGGAAGTGTCTCCAGGGACAGCAGCCACTGCGTTTCCTGTCCACTGACTCCTTCCCCCAGGCCCAGCCGAGGCTCTGACCAGCTTCTGGGAATCTTTCACTGCACCAAAAAATAGGTTTTTGCTGTGTATTTGGTCTTTTTTTGGGGGGGAGGGGGTCACACCCGGAGATGCACAGGGGCTACTCCTGGCTCTGCACTCAGGAATCACTCCTGGCGGTGCTCAGGGGACCGTATGGGATGCTGGGAATCGAACCCGGGTCAGCCGCATGCAAGGCAAATGCCCTCCCTGCTGTGCTATCGCTCCAGCTCTTTGCTGCGTAGTTGGGGGAGAGATGTGGCTTCTTCATCTCAGAGAGGCGGGACTGAAGGCGGGTCTGACTTCACCTGGGGGCTGAAGCTTGCTCTGGCGCTGGCCAGACGGAGCCTGGACTGAGGGAAGAGCCAGACGAGCTTGGAAGGGTTCCATGGTGGCCCTGTGTGCAGGCCGCAGTACCCGAAGCCCCTCCCCGGGCCCTGAGGAGTCCAGTCCCCTCCCCCGGCCCTGTCCTCCCGGCCTGGCCCTGCCCTGGCCCGACCCCCGCACTCTCTGTCCCAGGTGCGGACGCTGTTTGTCAGCGGCCTCCCCGTGGACATCAAGCCCAGGGAGCTCTACCTGCTCTTCAGGCCCTTCAAGGTGAGTGAGGGCCCGGGCGGGCCGGGGGTCGGGGTGGGCCGAGTCGGGACGCAGGACCCCAGAGGACGCTCACGTCTGTTCCGGTTCCCGTCCCGGTGTCCGAGCCCGTCGCAGCGGGCTGCCAGGAGCGGCGCTGGTCTGGCCGTGGAGACGGAGGGGCGCTCCGTAGTCACATCTCCCAGTTTCCATTTGTCCCGGCACGTGGGCCTCCAGGTGCCCCTGCGCAGGGGTGCGGCTGACGGGGCCCCTCTCTCTGCAGGGCTACGAAGGCTCCCTCATCAAGTTCATCTCCAGACAGGTAACGTCCTCCCCGCCCGGCGCTGACCCCGAGACTCGGGGCTTGGCCTCTCCTTCGCGGGGGGGCACTTTGCGGCTGCCCAGGGGACAGTGTCCCTTGTAGTCTGAGGCCGTCGTCCGTTCAGAGGGTGGCCGGAACCACAAGGGGAACATCAAGGAAATGAAATCTCTGCCACCGCATCTGCCCCAGCCCCTGGCGCTGTCTCTTCCCACCCCCGGGGTCGTTTGCTGGGGTTTGGGCTTGGGGCCAGTGCTCCTGGCTCTGCACTCAGGAGTGACCGGGGGGCTCGGGGGTCAGTGGGATGCTGGGCTCATGGCCAGGTTGGCTGCGGGCGAGGCTGCAGCCCTCCTGCCGCCCTCTCGCTCTGCCGTGAGGCCCCTTGCTCACGCTGCCGTGGGTGGGATCCTCATCCTCAGCTGTGCGTGCAAAGACCCTTCTCTCCCGGTTGAATCTGGGGTGTGGGCGGGAGTTGGGGGGTTTTTGCCCTTCTCTGTTGTAAACTCTGTCGAGCTCAGCAAGGGGCCTGGGTGCCGGCCTGGGCCGTGGGCCGGACAGGAGGTCTCTCTCCCCCCAACCAGCCCATCGGCTTTGTGGTCTTCGACAGCCGGGTGCGAGCCGAAGTGGCCAAGGATGCCCTGAATGTGAGTAGAGTAGGCCGTGCCCTGGCCCACGGCCTCTCGGGGGTCCCTGTCCGCCCTGCAGAGCCGCCCCAGGCCAGACCCTGCGGGGGGCTCCCCGGGCCTCCCCGTCTGCTGGATTCTGCCGCTTGCCGGCCCGAGGCCCGGCCCCTGCAGGTGAGCAAGGCCCTTCGCTTCCTCTCAGGGCATCTGCTTCGATCCCGAGAACCCGCAGACCCTGAGGCTGGAGTTCGCCAAAGCCAATACCAAGATGGCCAAGAGCAAGCTGAGGGCCACACCCAACCCCAGCGGCACGCACCCTGCCCTCGCTGCACACGGCCCCACCCGAGACCCCTGTGAGTGGCAGCGGTGTGACATGGGACATCGGACAGGTGCCAGGCGGCGGGTGTCTGCTCACCAGCCCCTCTCCCCGGGGGCTTCTCTGTCTTGGCTGCATGACAGGGCCCCCTCCCCCCACTGCCTTCCAGTCCGGGTTTCTGCATCACCTGCTGCACTCACAGGGTGTGCGAGGATGGAGGGTGTGTGTGTGTGTGTGTGTGTGTGTGTGTGTGTGTGCATGTACAAGGCTCCTGTGTGTGCGTGTACAAGGCTCCTGTGTGTTCATTGTACAAGACTTCTGTGTGTGTGTGTTCAGTGTACAAGGCTCCTCTGTGTGTGTGTGCATGTGTGTGTGTGTATGCCACAGGGCTCCTGTGTATGTGTGTGTGCAGGGCTCCTGTGTGTGTGTGTGTGTGTGTGTGTGTACGTGTACATACGTACTGGGCTCCTGTGTTGTGGGTACGCGAGTGCACGTGGGCCCCTGCACACACAGTTCCTCTCTCGGGACTTCCCTGAATCGGCCTCTGCACCCCCAGCCCTGCGTCCTCACAGGCTCTCGTGTCTGTGCAGATGACCTGATCGGGGCCGCCCTGATGTCCGCGTCCCCCTACACCTGGACCCCCTATCACCTGTACACCACAGAGCTGGCCCCCGCCATCCCCCACGCGGCGTTTCCCTGCCCAGCGGGCACTGCTGCCACCACTGCTGCCCTGCACGCACAGGTGAGCTCCGACTCTGTTGTCCCCCCATGCTGGCACCCCCTTTCTTGGAGTGGAAAGGGGCGCAGAGCTGTGGGGGGGACGCTTGGACTTGTGTGAGCTCACACCCCAGCCCTCTTGGCCTGAGGCCTCTCTGCAGGGGCTGCAGAAAAGCCCCCCAGCCGCTCCTGGGCCAGTGAGTCGAGGCGCCGGCATGCCGGACACCCTGCTGCTGTGCTTTTGCGTGTTCGCGCGCCAGGACACACTGTGTGAGGAGTGTCTCATGCTCGTGGGGAGTCACTGCTGTCCTCAGCAGGGGGGACGTGGGGGCTCTGGGGCTGCAGAGAGGCGGCTTGCACTGTGGGGGGCGGAGGGGAGTGAGGGTCTGGGTCTACGGTGGGCTCAGCCCCCTCGGCTCCTGGAACCCAGTGGCCCAGCCTTTGCCCGGGCAGGAAGGCTTCGATTCAGGGTGACTCCTGAGCCACCTTCTTCCCCAGCACTGGCTTCGCCTTGCCAGCGGGGGCTGCAGAACTAGCCTTGCCCCCACCCCTGCACACGCACATGCACATGCGCACACACGCACACGTGCACACACACGATGCACACACGGGTGAGAACAGCATCCCAGGCACCTAGAGGCGGCGTGTGGCCTCCTGGTCTGTCCTGCCAGGCCATGTGCAGGCTGGTTCACGGCCTGTAGTGCCCCTTTGTCATCTCTTCCCCTCCTTGGGCCCTTTGTATTTTGTTTTTATGCCCCACTTGGTGATGCTTGGGGCTTTACTCCTGGCCCTGTGCTCAGGGATCACTCCTGGTAGATACTGGGGACTCTGGGGTGCCAGGGATTGAGCCTGGGTCAGTCGATGCAAGGCCAGTGCCTTACCCCAGTGCTCTTTGGAGTTCGTGGAACTTAATATAACTTTTTTTTTTTTTTTGCTTTTTGGGTCACACCTGGCGATGCACAGGGGTTACTCCTGGCTCTGCACTCAGGAATCACTCCTGGCGGTGCTCGGGGGACCATATGGGATGCTGGGACTCGAACCCCAGTCGGCGACGTGCAAGGCAAATGCCCTGCCTGCTGTGCTATCGCTACAGCTCCGAACTTAATATAACAACATTTTCCAGAGTGCTTCACATTAGAGTTGATACACTTTTTTATATATATATATAAAGTTGTTCACAGTAGTTCATTACGGTTAATATTCAAACACCAATCCCACCACCATGTATCTTTGTACCAGCATAAGAGGCAAGTGTGTGAAGATTGTTGTACTTATCCTGGAGCCATTTAAGCCCTTGTGTGAGATGATAAGCATGTATGTAAAACCCAAACAAATACGTGCAACATTTGGTACTTCAGGGGGCTAGGGTATAAGAGGTCCAGGGTGTTCTATGTTGCTTTCTTCCGGGAGCTTTATTTCTGAGTCTCTGGATCATGGCTGTGGATGAGATTACATGGAGTCAGGGGCGGTTTGTGGGAGTGACTGCCAAGCTACTGGAAAAATGGGGAGCTGGGGGGAGGAGGCCCAGTCGTGTTCCAAGTGAACTTGGAGATCTCAGTCACGGGTCCCACATACCTGGGTTTTTCTGCAGGTTCCTCATAGGTGAGGCTTGTTCGAGCCTGTGGAGAGTGGCCTTGAGTATGGCAGCAGTTGGGTTCTGGAGGTTTTGGGCTGCCGGGGTTCTGCTGGGACCGGGAGGGAAACTTAACCCCCCCCCCCCCGAGTTGCCCCCGTGAAGATAGCCTGGTGTTGGGTCAGGACGAGTTGCTACACTGTTGATCTCTATTTGAAAGATTTTATTTCATTTTGATGTTTGGACCATATCAAACAGTACTCAGGGGTTACTCCTGGCTCAGTGCTCTGGGGACCATATGTGTTACCAGGGGTTGGACCCAGTTTGGCCACATGCAAGCCAGCATGTTACCTGCTGTACTGTGGCCCCCACCCCTCCTTGTACCCCGGACCCTGTGGGAAGCTGGCTGGGCCCTGCTGTCCCGGCGTGGGGTGGACAGTGATGTCTGGAGGTGACTGACCGGCCTGACGCTGCCATCGGGAGCCCCTGAGGCTCGCTCCTGATGCCGCCTCTCCTGCAGGTGCGCTGGTGCCCGGCCTCTGACAGTGCCCCGCCCGGGTGGAAGCTTCACCAGCTCTGCTAGTGCTGTGGTGAGTGCTGGCACAGCCCCGCCGCAGGCCTCTGCTCCCCTCTGGTCAGCTCACAGCCCCCTCCCCCCTCCCCTGCAGGTGCCTTCAGGTCACTCTGCCCAGTGCCTCCCCGGGAGAAACCACCAGCCCCCCGCCTCTGAGCTCTCCCACGAGGCCACTCCGGAGGGCTCCAGGGCCTGCTGGGCCGAGCCTGCCTTGGAGCCCACCTCACGGCTCATGGTGCCCCTGTGCCGGCATGTGTGTCGGCACAACCCTCGCCATGTGTGGCATTAGCATGACAGTCACCTTGTGTGTACATGAGTGCATGGTTCTCACCATGTGTCATCTGACAGCAGGTCCCACCTTCATCCCACCTTCATCCCGCACCCCTGCCCCCGGCCCCCTTCCCAGGGACGGGCTCTGCAGCTGGCAGCTGGCCCACCTGGTACTACCCCCGCCCCACCCCCCCCCCGCGCCAACTTGGCTGAGCACTGGCCAAGAGGTGTTTGCTTTTCATTCCCTCCTCCTAGGGGCCATGCTGACAGGAAGCCTCCTGTCCCTCACCCCGTCTTTTGCGCACCCTACCGTGATGTACCTCACCCCTGTCTGGTTCTTATTTCCAGACTTCGGAACCAACCAGAAAGCAAGCATTTTTTTGTACCCTGTGTAGCAAACTGTATGTGTATCCTGAAGGGTTTTTCATGTGCAGTTAATCAATTATTGAAGAGACCTCACTCCCCTGTCAGACAAGTTTAATGTTTCCCTTGCGGCATGAAGAAGAAAAGGGCTTCCGTCCCCTGGCAGTGAGCCTTTGCTGGAGCCAGAGGAGGGGAAACCCTGCAGTTTTCTCGGGCGAGTGTGTCAGCGCTTGTGCGTCCACGGCCCGGTGGCCGGCTGGGGGCTGCCGTCCCCGAGAGAATGTGTGGAAGTGGGTAATATCTGAAATGCAAAATAAAAAGCTCTCCAGAGGACCAGCACTTTGGGTTTTTGTTTGTTTCTCCAAAATTTTAAGTGTCAGGGCCAGCCAGACACTCTAGTAAGAAATCTGCTTCTCTCGGGAGGAAGGAAAGGCTCCCACGGCAGCGTTGGCGCCTGCGGCACCCGGCCCTGGCTCTCACGCCCGCGGGACCTCCCTGTCCTGGGTGCGCCCACCTTGTTCCTGCTGGCTGCGGTGCCCGACGCAGCACCCACTCCTGCAGAGCTGCCGAGGGAGGGCGGGTGCCCGAGGGGCAGGGGGCCGTCGTGCCCTGGGACCCGGCCTCGCCCGACCTCCCTGTGTCAGAAGTTGCTGGTGAATTATTCAGTGGGGGAAGCCGAGGCCGGGAAAGCTGCCCTCCCCGCCGCGGCCTGCACTCAGGCCTGGGAGTCAGGCTGCTCGGTGGGGCCTCCCTGGCCGCCTGTGAGGACTAGGAAGGCTCACTGCGACTGTCCCCCTGCTCTTGGTGTCGGGAGCACACCGGGCCGCACTAAGGGGTTACTCGCAGCAGTGATGGGGCAGGGACCCTGCGGGGGGTCAGGCCCACGGCCTCATGCAAGCCAAGAACTCTGCTGAGCCACACCTGTCCCTCCCTCTGAGTTTTCTGGAAGCCCCAGTTCTCTGCGGGGAGTGGAGTCCATTCTGATTCCCAGTGGCTGGAATGTTCCTTCTCACAGAGGGGGTTGGGGGTGCCCTGTAGTGCGGTGATACCTGCTGATAGGGCAGGCGGGGTGTCACTGCTACCAGGGTGTTGGGTCACACCTGACCGGTCCCTGGTCAGCCACATACAGGGCAGGAGCCTCACCCCTGCCCGTCTCCTCACCCAGTCCCTGGCACAGGGGTGATCTCGGCACTCCGCGTGCTGGCCTCAGATACGCAGCTGCCAGCCCAGGGCCCTTGCCGAAATGCCTCCCTGTGGCTGCTGGAGCCTCCCAGGGCTGGAGGGGCCTCAGCAGGGACCCCGACCCTCCACCTCTCCCTCGAGACTCTCCACCAGGCTCCTGTTCCTGAGCTTCCCACGAGGATGCTTTTCACGTGGAGGGGCTGCTGGCTGCGGTGTCCCAGAGAAGGGCGGAAGTGCCAGCAGGGGACCCTGCCGGAGAAGAGGAATGGGGGGAGACTGCTGGCCCCAGGAGGACGCCTCAGCCCTGGGCCCCTCCAGGCCCACCCACACCCGTCAGTGTAGACGGCCGTCCTGCCCCTCAGCTCTGGTTCCTGTGAGTGGGGGTAGAGGGTGACCAGGACCTAGGACCCCTGGAACCATGTCAGCATGGAGGGTTCCCTGAAGCAGAGGGAGGTGACGCGGTACCCTGAGGTCCAGGAGACAGTGGCTGAGGAGGCGCACCTGGAACCCAGCCCCTGTGGCACCCAGAGTCACGGCTCACCCCCCTCCTCCTGAGTTTGTGGGGTCAAGCTAGGTCATGCATGCAGAAGCCGCTGCTGAAGATCCAGAAGTTTCCTCTCCTGCCTTTCCCTGCTTCCTGCCTCAATAACTTGGCCGTAACGTGGCCTGATCACTGCTGCTTCGGGGGCTCCCGTGTGGGCCCCAGGGACGAAGGGGACCCCTCCACGGCCTCTCGTGTGTGTAGCTTCCGTCTGGCCTCCGCTGAGTGGAGCAGGTGGGTGAGTCGGGGCTGCGGAGCGCAGGGACCCTCCGCTTGGCAGAGCTGCATGTGCCCCCCTCCTTTTTTTTTCTTTTTTTTGGGGTCACAGCCAGCGATGCTCAGGGGTTACTCCTGGCTCTGCACTCAGGAATTACTCCTAGAAGTGCTCGGGGACCATATGGGATAACAGGGATTGAAACCCAGGTCGGCCTTGTGCAAGGCAAACGCCCTCCCCGCTGCTCCGGCCCCCGCCCCCTCCTTCCTACGGGGCTGAGCTGAAGCATCGCTCGGGACGAGGAATGGCCGCCACATTCCCCCCGGGCCAGGCGCTGGCTCCTTGGAGGCCTTGCCTCTCGGGCTCCCTTCTCGTGTGGGTCAGACCTGGAGCTCTAATCCATCACCAGGAACGCGTCTAACCCATGGCAGAGACTTGAGTTTCCTCACCCCATAGAGAGAAGCACCTTCTCCGCCCTCACCTTCTTCAGAGTGCCCGCGCTGATCTTTTTTTTTTTTTTTGCTTTTTGGGTCACACCCGGCGATGCATAGGGGTTACTCCTGGCTTATGTGCTCAGGAATCACTCCTGGCGGTGCTCAGGGGACCATATGGGATGCTGGGATTTGAACCTGGGTCGGCCGCGTGCAAGGCAAATGCGCTACCCGCTGTGCTATCGCTCCAGCCCCAGTGCC
This sequence comes from Sorex araneus, assembly GCF_027595985.1. Taxonomy (NCBI): domain Eukaryota; kingdom Metazoa; phylum Chordata; class Mammalia; order Eulipotyphla; family Soricidae; genus Sorex; species Sorex araneus. The sequence continues at coordinate 34,683,657 of NC_073303.1, read as the reverse complement.
CGCGCTGATCCTAATGTGAGTTCCTCGGCTGCTTTTCCAGTGGCTCACTCCCCTCGGGTCTTTGTTTTGGGTCGAGGGGGTGCATGTGCCACACCGGCGGTGCTCAGGGATCACTCCTGGCAGTGCTCAAGGGACCATTTGGGGAGTGAACCCGGGCTGGGTGTGTGCGAGGCAAGCGCCCTGCCCGCTGTTCCGTTGCTCTGGGCATGGACAACTGTATTTAAATCTGTCCTCTCTGCAGCTGCCGGATGAATTCAACCCAAGTGCCAGTTTTGCGGGGCCGGAGCGATAGTACAGTGGGTAGGGCACTTGTCTTGCATGCGCCCAGCCCGGGTTCAATCCCCGGCATCCCATATGGTCCCCTGAGCATCACCAGGAGTGATTCCTGAGTGCAGAGCCAGGAGTAAGCCCTGAGCATTGCCAGATGTGATACCCAAAAACAGCCCCCCCCCAAAAAAAAAAAAGTTTTGCTATTAGAAGTTTCTAGGAGGTTCGATAGAGCACAACTTCTGAAAGTGCAGGATGCAACCTCTTACAGGTTTATGGCTAATGGAGGGGGAGGAGTGAAAAATTTGGCCACAGTAAAAGACATTTAAAATCAGCCACACTGGGTCAGGACGGGAGATAGAGATAGGAGCAGGTAAGGCGCTTGTGATCCCTGGATGCAGAGCCAGGACTGAGCCCTGAGCACCACCACGTGTGGCCCCAAACCCAAAACAACCCAACAGAAACAGCCGTGAGGGCCCTGGCTGCACTGCTGAGGCTGAGGACTGGTGCCACCCGGGGCCGCCTCGCTGGTCTTCTGGATGCTGGACCTAGACTGGCTTGAGCATGGAGGGTCTAGGAAGTGGGGTGTCTGTCACCTTTGTCCTCAAGGGGACAAGGGGACCTGGGGTGACTCAGCCCAGAGGGTTCACCCTGTGGCCCTGCAGATCCTCCCTGGGGTCTGTCCTGCTCCCCTAACTCCCGGGTTTACACCCAGGCTTCTAGTCGGTGCCACCGGCCCTTCTCCCCGGGGCTGGCGCGCGGTGCGCCCTCTCGTGGCCACAAGCCCAAAGTTCCTTCTCTTCCCGCGGGCACCTGTTACTTGGGTGGCGCCTTTGACCTGGCCAGTGTTGGGGAGCGGAATCAGCAGTCACTCACGAATCATAATTGGTGATTTGGGCAGGAGTCAGCTTGTCTTAAATTTCTTCACAGAAATGCAGCCACCGAGCACTGTAGGAACACCTCAGATTTATTACACTGTGGGCTTTTACTTACATTTTGGTCGTTGCATGTTAACATTTTTTTGTGTGCTTTTGTTTTGGCGCCACACTTGGTAATGCTCAGAGGTTGCTCTTGGCTCTGTACTCAGGACTCACTCCTAGCGGTGCTCAGGGGACCGAATGGGATGCTCAGGAGGGAACCTGGGTCGACCACGTGCAAGGCAAGGCCCTCCCCGTTGTACTGTCTCCAGCCTCAGGTTGCCAAATCTTTCCAGGCTCAATACCCGGCACCCTGAGCCCCCACTGAGTGATCCCTGAGTACAGAGCCAGGAGTGAGCCCTGAGCATTGCAGGGTGTGGCCCCAAACCCAGTGCCCCCGACTCCTCCCTCCCTCCCCGTGCGGGAGAAGCAGCAGCAGTGACGTTCTGCTTTGCCGACAGACGCTGGGCAGATGCCAGGCCGAGGTTATTAGTGGCTGGAGCAGAAATACAGCAGGCGGGCTCTTGCCTGGAACGCATCTAGCGGGGTCCACTCTCCGGCACCCCGACCCCTCACAGGCGTGATCCCTGCGTGCAGAGCCAGGGGTAAACCCTGAGCACTGCTGGGTGTGGCCTGCAAACCAGAAAGAGAAGAGAAGATTAATATTAGCTCTGGAGAAAGTTGAACACAGCCGGGTGTGGCCCAACCGCCCCTGCTCCCTGTTCCCAGCACCCATGCTGTGGGCCAGGGGCGGGTTCGGACGCTTGCCTTACATACAGCCCGGCCCTGGCTTGGTCCCCAGCCCGCATTGCTGTCTCCCAAGCCCTGCTGGGTGGGGCCCACAGCACCCCCGGCTCTCATTTTGCAACATATTCTTCCTAGTCTTTGCTTTGTACGCCAGGCCTGGGCACAGAAACCCACCCCGGTGTCCCACTCCTGTATCCCCGGCCTTGTTCTGCTTCGTACAGGTGCAGCTTTGGCCGGCCAAGAGTTCCCTGACCTGCCTTAATCATTCAGTTTATTTATTCAGACCCAGAGATGGACACGGGAACTTCCCACCCACGTGGGTGGCGCTATGACAGGTGCACATAGTAACACCCAGTACAGCGCCAGGGAGGGCATCTGCCCTGAGGGCAGCCAGCCTGGGTTTGATCTCCCCGTAGGGTTCTGAGCCCACCGGGAGTGATTCCTGCGTGCAGAGCCTGGAGTAACTGTGAGCACTGCTGGGTGTGGCCCCAAGACCGAGATAAATAAAGAGGGACTGGAACCATAGTACAGCAGGGAGGGCATTTGCCTTGCTCTGGGCTCTCCTGGGTGCTATCCCATAGCCCATATGGTCCTCCTGAGCCTGCCAGGAGTCATTCCTGAGTGCAGGCCCTGAGCGCCGCTGGCGGTGGCCCTGAAACCAAGATAAGTAATCATTTCATTCACTCCTGTGCGCCTGTGCTCGCAGTTCTGGCCTGCAGCAAACGTGAGGTATGCGCCTACTTGCTGTGTGCCCAGGGGCCACCAGGGGGCAGGGCTGGGCAGAAAAAAAAAACGGCCCCTTTGGGACTGAGCAGGGGAAGGATTGTGGTCACAGACTGCCGTGCTGAAGCCGGTTCCGGTTGTTTCCCAAGCCTGACTTCCCTCTGGGTTGCCAGTATGTAATTGTCTCCCACTGGGATACCATTGGCTTTTTTTTTTTCTTCCAGTTTTGGGCCACAGCTTGTGGTCTTCAGGGCCGACTCTGGACTCTGCTCAGGGAATGCTTAGCGGGCTCAGGGCCATAGGTGGTGCTGGTGGTCAAACCTTAGTCGGCAGTTTGCAAAGGCAAACAGCAAATGTGCTGTTCTGTCACTCTGGCCCCTCCTATGGATTTTTTTTTTTTTTATTTTTGGGTCACACCCAGCAATGCACAGGGGTTACTCCTGGCTTATGCACTCAGGAATTACTCCTGGCAGTGCTCGGGGGACCATATGGGATGCTGGGAATCGAACCCGGGTCGGCTGCATGCAAGGCAAACGCCCCACTCGTTGTGCTATTGCTCCAGCCCCATATGGATTTTTTTTTTGAGGGGGGGGAAATCGTATCCGGCAGTGCTCAGGGCTTACTCCTAGCTCTGCTCAGGAGTCATTCTTGGAGGTGCTCAGGGATTGAACATGCAAGCAAGCGCCCTACCCATTGTACTGCCTCTCCAGCCTCCTCACATAGATTCCCCCTCTGTGATGCCTGCTTTTCTATTTTTTATTTTTTTTAATTGTTCTCCGCACATAGATTTAAGACTCAGATTCCGATTCCCGGGGCTGCAGAACTAGCTCGGCGGGGTGGAATGTGTGCTTTGCATGCAAGAAGCCTGGGTTGGAAATCCTGGATTTGACTCCCAGCACCCCCTGGAGGGTCCCTCCGGCAGAGCCCTTCGTGTCCCCTTGTGTGTCCGGCCACAACCAGAACACAAAAGAGGGGCTGGAGTGAGGATGGCGGGTGAGGCCTGCATGCTCTGAGTGCAGCCAGCCTCGTTCCATCCCTGGCACTACGCACGTGGTCCCCTGAGCCTGCCGGAGTGAGCCCTGCGTGCAGAGCCGGGAGTGCACCCTGAGCACTGCTGGGCTTGGCCCCAGATAAAAACAAGATAGAGCACAAGCCTGGTCTTATTTGCGTGAGGCTTGAGATTCTATTGTAGCAAAAGAAAGAGGGAGCAGGGGACAGAGATAGCGAGGGGGGCAAGGGCAGGGTCTAGTGAGAAGCTTTAGCAGTCAGGGCTGGCAAAGGAGCTGAGCTTTTATATATTTTTTGAGATATACCTCCCTCCCTACCCCTCCTCCCTCACAACTTGGATTTGCTCACTGAGAAGACGAGAAACATGGGGCTGGAGTGATAGCACAGCGGGGAGGGCGTTTGCCTTGCATGCCACCGATCCAGATTCAATTCCCAGCATCCCATATGGTCCCCCGAGCACCGCCAGGAGTAATTCCTGAGTGCATGAGCCAGGAGTAACCCCTGTGCATTGCTGGGTGTGACCCAAAAAAGCAAAAAAAAAAAAAAAAGTGAGAAACGTGATTTTGGTGTTGTTTTTCTGCTTTTAGTTTTGGGGCCTCGCCTGGCAGTGCTCATGACTTACTCCAGGCTCTGTGCTCAGGGATCATTCCTGGAGGTGCTCAGGGGTCTGATCTGGTGCTTGGGTATGTGGTGCAGAGGATTTGAACCTGGGTTGATTGCGAGGAAGGGAAATGCCTTCACCCTGGAAGTCTGCCTCCAGCTCAGAGATGTGATTTGGGCATGAGGGAAGGAGTTGGGGGAACTTGGGCCCAAAGCTGAGACCTAACTGAGATGGGGAGGTACTTAGCACTGCGCCCCTAGGTGGTGGGTGGATGCTGGGTCCCGTCTTACCTTATCCAGAGATGTGTGTGACTGGGGGGTCTAGTCTCTGTTTAGGTGGCCCGGGCCGGGATGTGCTCAGCGGCACAGCCCTTACCGGGCCTGCATAAGACCCCAGGTTTGATCCCAACAGTGCAAAAGAAAGGCATGAGGGAACAGGGTGCCCTCTGCCCCATGCCCTCTGACCTCGATACCCTCACACGTCCTGAGCTCCATGGCTCGGTGTGGCTGCCTTGCATCTTTGACCGAGAGCATGGTCCCTGCTCTGTCACCTCGCCAGCGGGACCCTGAAAGCTCTGGGTGTGCATGAGCCATCAGCCTGCCACCCCCCGGCTGCTCTCCAGCCCCCCACAGCTGAGCCTGTGTGAGCCCACAAAAGGAGGGCGTGACCCAGCAAACACTGGGATCAAGGGCAAGAGTGTGCCCATGACAGGGAGTGTGACGCCGGCAAGCATGGGTGTCGTGTGGTGTGGGGTCTGGCAGCTCCAACACCGTCACTTGGTGCGAGCCCCCGAGAGCTTGAGAGAGCAGCTGGGAGCACCAGACAGGGGAGCACCAGTCAGGACTGTGATGGGCCCTGTCCTGGCACTACCCACAGTGAAGAGAAGGGGAGGGAAGAAAAAAGAAAATGCTCCCTCCCCCCTTTTAAGTTCAGGGTCTGGAGGGATAGTCCAAGGAGTGTCACCTTGCATGCAGTTTGGGCCCCAGCACTGCCTGTGGTCCCCAAGCTCCCCGGGGGTCTTCCCAGAGCACCATCTAGTATAGCTGTAAACCCTCCAAAATAATAATAAATTAAAAAAATGCTCATAGAGTCAGGGAGGTAGCACAGGGTTTGAGGCACTTGTCTCACACCGATCGTGGTTCCTCAGTACCACGGAGGTTCCCGAGCACTGCCAGGAGTCAGGAATAGCGCCTGAGCACAGCAGGGTGTGACCCCGGCACCCTCCAAAGAACAAGCTGACAAAGGATCCCGAGGTGAAGCCACATAGGCTTTGTAGGGAGGAGCCCCAGGGTTGATCCCAGTAGCCCTCGGGTTCCCCGGACATGGCCGGGTGTGGCTGTAAAACAGTAATAAACGATACTAGAACCTGGAGCACCGGATCCGGGGACGTGGCTCAGTCAGAGGCACTGGGCTCGACCCTCAGCATCTCCACTCAGCATCACGCCAGGGGCCAGAGAACCGACAGGCAGCTCTGCACACAGGAGGCCAGGCTCAATCTCCTGAGCACTGCTAGGAGCCATCCTCTAGGCAAAGATCCGGGGGTGTCACCCAAGTACTGCTGGATGTGGCCCCTAAAGTCCACCCCTGCAAGAAAGACGAGCACACTGAAAAGTATAAGCGAGTCTCCGGCAACATCAGCTGGTACTTCGCCTCGGTACTGGGGGCAGTGGGGAGTAGTGAGCTTTGGTACCATGGCCCACACCAACACTATTATTATTTTTTATATAAGAATTATAATAAGATAATACTTGCTGTTATCCACTATATGCTACACCGTTTTAAAGATATATAAATCGGGACTGGAGCGATAGCATAGTGGATAGGGCGTTTGCCTTGCACACGACCAACCCGGGTTCGATTCCCAGCATCCCATATCCCCAGGCATCACCAGGGGTAATTCCTGAGCAAGAGCCTGGAGTAGCCTCTGTGCATTGTTGGGTGTGACCCAAAAAGAAAATTATATATAAATCATCCAATCCTCATTAACAGTCTCATAAGATGTTATTATCTCCCATTTTACAGATTCAAACTGAGATACAGGTGAAGTAACTTTTTATTTTTTTTTGCTTTTTTTGGGTCACACCCAGTGATGCTCAGGGGTTACTTCTGGCTTTGCACTCAGAAATTATTCCTGGCGGTGCTTGGGGGACCATATGGGATGCCGGGGATCGAACCCGGGTCAGCCGCATGCAAGGCAAATGCCCTATCTGCTGTGCTACCGCTCCGGCCCCGAACTTTTAAATTTTTTAAAATGCTTTTTAAATTTTCTATTTTAATTGAATCACAGTGAGATACACAGTTGCAAAGTTGTTCATGTTGGATTTCAGGTGAAGTAACCTTTTTGATTTTGGGGTCACACACAGGGATCCCCAGGGTTACTCCTGGGTCTGTGCTCATGGATCACTTCTGGTAGTGTTCTGGGGACCTGGTAGTGTTCTGGGGACCATATGGGATGCCAGGGATTAAACAAGGCCAGCTGCAAGCAAGGCAAATACCCTCCCTGCTGTATTATCTCCCTGGCTCAGGCACATGCTTTTCTTAAAGGGACACTCGTGACTGAGTCTGATCACTGACAAGTGGGGAAATAGAGCATCAATGTTAGCTTTGACTTCTGATCTTCAAGAGACTTTAGAAATTATTCTAAGTGGGTTGTGCACTTGCCTTTCATACAACTGACCTGGTTTCAATCCCTGACACCCTACAGGGTCACCCAAGCACCGCTAGGAATGACCTCTGGGAGCAGAGGCTGCAGTAAGCTCTGAGAACAGATTGTTGTGGCCCCAAAACAAAATACAAAACTAGGAATACTCTTACATTTTTCTTTTTTCTTTTATTTTTTGCTTTTTGGGTCACAAAAAGAGGATGTGATCCAGCAAACACTGGGATCAAGGGCATGTGTAGGGCAATGCACAGGGGTTACTCCTGGCTCTGCACTCACGAATCACCCCTGGCGGTGCTCAGGGGACCATATGGGATGCTGGGAATCGAACCCGGGTCGGCCGCATGCCCTACCCTCTGTGCTATGGCTCCAGCCCCATCACATTTTTCATTCTTTTTTTTTTTTCTTTTTGGGTCACACCCAGCGACACACAGGGGTTACTCCTGGCTCTGCACTGAGGAATTACTCCTGGTGGTGGGACCATGTGGGATGCTGGGAATTGAACCCGGGTTGGCCGTGTGCAAGGCAAACGCCCTACCCGCTGTGCTATGACTCCAGCCCCTACAGTTTTCATTCTTTATTCAGAATATTTTTGCTGGAGCCGGGCGGGGAGCTTGCTCAAAGCACTGGCGCACATCCTTGTATACCGAGGTTCTTCCTGGCTAGGGACTGCGGCGTCTGTCCCTGGGGGCCTAAGCACTGCTGACACCCCCTGCCCCAGTGTTTGCTGTGCTGCCCAAACCCGTGCAGGAAGCGTGTGGCTCCATGTTTGTTCTAAGCAGGCGCCAGCCCTCGGGACCCTCCTCCGCGAGCAGGAGGATCCTGGCTTTCTCACGGAGAGCCCATTCACTGCCCGGCCTGTTCCCACCGGCTTCCCAGTACCCAGCTAGGAATAGCGCCTTGCCAGGAAGCGGGGACTTCAGTGGAAGGTTCCAGAAGCATCCTTATAAATCCAAGGAAGTCAGTCAATCAAGAGTCATGGGAGCCAGGAGTCCTCAGGGAGCTGGTCCCGGGGCCTGGTGCAGTCAGGGCGGGCACGAGGCTCTCCCGGCACGGGCCCAGCGGGAACAGGCTGCAGACTGGTTCTCAAAGGACTTTGTCCTGTGCCTGAAGCCAAACAAGGCAGCCAGACCCAAATAAAAACACACACACTCACTGTCCCCTCTGCGCCCAAGACCTATTCCCACGCAGTCCCAGGGCAGCCGGAAGGGCAGCCGGTCATGGGAACGGCCCAAGCCCCTTCCCCCAGCAGCCGCTCCATCCGGCTCCATTGACTGCAGCCGCCACCCCCTTACTATTCCCAGGGAAGGAAATCGTGAACAATGTGGCACATCAGAGCGTGGGCCCTGGGCTGGCCAGGACTCCTGCTCCCCGCCCACTGCTCCTTACCACTGGTGCTTCCCAAGGGTTGGCCTTGAGGGAGCCTCCGTGCGTCCACATCGCCGACGTGGCTAACAGGACTCCCTGCTTTTCTAGGCTGGCCCTTGGCCCGGTGTGCGGTACCCAGACTTCTACACACCCCATTTTCGTATGATGCCCAGATGACATGCTGAGCTAAGTCTTGTTTTGTTTTGAGGCCACTCCTGGTGGTGCTCAGGGCTTACTCCAGGCTCTGTGCTCAGAAATCACTCCTAGCAGGGCTCAAGGGATGGAACCCGGGGCAGCTGCTTGTAGGGCAAGTGCCTTCCCTGCACACCCCAAGGCTGAGCTGTGAGGGAGATTTGGGCCAGTGGGGATAACGGTGGTAAAGCGCCCATTTCCCTCTGAGTTTTTCTCTGGAGGGCAAAGGGATCGTGGGCGTGGAGAGTGCCTTGGGCTGGCTGGGGGCAGGGCAGTGCCTTGGGTTGGCTGGGGGCAGGGCAGTGCCCAAGGGGCTGAGGGACAGAGGCACAGAGTGTGGTCCTGGTCATACCCAGTGTTCCGGGGCTGTGAGGCTGGTGGGAACTGCTGCTCTTGATTTCCCCTCTGCTGTGAAACACCGCTTGGTACGGTCGCCTCCCTCTGTGCTCTTGTGTCCCAAGGGCCTGACTTTCCACAGACACTTCCAGCAGCGGCCAACCCGGAACTGTCTCCCCTCTCCCCTGGCCTGGCTGGTTCTGCTCACAGTGGGGTGTGGGGTGAAACGGGCCCAGTGGCCTGTCACTGGATCGACCCTCAGAGCCTGCTCCCACACCCTATGCGCTTCCAGAAGGGGGGATGAGCCCTGAACCCCAATCTCTCCTGACAGTTGCTATCACCCTCAGGTTGACCTGTGTCCTTGTGTAGCTGGGCTGAACACACAGGTCACTTGGAAACCTACAAAGTCTTCCAGTGAAACAAGTGCTCGGGAGTCCACTTCCAGCCTCACCCATGTGAAACTGGGGTGCAAAGGGTCCCTGTGCATAGCCCAAGATCAACAACCCAGTAAGGACAATTTGCTCCCTCAGGTGTTCTGGTTCGGACCACGTCTTTTTTGGTCTGTTCTTGGGTCATATCAAGCTATACTCTGGGTTACTCCTGGATCTGTGCTCAGGGACCACTCCTGGCAGGCTTGGGGACTATATGGGGTGCCAGGGATTGAACCCAGGTCGGCTGCATACAAGGCAAGTGTGACTTGACCCTTGTAGTATCGTTTTGTCCCATACGTTGTCGTGCTATCTCCACCTTCCCACCTCCCCACATCCCATCTCAGCCCTCCACTGCGCAGATGCTGATCTATCCACTCTATTCAAGAATCATTTTTCTTTTTGGGTCACACCCAGCGATGCTCAGGGTAGTTACTCCTGCCTCTGCACTCAGGAATTACTCCTGGCGATGCTTGTGGGACCATATGGGATGCTGGGGATTGAACCCAGGTCAGCTGCTTTAAGGCAAACACCCTACCCTCTGTACTATTGCTCCAGCCCTATACAGATTTTGTCAAACCAAAATATGATTCAGTGGACTCACACTGGAGCTGCCCTTCTCCTTTCAGCACCAGTGCAGATGGTCATGCAGTCTGGCCTCAGGATGTCTCTGGGGGCTCTGTGCTGGGTTCACAGTCTGAGTCTACCTCTGTTTAACTGCTCATCTGCGGAAGGTCATCCGGGATTATTCCAGCTGGGGTTGGTACTTTGCAGTGAGCATCCTGCAGAGATTTTGTGTTAAGGAGAAGTTTGTATTTGGGCAAACTTGCCCAAGAGTACCATTTCTGGGGCATGTGGCGTGTCCTAAGAAATCATCCAACTGTTTTCTAGAATGACTGTGTTATTCTCTTTTCTTTTGAAGTGGTTAGTGCTCAGGACTTATTCCTTGCTCTGTGCTCAGGGATCACCCCTGGAGGGATTCAGGGGATCGTATAGGTGCTGGGATCATAGATACAGGGTGCTCAGTCAGCCACGTGCAAGACAAGTGCCCTATCCACTATACTGTTCCTCTGGCCTCTGTGTCCCCTTATCCACAGGCCATTCCTAATTCTCTAGTTGATTTTTTTTCTAAGCAGCCTCCTCAGACCAAGCACTTACATTGTGATGCATCTGTCTCCATCTGATCATATTGTGACATCTGGGCGCAGGAACTTCTCTGGTTGATGGTTGAGTACTAGTGGGTACTAGTGGGTGCTTGGCAGTTTCAACACGGTTTGAAACCAGGGGTGGGATGGGAGGTGTCCTGGGATTGTCGACCCTCTTCTCTGCACGCTGACTGCAGAATCGGGAGCTCTCTGGGGATGTGGAAATGCCTGGGGTCGGGCCCGCAGTGACCTCGGTCCTTAAGCTGACCTCTGGGCTACTATCTGTGAAAAGAATCCTCCAGGACAGTGATTAGATCCACGGAAATCTGCTTCACATGACACAGGCCCTGACTGGCCTTGACCTGCGACAAATATCAGAGACTGTTCTGAGCTGACATTGGTGGCAGGAGCCGAGGCGACCACGCGCCAGGGTTGGGTTCAGTATGGGAATGGTGCTAAAACGTGCGAGGCGCTTACACCTCCCACTTTATTTTCTCTACAATAAAACATCCTGCCAGGGCTTACAAATGACCTAAGTCCCGCTCAGACGCGGAGTGAAGGCGACAAGTAGGTTGCGTCAATGCTCAGAAAACTACTTGCAATCCAACACCGATGCTGGGTCACGTCCCCGCCACTGCCACGGCCACGGCCCCCGCCGGGCCCGGAGCGGCTCCGCCCCCAGGCCCCGCCTCTCTGCGCGCGGCCCGCGCCCGGCCCGCGGTGCGCCTGCGCAGAGGCGGGCGGCGCTGCGCCCTTTGTTGTGGGCCCCAGTTTCCCAGGATACCGCGCGGCGCGGGCCGGGCTATGCAGATGAGCGGCGGGGGCGGGGCGGTTGCGGCGGCGGCCGGGGAGGGTCAGTTGGAGGCAGGCGCTCGCCGAGGCAGGAGCTGGGCGCTGGGCCCGCGGCCTGACAGGGACTGAACCCGCAGAGACCGGCCCCGCGCGCGCGACCCCGCACCCACCCTCATAGCCACCCACCCGCTCCCCGCGCCGCTCCTCCCCGAGCAGAGTCGCCGACGATGATAAACACCCAGGACAGGTAACGGCCCGGCCCGCTCCCCGCCCCCGGCCGGCTCCTCCCCCGCCGCCGCGGCCCGCGGGCCCCACGCCCCGGGAGGCCCCGGCCCGCCCGCCCCGGGCCCGGTCCGGCCGGCCCCGGCCCATCCCCCCGCGGCCGCGCCTCCGAGCCCGCGGCCGGCCCCGACCTTCCCGGCCGGGGAACGCGGCCTCCGCGCCGCCCCGGGGCCTCCCCGCTCCCCCTTCCGCCCCTCCGGCCCGACCCCGGCCGCCGTCCCCCGCCCGGGCCCGCCGCCCCTCCCCCACCCGCTGCTGTCGCGGGGCCCCGGCCCTGCTCTCGGCCCCGCCGGCATCTTCCCGCGTCTCGGCAGCCGCTGGAACTTCTTTATCCCGATCAGCCCGTCGGGACCCTCCCCGGCCCAGGCCCCGGCCCCTGGCGCGGCGGTGCTCAGCGTCCAGCCCCCCGCCCAGCCCCCCTCCCCGCAGAGCCGCACCCCAGTCCTGCTCCTTGGGCCCCTCCCCCACCCGCCCCAGTCCCCGCCTCGGTCTGTGTCCCGCTGCCCCCCGCTCTGCGCCCCCTCCTCCGGGACATCCCGATCCCAGCCCGGGCCTCACCGGCCTCCTTTCCTCCAGACTTGTTGCTGTCCCTCAGTCGGCCCCTCTGGCCGCCCCCTCGCAGCGTTTCGCACGTTCCCAGCAAACCCTCCTGGAATTGCCCGGAGAGGGAGACTGGGCGCCTCTCAGCCGCTCCTCGGTGCTTCCCGGGCCCGGACCCCAGCCCTCCCCCGGCACTCGGCCCGCTCAGCAGGCCCCTTAGGCTCTCCCGTGGCTCGCATTTCCTTACCTGGCTGCACAATTCATGCACTGAGCATCTGAGCATCTGTGTATCCCCCCACCCCCCATCCGGTGTGATTGGCCTGGGTTGGGATCTGCTTATTAGTAACATTGTAATTTATTTTTTGTACTGGTGGTGCCTGGAACGGGACCCAGAACCTCGCCAACCAGGCCAGCCCTCTGCCCCTGAGCCTCATCCTGAGCATGTATCTGTGTGTGTCTGCGGGGGCCATACCGGGTGGTCTCCAGGGCTGTTCCTGCTTGGGTGCTGCTCAGAAGTGACCTCCGACCGTGCTGGGGGCTGGTGGGGATTCAAACCGAGGTCTGCCTTACTGCCTGGGCTCTCTCTGGCCCCTAGTGTAGGTTTGCTGATCTCCCTTCTCTACAGCCAGAGTTGGAAACCAGGCTCCCCCCAGGCTCCAAAAGACCCATCCTGTAGTGGGGGGGAGGGGGGCAGCCCTTTATCTGCTGAAGGGGCTTGTCTTGAGGGACTTCTTAGTCTTTCAGACACTGTCCAGAAGTCACATTCCCTCAGCAGCCCAGCCACTTCCAGTCATTCGCAGACTTCTATGAGCCTCCCGGACCCCCTTCTCTTCCCTACACCCCTACACTCACCTCCTCCCTGTCCTCCCTGCCCTCGGTTCTGTTTACCTTCTCCAGGGCTCAGGGCCCGCGCTGCCTGATCCCATCTTCTCTAGCCTCTGGAGCGGGAGGGAGGAGGCTTGTGGGAGGGGGGGAAGCCTTGGGAAGGCGCCCATCTGGTGGAATTTCTGGTCTCGTGTGACAGGTGGGCTCGGGCACGCTCTGGATACTCAGGGTAGAAAGCAAACCCACTGCCAGCGGAACCCCTGGGGCCACCAGCACAGAAGGGCCTTCAGGCATGAGTTCTAGTTGCCCCCCACCCCCCACCCCTTGGGTCCGAGGCTCCTTTCAGCGGAGTGGCACGGCAGGCTTGCTGGCTTCCAAGACCCTGTGGGCAGGTGATCTCTGAGGGGCTTGGCTGGCTATCCCAGGTGGGGGAGGAGTCTTGGAGCCGAGCTGCCAGTTTGGCCTAGGGGCGGGGTGTGCGGGTGTCCGGTTTCCCGTTACTCCTGTTCCCAGAGCTTTTCGCATCCTCCCTGGCTGCCCAAGACTCCCAAGGAATCCTGGGAGCGCTGGGCCTCGATGAGAGAGGGTGTTATTGGTGTTTCCTTGGGGGGCCTGCTTGGAGTGTGGCTTCCAGCTCCTCTGGCCCCTGGAGTGCCCGTGGCCGGAGTTGAGTTTCCTGGAGAAGTCGGTGCCGAGGCGCCCAGTGTGTGATGGGAAACAGACTCTTCCTCTCCAGCTCTATGTGGACTCCCGGACAGCAGGGTGGGAGGTCAGCCTGAGTCTGTCTGGTAGAGTGCATTGGGGCGGGCAGGAGAGCACAGTGAGCGTGAGGAGCCCGCGGAGAGGCCAGAGAGAGCCTGGTACAGTGAGGAATCCCCTTCAGGACTTGGGAAAGCAACGTGGGTTAATAAGAGTGATTTTTCACTCTGCCACGAAATCCAAACTCAGCCCCAGAGCTGCTCAGAAGTATAAAAGGGGACTGAGGAGTGGGTTATAGGTATGGTGCATAGGTACATTTCTAGAAAAAAGCGGACAACTCATCCCTTTGAAGTGTCAATCCAAGTTGGCGTGGTTCTGAAGCCTAATTGAAATAAAACAAAACACCAAAAGGGCCCAGTAGGCAAGTAAGAATTTTGTTGACTGGAGCAAACGAAAGAGGCAGTTTGCTATTTAGCAGCACCAGGAGCGAACGCTTATAGATTAGATTTCCTAGGCCTTTACCAGCGAAACCACTCTCCTGGGAGGAGAGGCTGCAGCTGACTGAGGTGCTTGGATTGTAAGAGGAAGGTTTCCTTGAACAGGATTACCCAGCTCTCAGCCACCTGTAGCCTTTGTGGTTGAACTTGCTTTGTTGGAGGATGAAGCGACATCAGCTATGTAGCGAGCCAAGCCTCAGAGGCACAGATATGCCGGCTCCCCTGGTGCGCTTCTCGGGGAGAATCACCCAGAACCCAGTTTGGCATTCAGACTGTGATTCAGAGTGGTGATGTCATCTCTAGGATCGTGCTTTGTGGAGTCGCCTCCCTCTGGCACACTGTGCAGCCCTCCCCAGTGACGAGATGCCTCTGCTGGCATCTGACCAGGTCCCTTTCTGCTGCGGGGAACCAGCCGTCCTGGCTCCCTAAACTGGAGGTGGCTTTGCGCCCGCATTTCTGCCTGTTGCCTTTAGCCGCGCGTGATGGCTGCCCGAGTGGGTTCCTACGTGGAGCTCCTTGTCATCGGAAGCAGTGCAAGGGAGCAGGACACCCTCGTGCGCTGGCTGGGAAGCGGCGGCTCAGGAAGAGCTCCTGCTTTGCTCCCTGTTCCCTCCTGGGTACCACATTGAAAGAAACTTGAGAGAAATGGGTTGGAAGAGGTTGAAAAAAAGGAACAGGTCAAAGGTGGCAGTGTGGATTTTGTGATCTGTCACTTGATACTGTAAGGTGGGTCATTCCAAGACCCTCTGACTCCTGACAGATACAGGTAAGGGGAACCTAGAGGAAAGCTGTGGAGTTGAACAAAGCAGGCCACTGATCCAGGTGAAACCCCAGTCATGAATATGTGTCAAGGTACACGAGTTCAAATAGTTGCTAGGGAAGTGGAAGTCAGCTGCAGAATTACTTTTGCTGTTTCCCTTTTTTGCTACATCTGGAGAGGCTCAGGGCTTACCCTTGGCTCCCACTCGGGATGACTCCTGGCAGGAGGTTGCTGGGATTGGACCAGGTCGTCACATGCAAGGCAGGTGCACTGTCCCATGTACTGTAGCTCCAATCCTTTTGTAAAAACTATTTTTATTTTATTTTTGGGTCACACCAGGCAATGCTTAGTGCTCAGAGATCACCCTGGTGGTGACTGTGGCCGGGATTATAAAACACTGGGGTCAGCACCCAGGCAGGGGCTGAGCCCTTTTATTTGGGGGGTGGGGGGAGGGCATACTGCCTGGTCCTCAAGGGCTGTGGCTCATTATCACGTCCCTTCTAGAGGTGTGGGGTTAGACCTGGGACTGGTTCCTGGCACCACCTAAGGCCCCCCAGAATAGCTGAGCACTGCCAGCGATGGCTCCAGAACCCCAGCCACCACAACAAAGAAACCAGTCTCCTGCATGCAGAGCGTGTGTTCCTTCCCTTTGCGCCCTCCCCCAGCCCCACAATGACTTTATATTAAATCCCTACTTTCATTCTATTTTCTGCCTTGAGAAAAATAGAAAAATCAAACCTGACAGAAAGCCAGCGGAAGCGCTGCTCTAGCAGGAGCACCTTTCACGAGAGACTGGAGGTTACTTTCTTTAAAGAGTAGGTACCCTGGAGATTTAAAAGTAGGATTTGATTATAAAAATTTAATTTGCCAACAATAGTCCCCAGGAATACACCTGCTGTCTCAAGCCAGTGTGTGAAATGATCGTCTGCACCTGGTGAAGACGCAGCTTCACAGGTGGCTTTAAACGGGGTGCCAGGGTGCACTGTCTCTGGTGCTCACTCCAGGGGACCCTGTGGGGTGTGGGGGATTGAACCTGGGTTGGCTGTGTGCAAGGCACCTCTGGCCCTTTCCCTCACATTATTTTCTTCACCACCACATATGTACCCGTCTCTTCAGAGATGAGTTGGCTTTTCTTAAAAAAAATCAATTTTGCATTTATTTGACCTTGCTAAAAATAGAGCATTATTATAAATGGTGAAGGTGCTTATAGATTGTGATCTATGAAGCTTACTCCAGATCCCAGCAGTTTTTCCTGTAGGATATAGCTGCTAGGGTGCCTCATATCCCTCCTGCAGGCCCAATGGCCAGGGGGGATACTCTAAAGCATATGCATGTGGTTGTCACCACATGACTCATTAGCATGGAGGAGAGCTGCATTACATGAAGAGCAAGGCAGGCTGCTCAGAGTACTGGAAAGCAGGCCGGCTGGAGGGAAGTCAAGGGGATTCTGGAGCTGAAAGGGGAAAACCACCTTGCTCTGATCTCTGAGCAAGTTGGCTTCATGGCTTTTGCTCTTTGTAGGTGAAAGTGAATGCAGTGGGTCTGGGGTAGAGTATCTGCTTGATATGTGAGGGCTTCAGTCCCCACCCTGGCCCCTGCTGAGAGCTCAGAAGACAGTGGGTGACTAGCCGTCTCAGCCAGGTTGGAGGGATTCCTCTGGAGGCAGGATGAGAAGCATCCTGATGGGAAGGTGGGCCTGGTGCTCCTGCTGAACCTCACCCAGTGGAAGGGGAGGGGGCGGGAGCTGCACTGTTGTGTGTATGCGTGCACGCCTCTTGTGGTGTCTCCCAGCCATCTTTCCTGGCTGGTCACTCCAGTCTCACCTGTGACACTGGTGGGGATAGGTCAGGCCCCTGGGAAGGTGAGAGTGCCCCTAGGCACCCTCCAGAGAAGGCTGGAGGCTTTTTGCCCTTAGGCCCTGATGGTGGCCCCCAGAAAGCATTTGCCTTGCACACAGCCAGCCCTGGTTCGATCCCCAGCATCCCATATGGTCCACTTGTGCACTGCCAGGAGTAATCCCAGAGCATCGCTGGGTGTGGACCACTCCCCCCCCCCCACAAAAAAAGTAGAGAGCATTCTGGGAACCCAGTCTTTCCAGGAAAGCTCCCAAGCCTGACTTTTGATTTTATTTCTGGTTTTTGGGCCACACCCAGTGGTGCTGGAGACTTCCTCCTAGCTTAGCTTTCCAGAGTCAGTCCTGGAGGGCTTATGGGATGCCAGGGATTAACCTGGGGTCAGTTGGGTGCAAAGCAAGCACCTTCCTCAGTGTCCTCTCTCTGGCCTGGAAGGTAGTTTTTTGTCCAGTGTTTTGGTAAAAGTGGCCAGAGTTCCTCAGGGCCTGGCATTCAGCCCTCAGGACTTCTGAGAGTCCACGTCCCTCTCCAGCCTCTCCAGCTGGGGTGAGGACCCAGGCTGGTGGGGTGTGAAAGGCTCCTTTCTGCAGCTTGAGAAGTGCTTCTCTGGCCAGACCCTCGAAAGGGTCCTCCGCTCTCCTGGGACTGGCCTTGCCTCTGCCAGTGGGCCTTTCTGCCCTTGAAGTGAACAGTAATAGTTCTGGAAGCTACAGCTGCTGGCAGGGGTGGGGGGAGGGTGACCATGTAGCCTTGGAACCCAGGTTCCAGGAGAGCGGGGCTGGAGTTGGACTTCCGTCGTGGTGCTGATGTCTGCTTCTGTGCTGTCTCTTGCAGTAGTATTTTGCCTTTGAGTAGCTGTCCCCAGCTCCAGTGCTGCAGGCACCTTGTTCCAGGGCCTCTGTGGTGCTCCTGATGCCCCTCACCCACTGTCGAAGATCCCCGGTGGGCGAGGGGGCGGCAGGGATCCTTCTCTCTCAGCTCTCATATATAAGGTAAGGGGGGCATGGACCGGACTCCAGCAGGCTCTCAGCCAGTGCCTGGGTGCCCTGGCATGTGGGGTGTTGTGTTGGGGGTCGCTACTAGTGGGGACCCTGGGAGCCTGTGGTATTCTGGTCTGCCTGCTGGGATTCAGTATGGAGGTTGATTTTGCTTTTCCCAAGCCTCAGATTGAAGGATAGAAGGGGGATGAGGTTTTTACTGTTTATTTTTTGGGCCACACCCAGTGATGCTCAGGAGTCATTCCTGGTTCTGCATTCAGGGATCACCCCTAGAGGTCCAAGGGGGACCATATGGAATGCTGGGGATTGAACCCGGGTTGGCTGCACGAAAGGCAAGTCATGCAGACAGCTTGCCCATCTGCGGGCCTCTATGCCCAGTGAAGGGTCTGCATGTAGCCAGCATGTACCACCATCCACTTGGACCAAGGGGCCTGTGAGCACCTCCTGGGTTAGGAGCATATGATGTGGCTAGAAGCAGTGAGCTCTCCTCTGCTCCCGCCTCCCAGGACGAGAAGCTCACTGTGACCCAGGACCCCCCTGTGAGTGATGGGAAACCTCACATCGTCCACTTCCGGTATGAGGTCAGCGAGGTGAAGGCCTCCTCCTGGGATGCAGTCCTGTCCAGCCAGAACCTGTTTGTAGAAATCCCAGATGGATTATTAGCTGATGGGAGCAAAGAAGGGTAAGGAGCAGGTGGGAGGGAAGGTCCCGTTGCAGGGGCGGAATAAGTAGGTAGTCTGCCTTCCAACCCCCGGCCTTCCAGGCAGGCGCACGGGGTAACAGGTATCTATCTGCTTACTTGAGCCAGTGGAATAGGCCTGCTCTGTGTAATGATGACAGCATATTGGATCCATCACTTAACCACTGTGTTGTGGTCCCTTTGCCCCGATGGACAGGAATCCTCGAGCCACCAGTGGTGCTGTTGAGAGGGCCGGCCAGGGCAGATGAGGTGGGCACAGTGCACGATAGCCCCCCTGCACTGTATTCCACTCCTTGATGTCCTTGAAGGCAGTTTGAGGCCCAGAGCCCCTCTGGCTCTCTTCTTGGCAAAGTTGGCAGTGAGGCAGAACAGGGTCTGCGTCCTAGCTACCCTAGTTTTTGTGCACCGAATCTGTTATTTTAATGAAGCAGCCCTATTCTGGGGAGAGAATCTAGAATAATTTTTCGGGTCTTGGCTTTTTTATTTGGATTCAGGATCCCAAGGATTTTGAAACTGGCACCTTCCCCCCGTAGCATCTTCCCTATTTCTAGGGCTGGCTGGCTTTGAGCCCCAGGTCGCGTCTTGTGTGAGTGGGGGTTCTGCCGAGGTGGGAGTGCGCCTGAGTTACCGCTTTGCCTCTTGCAGACTGTTAGCACTACTAGAGTTTGCTGAAGAGAAGATGAAAGTAGACTATGTCTTCATCTGCTTCAGGAAAGGCCGGGAAGACAGAGGTGAGAACTGTGTGAGCTGAGCCATCCTCCAGACTGGGGGACGGGCGAGGGGAACGGCGCTCCCTGCCCAGAGATGGGGTCAAGTTTGCCCTGCAAACTGGGAAGTCACTGGGTGGAGGGCAGGTGCGGGACACTTCCTGAAAGCCTAGTGCTAATTTCTCACAGCTTTGTTTAGAGTTTTCTCTCAAGTTCACTTGGGTTCCTTGTTCTCTTTTTCTCTGTGCAGCTCCACTTTTGAAGACCTTCAGCTTCTTGGGCTTTGAGATTGTGCGTCCAGGCCATCCCTGTGTCCCCTCTCGGCCAGATGTGATGTTCATGGTTTACCCCCTGGAACAGCACTTGTCCGATGAAGACTAGTGGTAACAGGATGCTTTGCCCGAGAGCCACAGTGAGGGCAGAGGGGGAGCCAGGCAGCCCTGGGACAGAGGAGGGGGCTCCCTGCTGTCTAGGGCAAGATGCTGAGGGGCTCAGGGTGAGGGTCGCCTGTTACGTTCTCAGAGTTGACTCGTTGAAATTGTTTTCCATAAAGAACAGTATAAACATATTATTCACATGTAATCACCAATAGTAAACGAAGATGTTTCTGAACTGGCATTAGAAGCTTTTTACCTGCGCTGCGTGATGTGCTCTATCTAGCCTGGGAGGACTTGCCTGGAAGAGGGGGAGCTGTCGGGGCCAGGCCCACACCTGAGTTGGTGGGCAGCCCCACAGATGCAGCGTCCCCTGCGGGTGGGCTTGCTTTCTCGGTTTTCAAGACTTGTGTATTTTCTTTCCTTCTTTTCAGCCTCTGGGTAATGTCCTTGAGTTTTTTCAGACACGCCACAACTGGGCCTCTCTCTGTGCTTTGTGCCTGGCCCCGAGAAAGCCGGCCTGGCTCCTCCTTTACAGCTTAGTGTTTTTCTGGCATTTGGTTAAGCTGGCTTAATCTGTTTCATGTTATCAGTGCATTTTAAATAGGGTCACTGAAGTTCACCCCCACCACCAGTGCTTTATTGGGGGTTCCTGGGCCTTAGAAACACTAGCCAAACTCCAGTTATTAAAAACATCATGGCCAGAAGTTGCTCTTGCTACAGGCCCAGGCCCCAGGCTCTCCTGCCTAGGGCCCCAAAGAGCGGAGGAAGAGCAGTGGCCCAGGGCTGGCGGGGACCCTGGAGACCCTCCTGGCTTAGTGGCCGACTCGCAGCCACACCAGCTTCTGAGGAGTCGGTGCCTGAGACCCTGCTTTACAAGGTAGAGGTGGGCAGAAGCGGTCTGCCCGCTTCTGTGGTCACTGATCAGCATGTTCTAAGCAGGAGGAAAACGGGAAAAGATCAAGATTGGGTGAGGGGGGCCCGTGGAGGTGCCAGGGAGGCAAATGTGTGTTGTGTTACTGTGTCAATAAACTGATTTAAAGTTGTGGTTGGTCTTTTCTTTATTCCTGTACCAGAAACATCTTCCCACCACCTGTTCCCTTTTAAGTCTAAAGTCATAATGTCCTTAATATCATCCCCCTCTCCCCCCATACACACAATCTGGGGGCTGCTGCACTGTTTGCTCAAAGAAGGTATTTTAAGCAAGAATTTGGGAACCTTGGGTCTAAAGCCTGAGAGGGGTCTGACCTCCGCCGAGGTCGTGGTCTCTGGGGTGATATTACGCTGTAAACCACAGGGTTGCTAGGTGTCTAAGCCATACAGCCAGAGCCCCCTGGGACAGGCTTCCTTCAGTAAACAGGCCACACTGAATTCAAGCCATTTTTATGAAGCTTACCTGCTTGATCCCCCTGTAATAGGGCTCACCGGGCTTTGTGCACAGGCATGAGCCTTAGGACTAAGCCTATATCCCGAGCAGGCCAGTTCTCAAGGGCTTACTCGCATTTCCCTTTTGGGCTTTGTTGCTCCAAATGAAGAGCTGAGCTCGTTCTTGTGTCTCCTACAGTTCAGGAACTTTAGGAGGTGAGTGCGTCACCTTCAGTGACACACAGCGGGAGTAGAACCTTGAGAAGTTTAGTTGAGGTAAGGGCTTCAGGGCTGGAGAGACAGTACAACAGGGAGGGGGTTCGCCTTGCACCTGGTCCACCTGGTTTTGATCCCTGGCATTCCCATGTGGTTTCCCAAGTACTGCCAAGAGTAAGCCCTGAGCATCACCAGGTGTGGCCCCCTGAAAAAGGGCTTGAGCTGTGCACCAGTGAGTCGCACCAAGGGAGCGATTTCCAGCAGCAGCCCTTGGGCTTCCCGCCGGCCAAGTGGACCTTTAAGGACTGGGATGTGAAACTCCAAACCCAGGGATCAAGCAGCAAAACAACTCTGTTTCTCCCTGACCATGAGTTCCTCTGCCACCTGCTGGCGGATCCTCTTCAGTAAGGGTCGAGTTGGTCTGAACCGCAGATATAGGCACTCAGTGAAGTCAGGAAAAACCTTTGCTAGATAGGCCGCTGGAAGGAAAGAAACGAAGGTCTCCAAAATTCATACTCAACTGAAACAGCCACTTAGAAGGTGAGAATTTCGGGAGTGGTGGTGAGACAGGATATGCGTGAAAGGCAAACTAAGTCTAAATATAAGAACAGGGACATTAAAAACTTTATTCAATAAATACAACAAATAATTTAAAAATATACTTCAATTCCAAAGCCAATTAAGAAAAGGAAGTAGGTTAAAAAGGGTGGTAAGGGAGGAGGAAGTCAGAAGCAGGAGAAAGTTAAGGGGGAACAATGTTTTTTAAGGTGGAACAAAATGTCCTACCCTCTGAATCCGTGACCAAATGCCTTCAACCCATGAAGCCTTAGCCCTGGGTGACATGGATGGGAGAGCCCCATAGGAGTCCAGCAGCCAGGAATGACTCTGAGCTCTGGATTTTGAGCACTCTGGGCTGGAGTCAGGGTGGGGGCGCAGCTAGGGGGTAGGTCCCCAGTCTTTGCTAAGAATCACCGGTTCTAACTCCCAGGCAGGTTGAAGAGTGCAAACTCTCAGGCAGAGAGACGGCAGCTGCATAGTTTCACAGGTGAGTGTCCAAAGCCACTTGGGTGAATGGGCTGAGGGAGAAGAGAGGAGAGCCGGGCCCGGCTGCAGGGAAGCCAGTGGCCCGACTGGCAAACACTGCAGGGGATCGGGCAGGGGATCGGGACACTAAATTCTGCAGCTTGCCATCGGCCAGGGCTGGGCCTGGAGCAGACTAGGAAGATCAGGAAAGCAGGGGTGGGGGGCAGGGGGGCGGGGAAGGGAAGGAAAGGGAAGGGAAGAGTGAAGGAAGGAGGCGGCTCAGCAGCGACTCCAGGAGAAATAACCAGCAGCCCTCACAGATTTGTGATTGTCTCTTAAAAAGATTTATTTTCTCTTCTTGCCTGAATGTACAAAGGCAAAAAGAGTACAGTTTGTATATATATATATATTTATATATATATACATATATATATATAAAAAAACAAGGAACTTGTAATGTACACTTTACAGAAGGGAAGAATCAGGAAGACTGAAATTAAATGCAACAGAGCAACGCCAATGGAACGAAAGCTATGAACAGCAACACCGCCCCTCCAGCCCGGGCCTCCAGCTCGCCCCAACCGTCCCCAAAGGGGGCTGAGCACCAAGGCAAGCGGGTGGGCTGGGGCAGGAGGGGCCTGGGGACAGGGCTTGGGAGGGCCTGTGGCAGAGTCACTGGGAAGCTCCCTGGGATGCCCGAGTGAGAAAGCAAATGACAAAGGTCCAGAATTGTGGGGCCAACTAGCTGCCTGGTTGAGTCTGGGGAGCATCAGAATGGAAAGTAAAATGGGGGCAGGGAACATGAGAGAGTGACACAGGTGACCTCAAAGCCCACAGTGACTTTAGCCCTTCTGTGGAGCCCCCTGCCCTGCCTTGGAAAGCAGAGATTCAAGAACGACTTCACAAGGTGCCGTGGCCCCGTCTCAGGGAGGGAGGACAGAGAGGGCAGGAGGGTGACAACGGCCTGAGCGTCTGAGGGCCTTGAGGCAAGGCTCTTCCCCAGGGTGGCGCCTTCTCTGGAACTTGGGTGGGCTGAGAGGGGGCTCAGAGAGCCTGGGCCTGGTGGTCTGGGTCCGACTCTCCCACTGTTGCTTGTGGGATAGGGTTGGGGCTCCCTGGACCAGGTCAAAGGTCCCATGCACGGGGCCCTGCTCCCTCCGGGAAGGACAGCAAGTCCTTCACCCAATGCCTGCACACCAGGCCACTGTATCACGGCTCTTGGCCCAAGCGAGCCACGATCCGAGAACTGTTTCTTCAGGGAAAATAAAAGGGCTGGTCCCTCGGCCGACTGAGGCTTCCCCGTTCCCAAAGTGGAGTGGGTGCAAGGGAAGCAGATGGCTCGGTCAGGGCCGGGGTCTTTACAGTATGTACAGAGCAGTGCTACGGCACAAAACACACAATGATATTTCAAAACAACTGGGACAGAGCCGGGCCTGGAGGGCCACAATCAGGCTGAAATTCAGTCGCCCTCCTGACTCCAGCGGGTCAAGCTGCACCGTGACTACCTCCACGCGGCTCAGAAGCCTGTCCTCCACTCAGCCAGGCACGGGCTGGGGGGGGGCTCAGAACCCAAACTGGACAAAAACAAAGATGTGGGAACTGCAGGGGAGGGCTGGAGGGACCCGTGGCTCTGGGAAGCTGCTCTGTGGGGCCCAGTCCCTGTGCTCTCCAGCCCCAACGCCCGTCTCTGGCATCGGACGGGACCTGTCCAGAAGGTCAAGCAAAGACAGGACGACAGAGGACAAGAGCACGGGCGCAGAGAGCTATGGCTCCCTGCCGAACCCCCCAGACCCAACATTCAGCAGCTCGGAGAGCCCGGGATAGGAGGGCAGAGAAGCAGCCCCCATGGTGAAGGGATCACAGAACCCCCAGGCAGTGGCCCCTGGAAGACGGGGTCCCAGAGAAACAGCTCACACGGGCAGAGAGGGCCCGGCCCGGCCAGCTCTGAGCTCCCTGTTCTGCCCGAGCTCAGGAGCCGAGCAGCTGAAAAGAGAGAGCAAGGATGGGGACCTCTGGGAAAGGCACCAGGAGGGGCGGCCAGGAGGGGAGGGAGAAGGGTGCGGAGTTGAAGGCTAAGAAGCAGCAGGATGCAGTGGGGATGCAGGTGCTTTTCCACAGGCTCCGTCCACGCTCCAGCTCCAGTGCTCCCACGCTCCCAAGGCCCCCCTGCCTGACAGGTACCCAGGCCTTCTGGGGGTTATCTGGGACTTCCATCCAGGTGCAGCGACCAGCATGCCTATGTGCTCATGTCAGAGGGGAGAAGCCTTCGAGTCTGAAGGCCTTATTTTCACGACGACAGAGAAAACAGCCCCCCAACTTCTTTCCTGAGATTCTAATTCTTCCACGTGTGGTCAGCTCCCGGGGCTCCACCGTGGAGGGACACGGGATCTGGTAGTGGCTGCTGTGCTGTCTTCAGACCTGACCCAGGACCGGGCCCTCCGGGGCACTGCCAAGGACTTAGGGAACAGAGCAGTGACTTTGCGGGGCTGAGGCCCTGCTGCCCCGGTGGCTCCAGAGGCCACAGCGCTCACGACGGTGGCCAAGAGAATAAATATTTTTGCTAAGAACCAGCTCTCCAGCTCCCGAAGAAGAGGCGGGTCAGAGTCCAGGGGTCTGGTGGAGGTGGGCTAGCTGAGGGTCTGCCTCTGGCCAGGGCGGAAACGCCAAACAGGAAGAGCAACATCATTTAACTGATGTCTAAGTGGCACCTCGAGCACCTCCTTGGGTGGGCCGGCCTGGGCCCGTGAAGCTGACTGTGTCCGGGCACTTGGTGGTCTGCAAGGAAACATGGACAGTGACCGGGCATTCAGTTGGCTGTATGACCGTCAGCAGGTGGCGCTCCAAGAACATGGATGGCAGGACGCTGGCAGCGCCTGTTCCCTGGGGCCTTTCCACAAGTGGGGGGCGAAGGGGGCAGGCGGCGGGAGGGGGGAGGGGGAGGGGGCTTCACAGCAAAAGAAGCAGCCTGGCCAGGGGCTCCCATTTCCATACCCCAGCCCTGTTCAGCTGTCCCTCACCCAAGCCCGGCAGGATCCCGGGTCCCTGCTGGAGGTGAGGGCTTGAATAAAACCTTCACTTACCATTCTCACCTCCTGGGGGGTGGGTAGAGAGAGGGAGTCGGGCCTTGCTGGCTGGCGACAATGGCTGTGGAGGAAAGCCCTGCAGAAAGGGAGAGCAGGTCAGTGCGTGCCCAGGAGCATGTCCTTCGCCAGCATGCGGGCAGAGGACAGAAGGGAGGGGAACTGCGGGGAGCAGCAGGACTGACGCAAGAGCCCACACTGACGCAGGGGGGCCAGGCTCCAGCACGGGCTCGCAGCAAGAGCCCAGACCCCTAGCTAAGACCAGAGGCTGTTTCTCAGCAACCCATTCCTCTGGTAGCGGGAAGCCCCTTCTTTTTGCTTTCTTTTTCTTTTTTTTTTCCTTTTTGGGTCGCACCCGGCAATGCACAGGCTTTGCACTCAGGAATTGCTCCTGGCGGTGCTCAGGGGACCGTATGGGATGCTGGGAATCGAACCCAGGTCGACCATGTGCAAGGCAAATGCCCTCTCCACTGTGCTATCGCTCCAGCACCCCAGCCCCTTCTTTATTTGGACCATTAAGGCCACTTTTCTGGGAGTCTGGGACTTCCCCGAGCTGCATGGGAGGAGACGAGCATCACGGGCCCCACCCTTACCTGTGGCGTAGGGCAGGTTGTACTGTGCCGGGAGCAGCGAGTAACCCAGGTGGTGGTGGTGGTGGTGTGTGGACATGAGGCGTTGGGAAGGGGAGGTGCGGGGCCGGTCCACACTCCGTTCGCCGCCACTTGCACCCCCGACGCTGCTACAGCTGCCACTGCTCCCAACCACCCCACAGCCTCCCCGGTCTCTCTCCTGAGACGCTTTCTCACTTATCTGGAAAGGAGAGAAAGCCCGACCGTGAGAGCTGCGCTCGGCAGGGCCAGGAGCTCGAGCCCCTGAGGGGCGCCGGCAGTGGCCTTACCGTGGGGGACTTGCTCTTGTAGTGGCTGGCGTGCTGCTGCAGGATGTCCAGGGCTTTGGACTCGGAGCTGGGCTTACAGCTGACACTGGGGCTGGCACGGGCCTTGTCAGCCTCTTCTCCCCCCGACACCTTGCTGCCGTACGGGGAGAAAGAGTAGCTGGAAGGCAGGTAGGAACCTGGCAGGAGAAGAGGGCAATCAGCAGGAGCCCCGGGCTAGGGACCGCCTTCCACCACAGGGGCTACGTCCAGTTTCTGAGGAATCCACCTTCTAAGTGCCAGTCTTGGGGAAGCAGCCTGGGAGGTGGGGAGGAGGAGGAAGTCACGAGAGCGGGAGCCGGACGCTTCGGACTCACATCCCAGCTCTGAAACTGAGCAGCAAATCCACTTCCTTTCTGAGCTTCAATTTCTTCCCCAGGGAAGAGCCCAGCCCTACATCCTGGTGACAGGGAGGGTGCACGAGGACAGTGTACGGGAGTCACCCTGGACAGAGGCGCCCCGCTATTATTACTGTTATTATCTTTGTGTTCTACTCCTGACCGTGCTGGGGATGGGACCTGGAGACTGAGCAGGGGCGCTGGGCAGCCTCCCTGGCCGCAGATACAGTCATCACTCTCATCATTAATGAATCTCACTCATTTGGGGCCACCCCTGGCAGTGCTGAGGGGCACCCAGCTCTAGGACTGTCGTAGTTGGCACTCAGGGCCCATGTGGTTCAGGCACTAAATCGTGGCCAGGTGCATGCACGACAAGGGCCTCAACCCCTGGCTCTCTCCCCTTCACCCCGGCTGCAGCATGGGTGAAGGCAGACCGGCAGGCCGAGCTCACCTGCTGCCCAAACAGCTCATCTGGCCTGTCTGGAGTCTTTTAGAACACTGAGTCGGAACAGCAAGGCTGTTTCACGGGCCAGAGGAACAGTACAGAGGGGAGGGCACTTGTCTTGCACGGGGCCAACACAGATCGATTCCTGGACCCTCCAGAGAGTTCCCTGAGCACTGGCAGGAGTGATTCCTGAGTGCCAGTAGTAACCCCTGAGCACAGCTGGGTGCGGCCACCCTCTCCAAACCAGAAGAGAACAGCAAGACCGTTTCCGCTGCTTCTGCACAGGAGATGCAGCTCTGAGAAGAGAGAGCGGCCAGCGCAGCGAGAGGTCTGGGTGTGAGTGCTCTCTTGGGAAGTCTCCCTGCGGTGCCCCTCCCCAGGACTCATGGTGGGAGTGTGACAGGAGTGACCTCTAGATGGTGAGCCAGGAGTCAGTCCTCCCCAACTGTCCCCCAAACAGTGGGATGTCCCTCCAAATTTGACTTCCCACTATTTGTTCATGTCAGTCCGTTCGTATCAAATCCTACCCCAGTCTGCTCTTCAGTCTGGCCAAAACCTCGCAGAGATGAACACCAAGCGCTGCATTCATTTCACTTGTTCCCTGGCTCTGTCCAGCTACCCCAAGGCAAGCTCCTCAAGGGGAGGCTCTAGTCTTCCCTCTTCTGCGCCCCCCGCCCAGTATCCTGCAGGGTCAGACGCAGAGTTCACATCTCCTGGCTGGGGCGGGGTCACTTTCCATCAGAGACACCGGGAAACTGACGGCTGCAGAGTTAGGGAAGGAGAGGCGGCCCCCACAGCAGCCATCGAGGTCACTCAGGGAGTGAGGGTCTTGGCACCTCACAGACAGGACAACAGGACGTCACTGCAGCACTTCTGTGGGCGCCCGGCATTGCTCACCTGGGTAGTTCTGCATCATGACGGCGGGCAGGCCCCGGTAGCTGGGGTGGCTGGGGTCGTAGGACTGGCTGTAGGAGTAGCCGTGCATATAGGGGATGTAGGACTGGTGCTGGGTGAGGGGGGACGACACAGGCACGTGCACGCTGGGCCGTGGCTCCTTGCCCCCGAGGCGGGCCTCCTCGGTAGCGGGCAGCTTGTTGCAGTCACTACTTGTGCTTTCCTTGCTGTCTTCCTTGGGGACAGCGTCCTTACTCCGGCCCCGCTCCTCCTTCAGTTTGCGGTCCCGTTCCTCCTTCCACCGCTCATCCTCTGACTTGATGTCCGAGTACTTGGCAGGATACACGTAGGTCCACATCCGGGGCTCTGCTTCCTGTGATCAGAACATGGGCGGTTCGTCACTGGGCCCCGGGAACCCAGCACAATGGGGCTCTATAGATCCTCACTGACAATTCTGGTCCTCCAGAAAAGCCTGCCCCTCCCCGCCCCCAAGAGGCCTCCCTTTCCACAGGGGCGGTCAACTGCTGAGGGTGTCACTGAGGATGCCAAGAGGAGCCCAAGCAACTCCAGGCTGAGCACATGGTGTGCACAGAGGCCTGGGTCTGACCTCACCCCAGCAAAGTGGGGTGTGGCCCCTCAAATCCAAGCCAAGCCAAGCCTCTGAGCTGAGTATGTTGTGGTCTGAAATAATGAGGCTGACACAGGCTCCTCCTGGAAGAAGCCCACAGCAGTGGAACCCAGCTCAAGCAGTGACGCCACCGTGAACCCAGAGAAGCAGGCGTTGGCTAACTCAGATTTCTCATCACGTGCGAAAAGAGTTTCGCTGTTTATAAACATGAGAATACCGAGAACACCAGACAAAGGTAATTCCCCCAAACACAGATTTATTTTACCCTGACCCGACCCCATCTGCATCCCAGTCAGGGCAGCCCTGATTCGGGAGGGAGGGAGAAAGGGGGGGGAGGGAGGGGAAGGAGAGAGAGAAGGAGGAGAGAGAGAGGGAGGGAGAGAGAGGGAGAGATGAAGAGAGGGAAGGAGGGAGGGAGGGAAGGAGAGAGTGAGGGAGAGGGAGAGAGGGAGAGAGAGAGCGAGAGGGAGGAAGAGAGTGAGAGTGGGAGCGGAGGGGCTGGCAGTACCCCCACTGGTGCCAGAAGCGGTTACCTGCCGGTACCAGAGGACCGGGTCCACCTCTGCCTGTCTCCCACACTCAGCACCGACCTTGGCCTCGGGGGTCTCCTTGCCAAGGTGGCCGGCCTCACTCAGCTTCACTTTCAGTCCCTCGGGGCCCTGGATGGGGAGTTTGGACGCTTCGTCCAGCTTGGGAATGATGACGGACTTGGTGGGGTCGGGGCCCGGCTCCTTGGCCTTGCCAGGCCCCGCCTTGACCAGATCCGTCAGGCTGGAGGCCTTGGTGAGCGTGGGCGGGACCGACGGCTTCTGCTTCCACTCCTCCTTGAGCGCAGCCTCGCGCTCCTTCAGGCCCAGCTCTGGCTTCTTGTCCAGCCCGCGCTTCTGCTGCTCCTCGTACTGCTGCCGGTAGGCCGAGCTGGTGCTCAGCAGGTGGCCGTGGTAGCCCTGGTCTCCGTAGCCGTAGGGGGGGACGTAGGCGTACTGGTTGTAGTACAGGGACTGCATATACATGTTGGGGCGCTGCTGAATGACGGACGGCTGCTGGCTGGAGCCACTCAGCTCCGGCTTCTTCTCTTCGCACGGGTCGGTCTTCCCCTTCCCCTCCCCGCTCTCGGGCTCCTCGTCCTTTTTTGTCTTCAGGGCCGGGTTCTCCCCTCCTGTCTGGCCACTGGGGTTCAGAGCACCTGGGCTGGACTGTGCGTAGCTGGGAGAGTAGTAACTCTCGAAGCCTTGGTAATAGGGCGAGTCTTTGCTCGGGGGCTGAGTGGGGAAAAGGGTTTTCTTAGCACAGTCCTTGACCAGCTGCTCAGGGTCCTTTGATTTGATGCTGTCCACTTTGCCCTCCCCGTCCTCCCCGGCGTCAGAAATGTCGGAGTATGCGGGGCTGCTGGTTTTGACAGAGCTGCCCTCGGCCCCGTTCTGGGTGACAACATGTAAGGGTGTCATCGGCTGGGTGGGGGTGGTGCTGTCCAGGCGGCTGCTGCCTCCGATGGAAGGGCTGGGGGCATTGTCGGTGAAGCTGTAGATCTTGTCCGCTTCAGCCTTGATGCTCGCCAGGCGGCTCTGGTGGGGGTCCGAGGACCCGTTGAGGAGTCCCTCCACTTTCATCCCATCTCCCGCTGCTTCCCGGAACGGACTTTTGCCTTCCTCAGCTCGACAGGCCTTCCCCGGCGTCAGAGGGCTTTCCAGCTCCCGGGCACTTTCCTTCTTCTTTTTGTCCTTCTTCTTCTTGTCCTTGGCAGGCGTCAGGGTGGGGCTGACAGTGAAGGGCTCCCCCATTACGGTGGGCTTCGGCTGGATGGGCTTGAGCTGGGGGCTGCTGGGTATGGCTTGCACCACGGTGGTGGCCAGGCCGGAGGAGGAGCCGGGGCTGGCGGCTGTGAAGGCGGCGGTCTGGAAGGCGTAGACCTGCTGCGGCGGGAGGGCGGGGGCGATGGGCCGGGCTGCCTTCAAGCTCTTGGCGGGCATCTTTTCCGCCTTTACACTGGCGGGTTTCTTACATTTCTCCTTTTCCAGACACTTCCTGTCGCTGGAGTCGAAGGCATCGCTGCTGGTCTCGTCCATGACGGCGGGCCCATCATCTGAGCCGTCGTTGGAGGAGGCCCCGAGGTCAGGGTCCACCTCCCCACTCAGCTTCTTCTTGCAGAGGCCTTTTGTGATGAACTTGCCGGAGGGAGAAGGGCTGTGGGGCTCGACGAGTCGGACTTTGGGGGTGGCGGAGCGGGCAGGGGACAGGGAGCCTTTCTGTGCCACAGACGCACCATTACAGCTGCCAATCTCAGTGTGGAGACCTGGTTCCTCCCCGCACTCACTGTCCCCGTCCGCTTCTGTCTTGCTGTCGTCATCTGTGTGGGCATGAGCTTGGTGATACTTTAGTCCATTGATGTGCTTGTACTTCTTGTTGCAGTTTGGGTGGGGACAGTCAATGAGGACGGGGGAGGGACAGTTTCTGTCTACAACGGCGGGTTCCACCTTGGTCCCAGGGAGGGGGCCAGTGGCTGACCCCATGGAATTCGTGCGGATACGTTTGTTCCCCTTGGAGTCCTCTGAGCTGGAATTCAGCTCCATGTCAGAGAGAGGCTTGCTTTTCCGCTTATTTGCCGAGGAAGGGCTGGCCTTGACCTCCTCAGTGGTGCTGCTGGCAGGCGGGCGATGCTCAGAAGAATTCTGGCTGCCCCGGCGGCCTTTGCTGTTGGCGCCTGCCCGGGTTTTGCTGCTGCTGCTGCTACCTTTGCTGTCTGAGGCGGTGGCAGCCTCACTGACTGGCGTGTTGCTGTTGGGCCGCATACGCTTGCCCCTGCCCCGGCCATTGCGCATTTCTAAGTCACTGGTGGGGGAGTCACAGAACCTTGGCAAGGGACAAACAGGATAATTAAGACAAAAGAGCTTCAAACCTGAGTTTAGCTGCAGACTCCAGAACTGCCTGGATGCAGCTATCACTTTCAAAGACACTGGCTGCTAACGGGACCTCGGACCTGTGGGAGCTGCAGCAGGGGCGAGCTCCGCGGCTTCTGCACGCTGGCTCTGACCAGCCCCCACACCTGGGCTTCCCACACCTGGCACACAGAGCCTCCTTCTCGGAGAAAGCTGTTCTGTGCCATTCGTTGAGAAGTCAGTCTGAAGGTACGAATATAAGTTGGAAAGGTCCTGAAACCCACACTGTCTAGCTTGAAAGCTGAAAAAGGGGTTGGGGAGATGCTCAAAGTGCTGGAGCACAGGTTTGTCATGCAGGACCCCTGGGGCCGACCCTGATATGACATGGTCCCCTGGCACTGCTGGGCCTGAGCTCCTTTGCCTTTGAACACTGCTCAGTGTGGACCCAAAACAACATAAAAGAAATATCTGAACACACACACACACACACACACACACACACACAAACTGAAAAAGGGGCCAGGGACACAGCTGAGGGGAAGAGTCCATGTCTTAAATGCACGAGGCTGGGCAACCCCCCTTAAAAAGGATGAATAAGACCCAGCATGTTCTGGCATTTAAGTTTCTGAGAGAAGAGCTGGGCGGTGACTCAAAGGGCTGGAGCACATTCTTTGCCCAGATTCAATCCCTACCTAGACCACAGAGTACCCCAACTTTCCCCCCCTGAGAACAGCTTCTATCAAAAAGCTATCACTAGGCCAGAGAGACAGTACAAAACTTGCCTTGCATGTGGCTGACCCCAGTTCAACCCCGAACACCACATGGTTTCTGCCCACACCCCTGCCCACCCAGCAACACTGGGTCTAGTCCTTGAGCACAGAGCCTGGAGTAGCCCCAAGAACTACTGGGGGTGGGGTCAGCAACCACCCCACAAATGGGGGAAAAAAAAAGTGTCCTCAGTGAATATTTGTTCATCCAGATGCTATGATCTTGGTCTGATGGTAGAATCTAGAATTGTATAATTTCAGATAAAGTCTTAAACAGGATCTCTTCCCTGTTCCAGCCCACCTGTCAGTCCCTAACTCATTTACTCTTGAGTGGCAGGTGAATGCCAAGGGCTCCCTGGCCTCCACCCCATAATGTGCTGGGGCTTTTAAAAAGCTGTTGGACTCGAGCAGCATACAGGGAGAAGGAGTGAGACATCAGGGGGCTTACCTGGGAGGTGCCCAGTCATGCCTGGTGCAGTCTAGAAGTGTACCTACGTATGTCTTATTTCTCCACGTTACATTCACCACCAACATCCCTGTAAGACAAGAAGACTCGATATAGACACGGGGACGCCGACTGGTCCCCAAGATAAGCACTTCCCAGAAGAACCACTCCAACTTCTAGAGGGAGCTGAAGGGCTGCTCTGGGTCCTACTGGAAACGCAGGATTGGGCCGGAATGGCCCTGAGGAGCTGCCGACTGGAGCCCGGTGAAAGAGGCACTTACTGCAAAAATTCTGTGGTCTGATAAAGGCAAATTTTCTTCTTGTGGTTTTATTTTTGCTTTTATTTTTTTTGGGTTGCACTCTTGGGAGGTGTTCAGGGACCATATGTGGTGTCAGAGATCAAACCACAGTTGGCTGCATGCAAGGCAAGAGCCTTAACTCCTGTATTATAACTCTGTCCTCAGGCATATTTTTTCTTTTTTTTTTTTTTTTTGCTTCTTGGGTCACACCCGGCAATGCACAGGGGTTTACTCCTGGCTCTGCACTCAGGAATTACTCCTGGCGGTGCTCAGGGGACCATATGGGATGCTGGGAATTGAACCTGGGTCGGCCGCGTGCAAGGCAAACGCCCTACCCGCTGTGCTATCGCTCCAGCCCCTGGGCACATCTTCTTAATTAAAAAAAAAAAAAAAAAAGTAGTGGAGGTAGAGAGAGTACAGTGTGTAGGGTATAGCCTTGCACGTGCGGAAACCAGAGTTCAATCCCCAGAACCCCATATGGTCCTCCAAGTCCCCCCAGGAGTGAGCCTTGAACGCAGAGCCAGGAGTAAGCCCTGAGCAACTGCCTTTCACATAATCATCCAGGTTTGATCCCTGGCAGCCCACATGGTCCACTTGAGAAGAGCCAGAAGTGATTCCTCAGTGCAGAGCCAGGAGTAAGTCACACTGAGTACAGCCTGGTGTGGCTCAAAAATAAAAACTACGGGGCTGGAGAGATAGCACAGCGGGTAGGGCGTTTGCCTTGCACGGGTTCAAATCCCAGCATCCCATATGGTCCCCTGAGCATGGCCAGGGGTAATTCCCGACTGCAGAGCCAGGAGTAACCCCTGTGCATCGCCAGGTGTGACCCAAAAAGAAAAAAAAAAAACCAAACTAAAACCCACCCCCCCCCCAAAAAAAACCCCTCATATACCTACCACCCAGCTCAATGTATTTGTAAAATTTTGTGCCATATTTTGCAAAGCACTGTGGCCTTTATTTTCACATTTCCTATTGATGGAATCATTCTGGGAGTGCAGTTTTCATTTTCTGTTTTCCTTTTAGGCAACTACCCAATGTGTGCAAGACAAGTGTCTAAACTCTTGTACACTGTATAACTTGACCACAATTTATATTTATCCTACTGATGACATTCAGTTTCTCAGTATCTTTTTTTTGGCAGGGCGCACACTGGTGGTGTTCTGGTCTTACTTATGAATCCATACTTGACGATCACTCCTGCTGGGCTCAGGGGATCATAGGGGGTGCCGGGATTGAACCCAGGTCTGCAGTGTGCAAGGCAAGCACCCTACCTGCTCCAGCCCTAGTTTTCTGACACATTTTGTTCTTAGATGACATCGGAACAAATATTTATGACACATTCATTTCATTTAAAAATACTTTTGAGAACCTGGGAGGTGGCTCAAAAGACACCACGCAGTCCTATCAGCACTGCCAGGGAATGAAACCTCAACAGAAGGCTGGAAGGAGCTTGAGCACCACTGGGTCTGGTCCCAAAACAAACAAACAAAAAACTTTCCAAAAGATAATATAGTCTACTTCAAAAAATCAAAAGGTAGCAAACAAACAAGAACCAAAACCACAACAGGGGCTGGAGAGCCAGTACCAAAGGAAGGGCACTTGTCTTGCAGGTAGCTGACTCGGGTTCCACCCCCAGCACTGCCTAGGGTCCCCTGAGCAGCAGGAGAAGCCCCAAAACATACCCCAACCCCCCAAACTTAACAAACTCAGATATAAAGTGTTCTGTCAGTGTTTACCCCCATCTCCCTTTGTCTTTTTTTTGCCACACTCAGGACTTACTTCTGGCTCTGAGCTCAGGGATCACTCCTGATGGGCTTAGGGAACCATACTGGGTGCCAGGGATTGAACCTGGGTCAGCACACATGCAAGACAAACGCCCTTCTCGTACTCTTGCACCAGCCCCTTCTTATGTCACTGTTCTCAAGTCTTCCAGTTGCCCTACTCGGAATCATCCATCCCTGCCCATGTATGCCCCCTGCCAAGATCTATTTATAAGGAAATGTATATATATTCTGAACCAATACATACAATGCTCTGTCCCCTTTTCTTCACTCTTTTCACATAACCACATATTTTTTTTTAATTTTTTAAAAATTTTTATTAAATCACCATGTGGAAAGTTACAAAGTTCTCAGGTTTATATGTCACTTATACAATATTCAAACACCCATCCCTTCACCAGTGCCCAAATTCCACCACCAGAAACCCCAGTTTACCCCCCGCCCCCACCCCCTACCCCCTACTGTATAACTAATGAATTTCACTTCAATTTTTCTTTACCTTGATTACATTCCATAATTCAAAACAAAACTCACTATAGTTGACATAACTCTCTCTCTCTCTTTTTTTTCTCTTTTTCCTTTTCCATTTTTTTTTTTTTAATTTTTCCCCCTCATCCCCCTTCCTGCGCCTCATAGTATGGTGTACTCCACGCCACGTTGGCCAGCGATAACCACATATTTTTGATTACATGAGATATTTCACTGTTTTCAAAAGCTGAATTAGAATGATTTTTTTTTTTCTTTTTGGATCACACCTGGCAATGCACAGGGGTCACTCCTGGCTCTGACACTCAGGAATTACCCCTGGCAGTGCTCAGGGGGAACGTATGGGATGCTGGGAATCGAACGCAGATTAGTTGCGTGAAAGGCAAATGCCCGACCCACTGTGCTATTGCTCCAGCCCCTAGAATGGTTTTTAAAATGTACCATGATTTATTTTATTGAGCCCTAGTGGTGAACACTTTGGTTGACCTTTTCCTAATGAATTATCAATCTTTTTCTTACTTGTAACTCTCAATATATTAGAAAGTCTTTTTTTCTTTAATACAAACCATATATTTTCTTTTAATGTCATTTGCTAATGGTGATTAAAGCTATGTAGAAATGAATTTATTTTTTAGAGAAGTAAAACTGCCTTGAAACTCAGAGAAATGAGAGAAACAGAGACACATGTTCAAGAAACACAGGCTAGGGCCCGGAGCAATAGTATAGCGGGTAGGGCCTTTGCCTTGCATGTGTCTGACCCGGGTTGGGTCTCCGGCATGCCATATGGTTCTCCAGCACTGCTAGGAGTCATTCCTGAGTGCAGAGCCAGGAGTAACCCCTGAGCATCACCGGGTGTGACCCTCCCACCAAAAACAAATATACAAACAAACAAAACAAAAAGAGAACACATGCTTTGCCAGAGTTACCAATTTTCTTTCTTTTTTTTTTGTTTTTTTGCTGTACCCACCTGTGCTCAGGACTTATTCCTGATTCTGTGCTCGGGGATCACTGCTGGCAGGGTTCTGGGGACCTTGTGGAGTGCTGGGGATTGAACATGCAAAGCAAGTGCCCAAGTCACTGTACTATAGCTCCCATTTCAAGGTCTATTTTCATTTTTAAAAGTTTCATTTTTCTGGGGTCACACACAATAGTGCTCAGGGATTGAACCAGGTCACCACAGACAAGGAAAGTGTCCTACCCACTGTACCACCACGCCAGCGCCATTTATCAATCTCATGGATTCAGAGGTTTTGTCTGTTTCAGAAGGCACTGTCCTTATGGGTTCTTTTAGTATTTTATATTATTCTCCGGATTTTTAGTTGTTTTTTTATCTGACCTCATCTGGCAGTGCACTGGGGACTCCGTGATGTCAGGGCTTGAATCCAGGCCTCTGATATATGAGCAAGAGATCCACTTTGAGCCACCTCCTTGGCCTCTACGTTGTGATTCCATCTTCAATCAGAAGACTGGAGAGACATTACAGGGTAGGTACTGAACTAACCTGGTTCAGTTGTTGGCACCACACATTCCCTGAGAATGCCATGAGCCCTAGAGGGCCCTGAGTACAGCACTGTGGCACCTCAAAGCCCTAGCCTCACAGAGCCTGATAGGCACTGCATCTGTGGGCCCGAGACCAGCAGCTGCTGCCTGCCTGAACAGGAATCACCCCCAGGGACTCCGAAGTACCACCTGGGAGAGGTCCTTCTTACATAAATCTTGGAATGATTTGGCATTTCACCTGGTATAAAATGGAAAAATTATGTTACAGGCCTCATGCATGAAGGTACCGGCAGAAGAACCCAGGTGTGTGTAATCCCATCAATGGCCAACATCCAGAGAGACTTAAAAGCAAGCTCTCAGAAATGCGTGGCCGCAAAGCGGCCGCGTGATATCTTCAGTCTTCTTCTCCCTCTGGGAGAAACTGGCAATCTTCTGAGAGTTTCCTGCCCACATGGGACAGCCTTGCAAGCTTCCCATGGTGTATTCATATGCAAAATTCAGTAACAAGCTGGATCTCATTCCCCTGACCCTGAAGAGCCCCCAGTGCAACATCGTTAGGAGGGCTAAGTCAAGATGGACTTCTAAGGTCTCAGGGAAAGGACAAAATGAGATGTTACTGAGCCCGCCCGAGAAATCGGTGATTAATAGGATTTCGTGATTTCATGACTGTGATAAAATGGAAAGGACTTGGAGGTGCACTGCACTAGGGAAGCTCCCAAGGAAGATGCCAGTGGCGGGACTGAACTCAGGCTTCATGCATCCAAGGCAGAGTCTAACACACACTCTAGACCTCAACTTTGGGAGTGTTCTAGAGTTATCCCAGCAGTGCTCCGGGGATCTTATGTGGTACTGGGGATGAAACTGGGACCTGCCACATGCAAGGCAAGAGCCGTTCCCCAGTACTACTCTGGCTCCTCAACTTAATTTTCTGATTTGTTTTTGGGAGTTTTTCCTACAAAACTTCTATTGTTAATACCAGAGAGATAGTACAAGAATTAAAGTGCTTGCCTTGCACCCCACCAACCCTGGTTTGAATATGTAACACCACATATAGTCCCTTAAGCACTGCTGGAGTCAATCTTGAGTACAGAGCCAGGAACAACCCCTCACTACTGTTGGGTATAGTCTCCATCACCTCCCAAAATAACTTTTTGTTAGTTTGTCCTACTTGCAGTACTATCTCTCTAGTCCCTAACTTTATTTTTGGCCACACCTGGCTGTGCTCAGGGATCACTCCTGGATCAGCTCTGTGTGTACATTTAAATGTACACATTTCCAACCCAGAGCTATACGGTGAGTCCCCTGAGCCCCACCAGGAATAGTCCCTGAGTTCAGAGCAAGGGGTACAGGAGTAAGCCTTAATGCATTGCACAACTCAAAACCAAAAACAAACAAAAAGAGTGCCACTTCTGGTGCTTATTTTAACATATTTTTATTGTTATTCAGGTAAAAACATTTTCTAGTTTATCTGGCAATTTCTCTCTCTCTCTCTCTCTCTC
The DNA here is from genome assembly GCF_027595985.1 of Sorex araneus. NCBI lineage: Eukaryota > Metazoa > Chordata > Mammalia > Eulipotyphla > Soricidae > Sorex > Sorex araneus. Next base: position 34,645,663 of record NC_073303.1, on the reverse strand, counting down.
TCTCTCTCTCTCTCTCTCTCTCTCTCTCTCTCTCTCTCTCTCTCCTCTCTCTCTCTCTCTCTCTCTCTCTCTCTCTCTCTCTCTCTCTCTCTCTCTCTCTCTTTGCTTTTTGGGTCACAGCCGGCAATGTACAAGGGTTATTCCTGGCTCTGCACTCAGGAATTACCCCTGGCAGTGCTCAGGGGACCATATGGGATGGTGGGAATCGAACCCGGGTCGGCCGCGTGCAAGGCAAATGCCCTACCCGCTGTGCTATCACTCCAGCCCCTGGCAATTTCATTTTGATCTGGGGAAAAGAGTTGTCAATTTTTCATGATCCTGGGGATTTTCCAGGTATCTTTTTGTTACTGATTTTTAACAGAATTCAAGCTACTGAGAGTATCCCGCCCGCACTGCAGAGCCTGGCAAGCTACCTGTGGCATATTCGATATGCCAAAAACAGTAACAAGTCTCACTATGGAGAATTACTGGTACCCGCTTGAGCAAACTGATGAACAACGGGACAGTGCTACTGTTATATAATTTCAACCTGTTTAAATGTACAAAGAATACAAAGTTGTCCAACCTTAGTTTAAAAAGACTCATCAGCGCCCTGGAAATCTACCTTCTTCAAGCAGAGTGACCCTTAGTTGTACCCAAGGCTACTCCCTGCCTGCCTAGCCCTAGACTGCCCCAGTAACCACTGGAAGCACGTACATCCCACTCTGGAAGCAGTGGATCGAGACTAATCTTCATCTTTCTACCAGATCCCCATTTATTTGTCTCTTGCTCTATATTCCATGGGAACTTCATCTTTCAAGTTAGATACTGAATTTTTCTGTTATTTATTTTTGATGCTGGAATCACACCTGGCGGCACCCAGACAGCACTGGTGCCAGGGACAGCTGCAGCAAAGTATATGTCTCTGGCTGTGGAGTTGTCTGCATGTAGCCAAGCTCAGTGCAAGTCATAGCACCCACCAAAGGTCCCCTGTGTCCCACCTGGAGGGGGCCCTACACAGAGCCAGGAGTACACCTTGAGCACTGTTGAGTGCAGCCTCCAAGTGCCTCTCCCCCCCCACCCCAAGTCCAAAACCAAAAACTACCCATACAACACAAAACCATGCGGCTGTGCACTGTCTCTTAAGATTTCTGAATTCTAAGACTCGGGGTGGGAGGAGTCTGGGAAGGGAGCAAGGGGTAGAGCACAAGCTGAGCACAGGCTGGCTACAGTTCTGGTGGCCCCCATTAAAAAGGTTACAATATTCTAAAAAGTACCTGCTCTAGAGGCTGAAGAGATAATACAGGTGGTGGAACACTTGACTTGATTCTGGCTGACCTGGCTTTGATTTCCAGCTCTCTCTATGGTCCCCCTGAGTGCACCAGGATTAATTCTGAGGACAGAGCCAGGAGTAAGCCCTGAGCATCAGTTGGGTGTGGCCCCCAAACAAAACAAAACAAAACAAAAATACCTGTTGTTATTCTCAAGTGGTGCTTTTCCCTCCGAGCACTCTTCTGTTTCAGACCTTTTTGAGGGGGTTAGGCTGGACTGGGTTGTGCTCAGGGTGTTTTTTGGGTCTCATCATGCATCTGCTTTCTTGTTTCCAATCTTCCACTGATTACACCTGTCTGCAGCAGTCTGGTCTGTTTTCTTTGCCTTGTGAATTTATACCTAAAAATTGTACTCCTTTAATTGGCATTTGAATGGGTCCCAAAGGGACATAGTGGGAGGTAAATGCATACTTTCATCTACAGTGTCCAACCCTAATCTGGATTTACTGACTCCTATTCAAAGCCTGTCAGTCTTTCCAGCTATTTCAGTACATTTAAGGTGACTGCTCACACGTTTTTTTTTCTTTGTGTCTGATTCTTCTAATTTCTATTTTCTCTGACTGCACATTAAAACATTTTCAATGACTATATTTCAATGACTATTTTTCATCTTCAGGATTCAAAATTGGTGAATTTTTATACATATGTACTATTTAGTTTCCATCAACACAAGGTCCTCAAATGGCTGGCTTTTGTTTTTGGCTCTGTATTCAGGGATCACTCCTTATGGATTCAGGGGACCATAAGTGGTGCTGGGGATCGAATTGACAGTCCATGTTGTGCAAGGAATGTGCCCTTCCACTATACTCTCTCTTCAGTCATGTGGCCCGTTTATAGCTACATTCATTTCCCTTCTCTGTCCATCCCCTTCTTTATTTCCTGGCAATCACTATCGTGTTCTTCATTTCATTACTGTCATTTTAAGAATACCAGATATGTGGAATCTACAGCCTAGAAACTTAATTTTTTGCCCCACTTGGTGATGGTGGGGTGGGGGGAGGAATTGGGGGACCATCTGGGGTTCCAGGGATTGAACCTGGATCAGCCATGTGTAAGGCAAGTGTCTTCCTATTGTACTATCTCTCTGGGCCTTCGAAATACTTTATTAAAAACAATTTTAGGGGACCAGAGAGATAGAACAGGATTAAGGCTCTTGGCTTGCATGTTATTTCAATCCCAAGTACCACATACACTCTGAGCACTGTCAGGAGTGATCCCTGAGCACAGCTGGGTGTGGCCTAAACTAAAAGGAGCAGCAACAACACTCCCTCCTGGGTTGGAAGAGGTGACTCAAGTGACATAATAGCAGTGGGGGAGGTCCAGGGCATATTGGCTGTGGCGGAGGTGAAGTAACTGCATATAAAAGCCATAATCATGAACGCCATTTGAAACCATATGAAGAAAAAACAATTTTTGTTTTAGATTCAATGGTAGAGTATACACATTGCATTGTTCATAAGGGTTTGGTTCCCAGCACTACTCTGCAGAAGTGGGCCACCAGGGTCACAAGCTGTTGTGTGGGCAGGATCGACATGTGGTACTGGGGACCAAACCCAGAGCCTCACACATGCAAGGCAGGTTTTACTTGAATCACATCCTTAGCCACAAATATTTCAAAGTTTTATAATTTGTGGTCCTTGAGCCATTTTGTGAAATTCTTTTTTTTTTGGGGGGGGGTCACACCCAGCATTACTCAGGGGTTACTCCTGGCTCTGCACTCAGGAATTACTCCTGATGTTGCTTGGGGGGGACCATATGGGATACCAGGCATCAAACCTTGGTTGTCCATGTGCAAGGCAAATGCCCTACCCGCTGTACTATCGCTCTGGCCCCCAATTCTGTGCATTTCTTGTAGGAGTTGTTTCTTTTATGGACTTTGTTTTGTTTTTGAGCCACAGCTGGTGATGCTCAAGGGCAACTCCTGGTTCTGCACTCAGAAATCACTTCTGGCGACTAGCACACATCCAAAAGAACAAAAGCAACTGCTGTTGGAGAGGATGTGGGGAGAAAGGGACCCTTCTACACTGCTGGTGGGGATGCCGACTGGTTCAGCCCTTTTGGAAAACAATATGGATGCTTCTCAAAAAATTAGATATTGAGCTCCCATTTGACCCAGCAATACCACTGCTGGGAATATATCCCAGAGAGGCAAAAAAGTATAGTCAAAACGACAGCTTCACTTATATGTTCATCGCAGCACTGTTTACAATAGCCAGAATCTGGAAAAAACCTGAATGCCCTAGAACGGATGACTGGTTGAGGAAACTTTGGTACATCTATACAATGGAATACTATGCAGCTGTTAGAAAAAAAGGAAATCATGAACTTTGCATATAAGTGGATCGGCATGGAAAGTTTCATGCTGAGTGAAATGAGTCAGAAAGAGAGAGACAGACATAGAAAGATTGCACTCATCTGTGGTATATAGAATAACAGAGTGGAGACTAACACCCAAGAATTGTAGAAATAAGTACCAGGAGGTTGACTCCATGGTTTGGAGGCTGGCCTCACATTCTGGGGAGAGGGCAACTCAGAGAAGGGATCACCAACTATAATGTAGTCGAAGGCCATGCGGGGGGAAGGGTGTTTCGGGCTGAATGTGGGCTAGAGACTGAGCACAGTGGCCACTCAACACCTTTATTGCAAACCACAACAGCTAATTAGAGAAAGAGAACAGAAGGGAATGCCCTGCCACAGTGGCAAGGTGGGGTGGGGGGAGATGGGATTGGGGAGGGTGGGAGGGATGCTGGGTTTACTGGTGGTGGAGAATGGGCACTGGTGAAGGGTGGGTTCCCGAACTTTGTATGAGAGAAGCATGAGCACAAAAGTGTATAAATCTGTAACTACCCCCACGGTGATTCACTAATTAAAAATAAATAAATTAAAAAAAAAAAGGCCTTTCAAGGTATCAGTATCTTATGTGTACTTATAAGTTAATGTTTATAAAACTCAAAAATTTTGCTCAGCATAGTGTGTTAACAAGAATTAACAATTAGTTATATGCCTGCCAAGTGGGTAGGCTAGGGGGTGGCAGGGATTCTGAAGACACTGGTGGTGGGATTAGTGTTGTAACATTATATGTATGAAACAGTTCTATTACAAAAAACTTTGTAAATCATGGTGCCTTGATTATGAAGCAATAAATATATATTAAACACAAGAAAAAAAAAGAAATCACTTCTGGCAATACGTAGGGATTTTATGGGATGCTAGGAACTGAACATGGGTCAGCCATGTGCAAGGCAAATGCCCTCCCTTCTGTACTATGGCTTGAGCTCAGGAGGACTGGACTCTGTGTATTCCAATGAAGAAGGGAGAAGGAGGGAGGGGAGGAGAAAAGAGAAGAGAAAGAGAAAGAGGAAGAGGAAGAAGAGGATGCTCTATCGTTTATTCTAAGAATCTGCACCTTTGCCAAAATTCAGTTGAGTATATTTGTGATTCTGTTTCTGGGTTCTTTGTTCTACTTTGTTTTGGGACCACATTCAGTGACACTTGGAGCTTACTTCTGGTTCTGTGTTCAGGGATCACTCAAGAGACCCTATAGGGTGCCAGAGATTGAACCTGGATCAGGTATGCACAAGGTAAGGACAGTACCCTACCCACTGTACTCTCAGCTCCACCCCACAAAATTATTTTTTAATACTATCTAATATTCAGCTGCAAAGAAAAATGTATTTACTAGTTTTAGAAGATTTTTTGGTAGATTTTTCTATGTATGACATCTCTGCATACCTTTCTGTCCCTTTACTTCCCCTTTATTATTGATGCTATTCCAAATGTCCAGTGGTCAAATTCTGCGTGCTCTCACACGTGGCTGTTGAGCACTGGGGATTGCACACTTCTGTGGTGTGGACAACGAACTGGTGACGTTGGGATGTTGCTGGGGATCAAGCTTGAGACCTCATGGCTGCTAGGCAGGGATTCCACCACCGATCCCCCCCTCCCCAGCCCCCCTGTCCTGGTACGCCTTTTCTTGTCTGACTGCACTATCTAGACTATGTGGGACTACGATGAACAGAAGGAGTGAGAGCAGATATCCTTATATCCTTGCCTTCTCCCTCATGGTAGGGGAGTGAGCAATTTAGTTTTGATTGTTAAATATTATGTTCAGGGTTTGCAAGATGACTCAAAGGACTGGATGGAGTACAGGCTCTGCATGCAGGAACCCTAGGTTCAACCCCAAGCCCTGTAATCTCATGTACCACTAGGAGCGACCCCTAAGCACTGCCAGGTGAGGCATCCAAACAAAGCAAAAACAAAAACAAAAACCCAACCCTCCCCCAACAAACAAAAAAGATAATCTAATATATAATGTCCAATTCCATGCCTGAGATAAATGAGGCAAAAAAAAAAAAAATCCTGGAAACTTACCGTCACATTGTCCCTTGAGTCCTGGACTCCTTCTTCTGTAGGTTTTTTGTTTTTCTGGGCCACATCCAGTGGTGGTTGGGGGTTTCTCCCTGCTGTGCTTAGACCATGTGATGCCAGGGGTTCCCCTGAATGCAAAGTATGGTTCCAGCCCTCTGAGTCCTGGCCCAGGAACACCTGCTTTTCTCCACTTTCCTTAGTTTTGTTTATAAAGTATTATACAGGGCTGGAAAAAGTAGAATGGGTAGGTAGGGTGTTTGCCTTGCTTGTGGCCAGCCCGGAGTTGATTCCAAGCACCCCATATGGTCCCTTGAACCCCGCCAGGAGTGATCCCTGAGTCCAGAGCCAGGAGTGTGCCCTGAGAATTGCTCAGTAGTCTCCAAATAAACAAACACAAAATGTCTGGTATATTAAAATCTAAGGTGGGAGAAACAGGGAAAAAGTATTCCCGCTCTATTTCCCCCAAAGCAGAAGGCCTGGTTAAAATTTACTGGCCATCGTTCTTAGCATTAGATTTCTATTTTAATTCTATTTTGCTTTGTGACCATTCGCACTGGTGTTCTAGGGGCCATGCACTGCTGGGGATCAAAGCCTGCCTCCTGCAAAGAAAGCATGCGCCCCAACACTCTGAGCCATCGCCCTGGCCACAGATTTCTATTTCATAAAGACCTGGTTTTGCAGGCTCTTTTGGGGTGTGAGGTCTTCTTCCACCTAATTGCCTAAGATACTAACCTAAATAGTGACCTGTGCACTAGAAGAAATTTAGGAAATCAGAGTTCTAATAATGAACCAGCAGGCAGCTTGACAAACTTGTTCATAGAGCCTGAAACATCCTCTTTCTACTCAGTTAACTTCTTCAAGTTTCCTTTTAGGAGGAAGATTGGTGTTGGTGATCTTAACTTTCTGGCTTCAGGTTCTGTCTCCGTATGGGGCATTTTCAGTAGCTGGTTTCTCCTGAGGAACTCATCTCTCCTTTTTTTATTCCAAGACTTGGGAGCCAGGAAGCCCACAGCAGCAGAGACTCACATCTCTTCTAGTTTCAGTCCATAGAGACAGCTACTCAGCTTTTTTGGGGGCCATGCCCATCAGTGCTCAGGGGCTATTCCCCCGGGGGTGACCCTATGTGGTGCTGGGGACTGACCTGGAGTCAGCCGCCTACAAGGCCTCACCTTCTGTACCATCTCTCCAATGAGACAGGTTTTCTGTTTTTGAGTTCCCACACATTCATTTTCACTTTATATAGTTTACTTTTCTGATCCAGTGTTTGGAGCAGAGAGGTATTATAGTTTGAATAGAGTAGATCATCTAGCCTGATCTCAGTAAAAATTTCAAGAAACATTCTTTCATGTATGTATCAAGAGGCTGGGAATTTTATTATTTTTGAAGTCAATGCATTTTATTAGAAAGGAGAGGAAAGGTGATGTGTTGTGGCCTGAGAGCTAGGACAGAGGTTAAGGTATTCCTTGCATGTAGCTGACCTGAATTTGATCACCCAGCATCCCACAGGGTACCCTGAGCCCCACCAGGAGTGACCCCTGAGCACTACTGGGTGTGGCCACCAAACCAAACAAGTGACCTGTTTGCGATAGAACATGGGTTTCTCCAGAGGGAGGGTAATCCCTAGGACTACAGCAAGCTCAGCCTCTCACACAGAAACACCTGCCCCTCTGACTGAGACTCGCCTGGAGGAGTCCTGCGAGCGCGCCGGGGAGCAGCCCTCCCTGGAGAAAGAGGATCTGGGCACCTCTACTTGGGATGCAGGTGAATGAATGCCAAATCTAGGCATTTTCAAAATTAACTTCTGTTTGCATTTAATGGTAAAAAATGCAATAAAATATGCCAATAAAACACTGTTCAATTCATCATTCCTAATGCCTTTCATCTGTGTTCATATCCATCTTAGATGTAGAATGCTATTTCTTTTGGTTTTTGGGTCACACCTGGTGGTGCTCAGAGCCTGCTCCTAGGCTCAGGGTACTTGCGGGTGGTGGGGATTAAATCTGGGTCAGATGTGTGCAAGGCAAGCACCCTACCCATTGTACTATTGCTCTGGCTCCATTATTTAAACATTAAAAAATCTCTGGATGTAGAGTCAGAAAAAAAAACTGGGGAGGGCAGTGTTCTGAAGAGTGGTATTTGGGACACACCTGGCTGTTTCAGGCTTTACTCCTGGTTTTGTGCTCAGGATATCACTTATTTATTTATTTACATTCGCATCACCGTGAGACACAGTTACAAAGCTGTTCGTGATCAGGTTTCAGTCAAACAATGATCCAACACCCACTCCACTACCAGTGTCCATTTCCCACCACCGAAGACCCCACTTTCCTTCCCGCCACCCCTCTTCCCCCAGCCTGCCTCTATAGCAGACATGTCTTCTCTCTCTCTTCTCTCCTTTCTCCAGGGATTACTCTGGTGACACTTGGAGAACCACATGCGGTACTAGGTATTGATCCCGTGTCAGCTGTATGCAATGCAAGTACCCTACCTGCTTATTATTGTTCTGGCCCCTAGGCTATGAAAATCTTAATCCAAAATCTTGCTCTGTTATAGTGTAACTTAGGGCAAGGTTATGAATTTCAGATTTTTAATTAATATTATAGAATTGAAGCAGAAATTTTCAAAACCTATGAATTAACAGCAGAAAACCCAAAAGAGGTTTGGAAAGACAGTACAAGGGAGGGTGCCTGCCTTGCAGCAGCTGACTCAGGTTTGAAACCCTGAGTCCTGCTATGAGTGATCTCTAAGCACAGGGCCAGGAATTAGCCCTGACCACAGCTGACGTGGCCCCCATGACACCTTCCAAAAAACTGAAACCCAAAGACAGTGCTTAGATAAAATTATGGTATCTGCCAATTCTTGCCATGGCTTTAAATAAGAGCTTATTATGACCCTGGTCTCTTTAAAATCAGATTTTAGAATGCTCAGATAAAATCAGATTAGCTAAAGGAGCTGGAAAGAAAAATTATACTACCAGAAAGTCTAAATCTAATGAAATTATATGAGACTGGGGTTGGAAAGAACTTTGGTTTAATCAACTGAATTTTATTTTAGTGAGAGAAAGGAAAATGTTTGGGTTACACCTAGTGATGATCAGGAAATCATGTAAATGCCAGGGATTAAATTGGGGTTTGTGACATGGAAGATTAACTGCTTAAACCTCAGTATTATTTTTTTCTGGTCTATTCAATGAATTTTTTTTTTTTTGGCGGGGGTCACACCCAGCGATGCTCAGGGGTTACTCCTGGCTCTGCACTCAGGAATTACTCGTGGGACCATATGGGATGCTGGGAATTGAACCCAGGTTGGCTGCATGCAAGGCAAACGTCCTACCCACTGTGCTATTGCTCCAGCCCCTTCAATGGTTTTTTTTTCGTTTTGCTTTTTGGGTCACACCCGGCGATGCACAGGGGTCACTCCTGGCTCATGCACTCAGGAATCACCCCTGGCGGTGCTCAGGGGACCATATGGGATGCTGGGATTTCGAACCCGGGTCGGTTGTGTGCAAGGCAAATGCCCTACCCGCTGTGCTATCACTCCAGCCCCTTCAATAGATTTTTAATACAAACATTTGCATACTGTCTGTTACATGCCCCGTGCTTCTACATACAACCCCTCATCAAATATTCACAGCCTTAAGCAAAGTTTCAGACAAATGAAGCCATAAACACAAGGCACATTCCTCTCGACAATCCTGCCACGTAGGCATGGTCAAAGCTATTCTGTAAATAAGAGAATAAAAACAAGGAAAAGGGGGACTGGAGGAAGAGTTTAGGGGTTAAGGCACCTCCTTTACATGCAAGCCTACATGCTTAAATCCTCTGTATGTCCCCTGAGTACCACTGGGAGTCACTCCTTAGAAAAGAACCAAGTAGCCTCTGAGAACTACTAGGTCCCAATCCCCCTTCACCCTACAACACAGAATGGCTGAGTAACTATCAAAGACCTTCATTTTAATGGACACACACACACACACACACACACACACACACACACACATACATAAACGTGCACAGGTTTAGATTTTTGGGCCATATGTAGAGGTGCTCAAGAATCATTCCTGGCAGGTGTCAGGGGGCCATACCTGTTTGTCAACCTGTTGTACTAATAGACACATCTTTAGTGCAAAGCTATGTTGTTGGTAGTGAATCTGATTTTTAAAAAGAACACAATGTTACTTTATCTGAGGGCTGGAGCGATAGCAATAGCACCGTGGGTAGGGCGTTTGCCTTGCATGCGGCTGACCCGGGTTCCATTTTCAGCATCCCTTATGGTCCCCCGAGCACCACCAGGAGTAATTCCTGAGTGCAGAGTCAGGAATAATCCCTGAGCATCCCTGGATTGTTGGGTGTGACCCAAAAAGGAAAAAAAAAGTTACTTTATCTTCATTTGATTATTTGCAGTTCCAGGATCAAACCCAGGGTCTCAGACATATAAGGCAAGTACCTCCACAGCTGAACTACATCCCAGGCTCTATAAACAATTTAGATAAAAGACACGTATAGGGGCCAGAACAATAAAAAACAAACAAAACAACAGGAAGACAGGACTACAGGAGGGGCAGCCAGAGGGGAAAAAGCACAGAATTCTGATGCCCTTTCAGGCCCTCTGCATCTTAATGGAAAAGGAAAACCTTCCTCAGAAAGCAATTACTCTAAAATCCTCTCTGGCTATGAGCAGAGTGCATTCAAATGGCTGTTTCTTCCCAGAGATGGGCTGCTGATTAGCGCAACCAACTTGATGGGAACTAAGTCCACTTATTTCTACACAAGGGAAGACTGAGAGCCCCGCATTAACAAGGGCAGAAGAGCACCACCCGACACAGAAAGCAGCCTGCCAGGAGAGGGATGCTATTCCCGCTCCCACTCCTGTGACAGCCGGGCAGGGTCAATGCGTATCAGTCTGTCTTCTTCCTCTGGTCTCATCTGCAAACCTGAGCAATGACGAATAGGCTGAAGAGACCAGACAGAGTGATGGAAATGGGAGAGAGGAAGAAGAAAAATTCTAATACTGGAAAAATAAAATGGGGCATACTGAGGGCTTACTCCTGCCTCTGTGCTCAGGAAGCATGCCTGGTGACGCTTGGGGCACCCGAGGCAGTGCTGAGGATCAAAACTGGGTTAGCTGCATTGCAAGGCAAGCCCCTTAACCACGGTCAATCTATCTGGCCCCCATTCTACTTTTTTTGCTTTGGGGGGGTGGGTGGTGATGGATGTGGGCAGGGCAAACCCAGCAGGGTCAGAGGCTAGTTCTGGCTCTGTGTTCAGGTGTGAGCCCTGAATGTAAGTGGGGGTCGACATGTGGTGTTGGGATCTGAAGTTAGAATTCAAGGCAAATATCTTTTTTTTTTTAAATTTTTATTAGTGAATCACTGTGAGGTATAGTTACAAACTTATGAACTTTCATGTTTGTATTTCATTTACATCCCTATTTCATTTACATTAAATGTGTAAATGGGCACATTTACATTACCAGTGCCCATTCTCCTCCACCAATGTTGCCAGTATCCCTTCCACCACCCTCCCCTCAAGGCAAATATCTTAATCTTTAATGTTTCTTTTCTTTTTGGGTCACACCCAGCGATACTCAGGGGTTACTCCTGGCTCTGCACTCAGGAATTACTCCTGGCGGTACTGGGGGACCATATGGGATTCTGGGGATCGAACCCAGGTAGGCTGTATGCAAGGCAAATGCACTACCCACTGTACTATCACTCCGGCCCCAAATATCTTAATTTTTGTACTGTCTGTGCCCCACATCCATTCTGCTTTTATAGATACGTTTAAATTATTTCCCATCTGGGAGTATCACACATGAAGCTGCTGCTATAAACATTCTTACATGTCTTTTATTGTTTATAAAATCTAGGATTGGCATTACTGGGCATAGAGTAGATGTATATTTAGCTAATGGGAGTGTAAATTGGTTAGGTGAGGTGTTTGGATTTTTGTTTTGTTTTTAATGACGCCAGAAAGGTTGTACAACAGTTAGGGCACTTGATTAAGAGCCGGGGTGACTCTTGAGCACACAGCCAGGAATAGCCCCAAGCACTGCCAGATATGATCCACACAATGCCCCCCCTCCCCCCAATCATTTAAAAAACTAGGGAAGGAGAGGTAATACAAAAGGAGTGATTCCTGAAAGCAGAGGCAGGAATAATCCCTGAGTATTGCAAAAAAAGTTTGAGACAGTTCAACGGACAAATCTCTTACTTTCCTTGTACTGCTGGTGAATGTGTAAAGTTGAATCAACCTCGAGTGGCATTATCCGTCACAAAGCACATGTTCCTTGAGCCCACAAAGTCATCAGTAGGTACTTTCACCACAAAATATACTGCCTAGGGGCTGGAGCGATAGCACAGCGGGTAGGGCGCTTGCCTTGCACGCGGCCAACTCGGGTTCTAATCCCAGCATCCCATGTGGTCCCCTGAGCACCGCCAGGGGTAATTCCTGAGTGAAGAGCCAGGAGTAACCCCTGTGCATCGCCGGGTGTGACCCAAAAAACAACAACAAAAAAAAATACTGCCTAACCCACAATGCCCAAAAAGAGAGGGAGAGAGAGAGGGAAGGAGGGAGGGAAGGGGAGAAGAGAAGAGAAGAGGAGAAGGGGAGAGGGAGAAAGGGAGAGAGAGAAAGAGAGGGTGGGGGAGAGAGGGAGGGAGGGAAGGGGAGAAGAGGAGAAGGGGAGAGGGGGAGAGGGAAAAAGGGAGAGAGAGAGAGGGTGGGGGAGAGAGAGAGGGAGAAGAGAGAGAGAAAGAGAAAGGCAGGGGGTGGGGGTGATGGGAGGGAACCTGGGAAATGTACGTTGGTGGAGAGATGATTGTTGGAATACTGTATGACTGAAATCCAATCATGAACAGCTTTGTAATGATCTAAAAAAAAAATAAAATATACTGTCTGCTCGAACAAATCGATGAGCAACGAGATGACAGTGACAATGACAAAATGAGCAAGGTACACTCTGCAGCAGCTGTGTTTATAACACCAAAAGTGGGAAACAAATGAAATATTCTTCAATGAAGACCAATGAAATACAGTCTTACACATTCACATAATGCAATACTCTGCAGAGTTAAGAATGTAGGAGACATGGATCTATTCCCGGTACTACATATGGTCTCTGAGCACCTCTAGAATGACTCCTGAGTATCAAGCTGGGATTATCTCTGAGCACTTCCAAATGTGGCCCCAAACAACTATACAACTATAAAATAATAGGAAAGAAATTTTTTTTTTGGGGGGTCATATCCGGCAATGCACAGGGTTTACTCCTGGCTCTGCACTCAGGAATTACTCCTGGCGGTGCTCGAGAGACCATATGGGATGTTGGGAATCGAACCCGGGTCGGCTGTGTGCAAGGCAAACGCCCTATCTGCTGTGCTATCACTCCAGCCCCAGTAGGAAAGAAATTCTAAGATATGTGTGTGTGTGTGTGTGTGTTCATGCGTGTGCGGGGGGGGGGGGGGGGGTGGGGGGTTGGGAGATGGGAGCAAAGCCCAGAACATTTGTGGCATAAGTATATATAAAGTATATGAATGTTTGTTTGTTTATAGTACATAGATTGTCTCTCCCAGGGAGGGAAAATGGGTGGCCAGGATTCAGGATTCAGGGGAGGGAAACTTGGTTTTCACTTTATACACACTTTACCTTTGAATCTGTACTATGTGCATATATTTTCTATTCAAAAATATAGTTATTCCTCTGCTGTAGTTGTGGCTTAGTGTAGAGCACTTGCCTTGCACGTGTAAGGCTTTGGCTTCAACTCCCAGCATCCACTTCCCACCCCGAAGAATAATTCTTTCCCCCCGCCTCCTTCTTTTCTTCCAATATTTCAATTCTCATACTAGGGCTTAACTCCTTCCTTTTTCTTTGAGATTACTTGGGGGAATCTAGCCTACACACCGTGAAGAGGCCCAAGAGGTCCTTCTCAGGGGCTGAAGAGACAGCATGGGCTTGTGCTTTCCTTACACCTGACTGGCCCAGGTTTGATCTGGCACCTCATATGCCTGCTAAGCATCCCCAAGAGCAATCCCCGAGCACACAGCCAAGAGTTAAGTCCTGATACCACTGGGGGTCGCCAGCTCCCCCCACCCCCCAAAAATGCCCTTTTCAGAGGCTCAAGAGGCCGAGTCTTGTTGCTAATGCCCCCTTTCAGGCTCTGACTTAGAAGTACATTCCTTATAGTCTCACGCAAGCTTTCACAGGCTGGCAATGACAATGACCTCGGGAAAGACCTCGAGATAAGAGAGATAAGCCACTGCCAATTCCTATGCTTACTTCTTGTCTTAGAGGAATACTTTGGGGTTAATTTTTTACATAACAACAGATAACCTAGAACACAGTGTTATATTTCATAAACAAAGAATTCATTTAACTTATTTATTCCTTCCTGGAGCAAATATTTATCTAGCTTCTATTATTTTTCCAGGCATTGCGCCTGGCAAACAGTAAGTTACAAAAACCAGTTAAGAAAATACTAAAACCCATTCCTGGACAAGTAACAAATATTTACTAAGAGTTACTTTGTGGGAGTAGAGGCACAGTAAGGCTAGGTGCTTGTTTTGCATGCGGCTGACCCATGTCTGATCGCTAGCAAGGCATATGGTCCACTGAGCAGCACCAGGAGTGACCCCTGAGCAAAGAGCCAGAAGTCAGCCCAGAACAGAGCTGGGTATGGTCCCCAAACCAATAAAATAATATTAATAAATCTAATATACATATTTGGGGCGCTGGGGTACAGTGCGTACACATGGCTGACCTAGGCGCTATTCCCAGTACTACACATGCCTCCATGCCTCTACCTGCCTTGACTCCCCATGACAGGAGTGATGCCCGAGTACAGGACAGGTTCCAGGTGAAAGCCCCTGAGCACTGCTAGGTGTGACCGCCCTTGCCCTCTACTATCTGCTCTTTATGGACTTTTGAATCTGTTGAGAAAAATAACAGGCAATTCCTGCCCGTCTAGTAGTGCTAGGTCAGAGGGCCAGTATCTCGGGCAGGGAGGTGGCTCAGTGGAAAGCATATACTTACATGTGTGAGACCCTGGGCTCCACCTCCAGCACCACATGCCCTGCAACTCCCCACAATGAAAGATAATATCTTCATTTCTTTATTCTCCCTACATGAATGCTCAGTAATGACTGAGTAGAAAAAATACTCCAGTACTGTTGTACCCACCAAAGATTAGTAGATATCAACTCTTGAAGCCAAACAGCAGAACGGAACTCATGTACTTGCTCTTCCTTCTTTCAAAGGTAAGAATCTCACTTTACTTGGGCCGGAGATATAGGTCAGCGAGTGGGACGGTTATCTTGAACGTGATCGGCTTCGGTTCAAACCCCAGCATCCTACATGGTCCTCTGGGCACTGCCAGGAGTGATTCCTGAGTGCAGGGACAGGAGTAAAGTAAACCCTGCACATTGCCAGGTGTGGCCCAAAAGCAAACAATAAATTTTCCTGGTGCAGTTCACATACATTTCAATCTCAGGCATGTAATCTTTGTGGGGTCCTCTTTTTTTTATTGCCTCCTTTTCTCCTACACCCTAAATGAAATGACGGTGCAGGTTGGAGGGCTACTACTGTGGTTGTGGTACTCTCATTGGGTCATGCAGTTGGCCCTAGTTTAATTCCTGAATACTACCAGAAGTGACCCCTGAGCACTGCCAGGTGTCCCCTTGCGTCCTCATCCCCTCCAAAAAAAGAAGAAATAGAAGCTTAGAGCAATCTGCCCTAAAGCTATGTAGCTAAATAAGATGAAAAGTCAGATCTGAATCCAAATCAACCCAATCCCACCTGGGGACTGAAACCAGGGTCTCACTCATTCAAGGCAAGTGCCCTACCAATGACTTCCTACTCTGGTTGCTGCTCCAACACTTTTTTTCTCTTTTTTGGGTCACACTGGGCTATGCTCAGGGGTTACTCCTGGCTCTGCAGTCAGGAATTACTTCTGGTGGTGCTAGGGGCACCATATGGGATGTAAGAGATCAAACCTGGGTCAGCCGTATGTAAGGCAAATGCCCTACCCACTGTACTATGGCTCTGGCCCCATTGTATTTTCTTTTTCTTTCTTGCTAGTGACTATTTGAGAAGCACTTGTATTCAACTATGCTGTGGTGAAGGAAGAGGATATACTTTTTAATTCTCTATATATCACACTTCCAGGTGTGAAACACTACATGGTGCAGGTACTGCATTTAGACTACAATTGCAGACTAGAGCTAAAGTAGCTTGTAGGATTATTTTTGGTTGAGAGGAGGTCACTAATTTTATCTTGATCTCTTTCTACCAGAAAAAGAACAGAAACTGACAAAGTTGCATACTAGCAGCAGAAAGATGCAAAGAACACAGTGAGGCTGAGGACAGAAACAGAAAGAGGAGCCGAGAACTAACTCCAAAGCCCAAAGCCGGGCCTGAGTGATAGGACAGCCTGCAGGGCACTTGCCTTGCATGAGGCTGACGCTAGTTTGATATGACCCCTGGTACCACATACAGTCCCCCAGAGACAGCCAGCGATGGTCCCTGAGTGCAGAGACAGGAGTAATCCCTGAGCACAAAACAGAAAAGCGCAAGCTCCAAGGTTCTTATGAAAGCATATAATGTATTCTTTGTGTACTGGTATTTTATTGGTGAAAACAAAGCTCAGTTCTTTGAAGAACTGAAAAATTCACAAACATCTTTTAAGCCCCCCAAGACCCCCTCCCCCTCAAAAAAAGGGTTGGGAAAATGTAACCACTGAAGCAAGTCTGATACATTCTTCATATGTGTTAAAGTGTTGTTACTTAAAATGTTAAGTAAGCATTTATTTTGGGGAGGAGGACTGGGGGTAATTACTTAACCATAACCCTATAGTATCTCTAGCCCACTATCAGTATTTTAGTCAAAGTTTTGTTTGAACAACTGTTTCTAATTCTCTCAGGAAGTCATATTATTAACTTTTATGTTAAATTCAGAAGAAATCATCAAACCACTTTCTACAACCGCTGTAACGTTTTATGTCCTTACCTGTAATGATTCCATTGTCCCCATAATCTCTCCAGCCCCAGTTATTCTCCTTTTCTAGATAACAACTATCCTGGTATGGATAATACAAGTATTTCTCCTGGTGCTTTTTTTTTTGAGTGCCTGTTTTTGCAGTGCTGTGGATAAAACCCAGGTTCCCCGCACGCAAGGCACGATCTCCACCTCAGATCACATCCCCGCACTCTCACAGCGGTTATGATCTGCATTTCTTTTAAGATTCCCAGTGACACTGCACATTTTTACATAAGCTTGTTAGTTATTTGCATATCTTCCTAGGCAAACTGTCTGTTCAAATTCTTTGCTCGTGTTTTTATGGGGCTTGGGCGGCTGTTGAGCAGCAATTCTTTATACATGAGGAACATTAATCCTGTTATCAGTTACATGATTTGCAAATATTTTTTCCAATTCAGTGGATTGTCCTTTTCACTCTCAAGTCTTTGTTTTATTTCTGGACCACACCTATAGTGCTCAAGGATTACTTCTATGGGTTTAGGGGACTATATGGGGTGCTGGGGATTGAACCCAGGTCAGCCGTAGGCAAGGAAAGCGCCTTAACTGCTGTACTATCTCTCCAGCCTCATCAAGACTTCAGAGTGAAGTAACGGGGCTTGCCTTGCACACAGCTGGTACCTTTGGGCCCTGGCATTGAACATAGTCCTCTGGGCAACTCTGGAAGTAAGCCTGGTGTGTCCACCCACTCTACGTTCCACTTAAAAACTAACCCCCCCACCCCTCCAGTCTTTGAGAAAAAATTTTAACTTCAATGGAATGCAATTTATCTAATTTTTCTTTGATTGTGTTCTAATGTACTATCAAAGAAACCAAACACTTTTTTTTTTCCCGCTTTTTGGGTCACACCCAGCGATGCACAGGGGTCACTCCTGGCTCATGCACTCAGGAATCACCCCGGCGGTGCTCAGGGGACCATATGGGACGCTGGGATTCGAACCTGGGTCAGCCGCGTGCAAGGCAAACGCCTTACCCACTGTGCTATCACTCCAGCCCCCAAACACCTTTTTTTAAATTAGTAAAAATATGTACTTTTAAGAAAACTGTCACTGTCATCCCACTGCTCATCGATTTGTTCGAACGGGCACCAGTAACGTCTCTCATTGTGAGACTTAATGTTACTGTTCTTGGCATATCCAATATGCCACGGGTAGCTTGCTGGGCGGAGGAATCGAACATGGGTCGGAGGAATCGAACATGGGTCGGCTGTGTGAAAGGCAAACGCCTTTCCGCTGTGCTATCACTCCAAAAGTAGCTGCTTGGGGGCTAGGGAGACAATACGGAAGGTAAGGAAGGCACCTGCCCCGCCTGTGGCTGCTTCTGCTTTGACCCTGGTTGGATTCCCGGCACCACCTGTGGTCCCCTGATCACTGACCCAGGAACAGCCTCTGAGCGCCACTGGGTATGACCACCCCCCAATAAAGTCTGGAGAGACAGTACAGGGGTTAGGGTGCCTGCCTTGCACCCATCATTTCTGGTTTAAATCCCAGGACCATTTATGGTTCTTAAGCACCGTCACAGGCCACACTTGGAACAGACCCAGGAAGAGTCTTGAAGGCATGACCAGTGTGGGCCAAAAACAAAGAACAAAACCAAACCAAAGTTGCTAATGTAAAGGCAGAAAATGTAGGTGATGAATCCAAAGATGGCTCCGTGGCATAAGTGCCTAACCTGCAGTGTGAGGTTGAGAGTTCGAGCCTGGTGCCAACCCCTGACTGAACAAGAACCTGATGGCTCTGCTATCTGGACACCGGCCTGTCCACAACACAAGGAAACACATATGCATCCCTGACCCTAAGAAGGGGAAAACTAGGAGGAGAAACTGTTATTGCCCTTCATTCTGGAGTCAAAGCAAGCAACTATCAACTATACGCAATTATAAACTGTTATATTTGAATTCAAATTCAGGGACTGAAGAGAGAGTACAGCAGGTAAGGCAACTGCTTCGCACGCAGCTAGCCCTATATAGATAGTCCCCTGAATCTCATGAGAAGTGATCCCTGAACAGAGTCAATAGTCATCAAAGCAAACAAAACCAAACCCCAACTCCCTCCCCCAAAGCTCAAATTCATATATAACACAATTTAAAACAACTACTGGGTTGGAGAGATAGCAGAGTGGGTAAAACACTTGCATGCAGCCGACCTAGTTCGATCCCTGACACCACTGGCCTGCTGAGCCCCACCAGGAGTAAGTCCTGAGTGCAGTCGAGAGTGAGTCCTGAGCAGCACCAGGTGTGGCCCAAAACCCAACCAACCAAACACAAACTACAAAATAAAAACACCCACTAAATCAAGAGCTCATCTGTGAGGTCACAAAGGGCATGTCAGATCATCTGTTTTATCTACTTTGCACTTAAAAAGTAACAGATGTAGCAGCAACCCTTTGTATGAGATCATTTCCCATGTCATATGCTACTTATAATTGGCCCCCAAGACACATTTCAAGGCAGAAACTCACTAAAGAAATTTATTAAAGATGGATGTATAAACGTCAATTCTATTATTTGTTATCTTAATTTGGGGGTAGGCAGAGCTTTGTGCTACATCTGTCTGTGCTCAGGATTCACTTCAGGTTTGGTGCTCAGGGATCACTCTTGGCAGTGCTTGGGTGCCAGGAATTCCAAACAGGGTTGGCCACATGCAAGGCAAGTGCCTTTCCTCCTGTATCATCTCTGTGGCTCTTTTTGTTATTTTTTACTTTGCTCTTCTTTCTTTTTTGTTTGGGGGGTGGGGTGGGATGTGAGGGACTAGGATCCTCCCCTGGGGTACTCAGGGGATATCCTGGCTCTCCGGAGTGCGGTGACATTGGCAGTGCTGATGGGTGGGGCCATGTGATGTCAAGGATGGAATTGGGGCTGCGAGTGTGCAAAGCTTTACCCCTGTATTATCTCTCCAGCCTGTTCTTCAAGTGTCCCTCTGCTTTCTGTCTGTCTGACTGGCAGCCCAAATTCAATCAGGGAATACAGGAGAAAAAAGGAGAAATGAACACAGTTCATAAAGTTTGTGAGCACTTAAGGCCTGTTTTACTTTAATGAAGAATTAGAAACTCTCACCATAAGTTGGGGCAGGGGAAGAAACTAGAATCTGTGCTTCCTTAGCAAGGTCAGAGAGATGAGAAGCGCTAAAGCCCAACGGGCAATGCTAAAGAGAGTGGTAACTAATCAGCACCGGTGCTTGTCACTGACACACTTTTATACTGGTGTCAGATTGTTCACATCAGTTTTGTTCTCTAGAAGCCGATTGTGCTCTAAGCTGTACTCTTCACTGCTTCCCTGTAAAGTCCTCTCACTAAACCCCTCATACTTGCCTTTTAGCCACCAATAATCAAGTGTTTAAGGGTGGGCTCTGTCTAAAGGAGAGGGTCTGAAGAACCCTACAGTATAGAGGTTACAGTGCTTGCTGACACCCACCAACCCTGGTTTGACCACATGCACCTCATATGGTTGACCCCCAGCACTGCCAGGGGTCACACCTGAGCAGCACTTGGGTGCGACCCAGCAATTTATAATAAAGGACGTAAATGAAAGGAGAATGACTAACATGTCTGTCTGTGTTAGGGGTGGGGCCAGAAAGAGGAGGTGTATCTCCGCAAACATCTTAACATCTGAACTACCAGCCAGTATTAGCTTTTAAATTAACCTTAGTTTGGGGCTAGAGCAATAGCACAGTGGGTAGGGTGTTTGCCTTGCACGCAGCTGACCCGAGTTTGATTCCCAGCATCCCATATGGTCCCTCGAGCACTGCCAGGAGTAATTCCTGAGATGCAGAGCCAGGAGTAACCCTCAGAGCATCGCCGGCTGTGACCCGAAAAGCAAAAAGCAAAAAAAAGCAAAAAAAAAAAATTTAATTAACCTTAGTCCTTTCGAAGACAGAATGGAGAAAAAGATCATCTGAAAGTTCTCTTAAGTCAGTTTGCCAACACGGTCTGGAGTACAATCAGGCTAGGAAAGAAATAAAGGAACAAGGGTTTCAACAGGAAAGGTTACTTAGGACAGCTGCATGCTGTTACCTCTGTGGAAGTCTCATCTGAAAGAATACAGGTATTAGTTCATCCCTGTGGTTGAGCTTTGGTCTATTTTTAATCTTGCCATGTGATTAGGGGATTATGCACATTTCTGGGCACTGTTTCTTCTGGCACAAAAGTTCAGATCAGTGATATAGGGAAAGGGTAAATGTAAAAAAGAATTAACAAGAGTGAGTACTCTACAGAGATGAAAATATTAGGGAATGCCATCTGTTGGTTTTACTAGCTAAGATTGACTCCCTTGGGGCTGGAGAGGATGCACAGCTGGCAGGGCACTTGCCTGGCATATGGTCTTCCAAGCACCACCAGGAATAATTTCCTGGGTGCAGAGCCAGGAGTAACCCCTGAGAATTGCTGGGTGTGGCCCAAAAGCAAAGACAACCAACCAAACAAAAAAGATTCACCCCCTAAATTGATAATCATCTGAAAAATCTCTCTCTTCTTTTTTTCTTTTATTTTTTGTTTTTGAGTCATACCCGGCGATGCACAGGGGTTACTCCTGGCTCTGCACTCAGGAATTACTCCTTGACAGTAGAGCAAACGCCCTACCCACTGTGCTATTACTCTAGCCCCAATTCCTCTCTATTTTAAAAAATGTTTTTGGGGGCTGGAGTGATAGCACAGCGGGTAGGGTGTTTGCCTTGCACGCAGCCCGACCCGGGTTCAATTCCCAGCATCCCATATGGTCCCCTGGGCACCGCCAAGAGTAATTCCTGAGTGTAAAGCCAGGAGTAACCCCTGAGCATTGCTGGGTGTAACCCAAAAAGAAAGAAAAAAAAGTTTTTGCCATGTGGTAGCTAGTATCAGTAATTTTGGAAAAGACTGTCATACTTTAGGGAAAATTCTAGTCCCAGATTTGTCCACTGCATGGGGCTGGAGTGATAGCACAGTGGGTAGGGTGCTTGCCTTACACTTGGCCGACCCGGGTTCGATTCCCAGCATCCCATATGGTCCCCTGAGCAACGCTAGGAGTTAATTCTTGAGCGCATGAGCCAGGAGTAACCCCAGTGCATTACTGGGTGTGATCCAAAAAGCAAAAATAAAAAAAGAAAAGAAAAGAAAAAAGATTTGTCCACTGCAGTGGAAAGTACAATGCTTTTCTATGCTATAAAAAAAAATTTGGAGGGAATTCTGGGCCACACCTGGCAATGCTCAAGGCTTACCTTGACAGTGTTTGGGGGGCCAAATGTGGTGTATGAAGCCAGTTGGCTACAAGCAAAGTGGACATACTACCCACCATTATTATCTCTCTGGACCTATGCTACAAAACTTCAGGAATGAGCTTCATATCGGCTTAAGGAAAACACCTCAAGGTTTTTATGGTACTACCCATCCACATGCCATAGATTTGACTATGGGAAAAGATCAAATCACATATGGGTCTTCTGAAACCCAGAAGTAAATGCAGAAAAGTAGTTGTTACAGCTTTAGAGAGAATACTTCCAAAAAGAGTCAATACTTGCTAGAAGCCCTCTATTAACAACTTATATATATCTGAGGTTCTCCACTCTTCTGCGGGTACAATCTTCTGTGGAAATATTCAGAGCCTCACTACCAAACACTGCTGCACGTTAGGATGTACCTGAGAGGCCTTTAGAAATTAAATGACAACTGGCTCTCACCAACAGACATTCTGATTTGGGTGGACTGGGTGAGACTTGGGCATTAAAATATCACTCCCACATTTTGTTTGTTTGTTTTTCAGGCACACCCAGCAATGCTCTGTGTTACTCCTGGCTCTGTGCTTAGAGATCATACCTGGTAGTGCTTGGGAACCAAATGGGATGCCAGGGATCAAACCCAGGCCAGTCATGTTCAAGGCAAGCGCCTCTCCTGATGTCTGTTGCTTACTGCCGCTCTGGCCTCACCCCATATTCTAATGTGAACTGATACCTGGGAATGGCCCCTCTGAAAAACTCATCTTTCAATTTTTTAATTATGAATATTCTGGACTCTTATTTCTAAGATGTTTGGGGGCTGGATGCATCAAAGAAGACACACCATTATCCTGCAACCATTTTCATTTGGTATTTTATCTCCACAGAATTTCAGGCAAAAACACCATGGAAAGTCAGCTGAGACTGGGATGAGGCCAGTGCCGCTCTGGGATGCGCACATCTGTTGTTAAAACTACAGTACAGTGGGAGAAGAACTTGCACAGGGCTGAGATGTACAAGTCAAAGTGGAAGAGCATGTGAGACACTGCACCCAAGGCTGTGGGGGATGAGGAGGTCAGGGAGAAGGAAAACCAAGATGGATTAGTTTATCCTCCATCACAGGTTTCCTGGCCCTGGGAATTTTGTACAAGTAAGTCCAACAAAGACTCACTCACTACACCCTGAATGGTACATCCTCTACCCACAAGGGTCTGCCTGAGGCGCCCAGCTGCAGCGCTGGTCTGAAAACCACTAGGAATCAGCTTCATTGGACAATCTTGAGGATAAGATGAAATCATATGTGTTTGCAGTTTTACTGCTTTCAGAATAAGCAGGAAGAACCAAGATGAAAACAAAAACAAAAACATGGCCAATGTGAATCACCTATCCTTTCCACCTTCTTTACCTAGACCAGAGGTTCCCAAACTTATTTGGCTTCCCGTTCCCTTTTCAGAAGAAATAAAAACCACTCAGTGACCTCAGAAAATCTTAAAGTTATAAACAGAAAATCCCACCTACAACTGCATGCAAGGAAATGCCACAGCTCTCTTCCCGGCTTGTTCCAGCCCAATCCCCTGAGCACTACCAGGAGTGATCCATGAGCACTGAACAGAGTAGTCTCTAAGCACAGTTGGGTGTGGCCCCAAAACCCCCCAAAACCAAAAACCCATGAAGTTGTCAAACTGCCAAGACAGACTCTAGAGAATTACTGCTCCTAACCATGGGAATGACAGTTGGACTATGATTCTTCAAGAGCAGGTGAGAGCAGAGGTGATGGTATCAAAGCCTAAATTTGTAAAAAGAAGTTTCACAATAAACATGAACTGAAACCTGTCCTGTTTAAACCTGATTTAAAGAAAAGCATAAAAATTGGTTCGTTGGGGGCCGGAAAGATAGTACAATCGGTAGGGCATTTGCTTTGCATGCGGCTGACCCAGGTTTGATTTCTGGCAACTTTATATGGTCCCCTGAGCCTGCAGGACTGATCTCTTGAGTGCAGAGCCAGGAGTAACCTGTGAGCATTGCTACTGTGGCCCAAAACCAAACAAAAAACGCTTTGGGTTTTCTGCAAATTGATCTTGAAATTCAATATAAATGAAGATTCAATCCCAACCAAAAGCTCAGCTAGTGCTTTCCAGAAAAACTCACTAAGAGCTGGAGAGATAGTGCAGAGTGGTAGGATGCAGCCTTGCATGAGTCCAGCCCAGGTTTGATCCCTAAGCAGAGAGTTAGGAGTAAGCCCTGAGCACTGCCAGGTGTGGTCCAAAAAACAAACCCCCCAAACTGAAAATTTTGAATAAGCACCCTATAACAGATTTCCAAATGGCCAAAGAACTCTTGAAAAGGTCCTTAATTTCCTGACCCATCATGGAAATGCAAAGAAATACTACATACAAAGCTTAATAGGCTAAACTAGAACAGACGGTCAAGTGTTACCAAAAATGCAGAATCATCCCACTTGGAATTCTAATCAGAAAGAAGAATGCAAACTGGTGAGGGAATGGTGCCACCAGCAGGTGAACCTGTATTTGTGGGGCGAGTGCATCAGCAGCCTGATGGTGTATTCAGGTTTCCTGATACCCCAAAATTGCCGCTGTACCACCTTTGGCCGGGCCCTAACAATTTGGGACCATGCTTACCAAGAAATTAAATGGCCAAAAGTTACTGAGAGTATCTTGCCCGCACGGCAGAGCCTGGCAAGCTCCCTGTGGTGTATTTGATATGCCAAAAAACAGTAACAAGTCTCACAATGGAGACATTACTGGTGCCTGCTCGAGCAAACTGATGAGCAACGGGATGACAGTGACAGTGACAAATTTCCCAAATACACGTAATATAAATTTCTGTAATAGCACTTTTAACAACAGCTGCAAATAACCGATGTTTATTAGTAACTATGTAAATAACTTTAGATTTTGCTAATATTAGATACTAAATGCTGAGAAGAACAAAAGTACAGCCACATGCAGCAACAAGTGGATTTCAGTAGCAAAATACAGAAGAACTAGGCATAAAAGCTGTATGAGCAATGCAACGTCAGGTGAGCACTGCAACCACAAACTCGCGATCCCAGTGAGTGCTGTGCTGAGTGTACAAACATGACATGGGCATATGTCCACAAGTGAAGACTCATAGTTGCCAACAAGTGTGAAAAAAGAGAGGAATCTACTCTAACAATCCTCTACATAAAGTTCAAAACAGGCACAACTAACCCACTGTAACGTTAGCTGTAAGATGTAAGAACTGATTACCTTGCGGGTGGGGAGCCTGGCTACTGGGAGTGCAGAATGACGATGTCTCTCAGGTTCTGGGAGCACTGTATTCATTCACCCCACTGCCGGTGCCCTGAAGTGCAGTGTGCTCATTTTGAAAATTCAATGATCTGCATGCTTATCAACTGGGCATATTTTTATGAATGCACAATAAGATCGATGACATAAGAACAAAAAAACCTCTGGAGTTTGCTATCTCCAGAGGCTCAGTGGCTGGATGTGCTGAGATGCAGGCGAGGTCAGCCTCATCTCTAATGTGACTAAGAGCCCAGATGTACCATGACAGGTTTCCCATGATAATCCATCTTCCCTCCACTCTGGTACTGGACTTGGGGAGACATTTTTATAGAATGACTCTAAGAGCAGGCTAAGAGCTGAAGAGCAGAGGGGAGTCTGGTAAATAGGAAGACACATGTTATTACATGTGATATGGGAGACCTTTTGAAGGACGGGGATAATCAGTCAGATAAGGAGGAAGAAGGATGTTCACTAAATTAGTCAAGGCTAAAAGTTTCATTTGATTAGGAGTCACTGGGGGTAAAAACATTATTTGGTAGTTTTCTAGGCTTTGAAAAAAGATACCCCAGAGAAAAGAGCAGACAACTTGTGGGGGAGGGACCTACTCCATTTCTCACCACAGCCTTTTTGCGAGAGCCTGTTGCTATGGAGAAGACCATGAATGCAGCAGCCATGGGAAATAAAGGATCTGGCGGGAGTAAATACAAGGACAGTGGATTAAACCAAAATTCCATGTGCAAGCAGCACAGACTACAAATGATACCCCCCCCCCCCAACCCCTACTCCTCTACAAGTACATGGGTCTGGTTTACCACTTAATTTAACACCAATACAGACAAAGCCTAAGCCTGGCAGACAAAACAGAGGCCACAAGCAAAGCTGTCTTATGCCAGGGCACCTCCCCATCCTATCCTGGGGGAAGTGATCTCCAGCTGCTAAACGATAAAGTTGATGCCCCAGGATTTCTTTGTTCTGTAAAGCTCAGGAGTGATGGGATAATGCAGGATCTCAGATGAGGTGGAGACCCTCCTTTAAATAAGTAGCTAAGAGAGAAAATGAAAGTGAGAGTGGAGATAAGAGGCTGGACAGAGATAGGCTGCAGAGCAGAGAAGAGGGGAGGATTGCTGAGAGAGAGAGAGAGAGAGAGATCTTTCAAAGGCGGCGGCAGTGAGGCAGGAGCGGAGCTCTGCAGGGGCTGGTCTAGAGCTACTGGCATAGGAAAAAGGCTACTTGCCAAGTCTGTCAGTAGCGTCTGCCCATCACTGTTACAGCAGCTTTATCAAGCAGGGCAGGCATATGAGTATGGGGATCCAACTTTCTAACTTACCAATGAGAAAACAAAGGTCAAGTTAAGTGAAGGGATCTCAAACAAGACCCTGACTTCTTGGAATAACGCCTCAAAGTTGAGTTTTGGTATATCCCCAGTTTTGAGCACAGTTATACATACTGCTTAAGTATCACTTAAACATGAAGTATGTTGGTGGTGGTGGTTGGAGAAATAGCACAGCGAGTAGGGAGCACGCACAGAAAACTGTAAGTCACAACTGAAATACAAGACACAAGGAAATAGGAAAATATTCCATGCTCATGGATGGAAAAAATTAGCGTTGTTAAAAGCATTATATAGATTCATTGCAACCCGGTATCAGAGTCCAGTGATGATCTTCAGGGACACAGAACCGTAAGTGTTACTGAAATTTGTACGCACCAATAAAACGCCATAAATAGTCAGTGATTCTGAGGAAAATGATGCTTGAGAGGCTTTGCATTCCTTGACCATAAACTATAAAAACAGAACAAAGGTTTGGAATTGAGCCCTGAAATAAACCCTCAGATGTATGGGGTCTTTATTTATGAAAATTTATTCTTACCCAGAAGCTTTTTAAGGTAGGTCATATACTTCTGAGGCAAAATTGCTTACCGAGGGGGCTGGAGAACAGTACAGCTGGCAGGGCACTTGCCTTGCACATGGCTAACCCAAGTTCAACCCTAGCTCCTCACATAGTTCTGAGTGATCTCTGAGTACAGAGCCAGGAGTATACCTTGAGCACCACTGGGTGTGGTAAATACACACTTACACATTAAGAAATGACAAACCATATATGCAAGCTGAGACTGGAGCGATAGTATAGTGGGTAGGGTGTTTTCCTTGCACGCTGCTGACCCAGGTTCGATCCCCAGCATCCCATATGGTCCCCCCAAGCACTGCTGGGAGTAATTCCTGAGTGCAGAGCTAGGAGTAACCCCTGAGCATTACTGGGTGTGACCCCCCCTCAAAAAAATATGCAAGCATTGATTTAGTCAAGTATATTTCAGAGTCTATTATATATAGGTAACCAGAGATAAAGAGTTAAGATACAATGGTGGGGAAGAGTCCCTGAACCCAGAGAACTTCTAAAACAGAGGAAGTGATAAACACTATAGAAAAGTATATTATAAACATAACAGTGAGTTGGGATAATCCAGTCTGTGAAAAGTATCTAACAGGGAACTGGCAGTGGGCTGCCAGCCCCACCGAAGTCTCAGAGCAAACCATGCATCATATCCCAAATCTAGGCACACAGCTTCCTGGCAGGGAAGAAATTACAAATCCTGGAGTAAAAAATTATCCATTGTTTTTGTGCCACACCCAGTGTTAATGAGGAACCATATGTGATATAAGGGATCTAACAGTCAGCCACATGCAAGGCAAACAAATGCCTTAGTGCCTAGACTCTCTCTCTGGCACCACACTCACTGTTCTCAAGAGAATGAAAGGGTTAGTTCGCCACTCTCTTGCAAAGTGTTTTTGGGTCACGCTGGGCCTTGCTCAGGGGTTACTCCTGGCTCTGCACTCAGGAATTACTCCTGTGGTACTTGAGGGATCACATGGGATGCTGGGGATCACACCTGGGTCAGCCACAGGCAAGGCAAACACCTTACTGGTGGTACTATTACTCTTGTTTTGAACAGGTTCATATACATTAAAAGCATCTTGGGCTGGAGATTTAGCTCAGTGGTACACTTGCCTTTACCTGTGAGGCCCTGGGTTTGAGCACTGTTGTCAAGCAGAGAAAAATAGGCATATAGAGTTAGGTACAACGAATAGGCAGGAGGTTGATATCTTCGTCTACTTGCAATATACTGTGTCAGAAAGCCCAGAGGGTTAGTGGGTGACAGAGAGCTGTGGTCTAGATATTTGTCATTCTGACAGACTCTGACTATTCAGCAGATGCCATTTTAAAATTAGAAACAGTACTTTTGATTTCCAGATTGTATGTTCTATCTACACAGCTGGGCAGTATGCCACACATTATGCCAGTTACCTTCTCCTCTTTCTAACACAATAGTTTTAATTTTTGTTTTGATACTATAGTCTGAAATCACACAATAAAATATCATTAGTAATGTTATTCCGAAGCTGAAGTTATACACGTTGATAATGACCTCAGAGCGAAGAATACAACAGGTTAAATCTATATCAGTGTCTAGTAGACTGTACAGTTTAAATAAACAAACCCTGAGTTACAACAAAAATGAGAGGAACTTTTTTTTGAATACCATAATGAAACACCTGACTTTTCAAAGATGACAAGAAAGCTTGTAAAAAACTTAATTAGCCATGCTCCTTTGGGTCTCTCAATTCTCCAAGAGGGGGCTGTTTTAAAAATCTGGTGACTAATGTAGAGGGACCCTAAGGCCAGCTTCTCTGACCACACCATAAGGACTGAATACTTTGTTTCTTCAGCTACCTCCAGCAAGTGCTCGGGGACTGTGTGTGGTTCAGTGCTCAAGTGGACCATGTGGTGCCAAGCCACTCTCATACAAAATACATGCTCCACTTTGAGCTATCTTCCCAGCCTATGACTTGATTTGGGGGTGAGGGGATGGTGCGATACGGACGTGTTTAGGCCACATTCGGTAGTGTCAGGGGCTATGTCAGACTCCAGCTATAATTGGGGGATCATGCGGTTTCCGGGACCCAGCTTTGTCTGCTGGATACAAAGTGAGTGTTCCAGACCTTTGTGACCCGGACTTCTTTATAAAGAGAACATATGTACTAACGCCACATTGCCACAGATGGAACCAAGAGATCCTGGGATCTGAAATATCCTCTTACAGTCCTTTTGCATTCCTGCTTTTTTCAGTTTTAGAAACGTCAGAAACAGAACAGAGTCTGTTCGAGAGCAAATGGAACATATGAGAAACCGCCAGGGTAGTACTGGACAGCAGCACCGAGAGTGAGACAACTGCTCAGTGCGAGCTTCAAAACACGACCATGGAAGCACTTCCCCATTGCCAAGGCCTACAAAGTCTGTACTTAGTTGGCCTAAGAGATAGTGCAAGAGGTAAGGTGCTTGCCTTGCCCGTGAAAGACCTGGTACAAATTCCCAACATCACATCTGGTTCCCATAAGCACCGACAGAGGTCACTCCTGATTACAGAGGCAGGAACAGCCCCTGACCACCACTGAGTGTGGCCCAAAGCTCCACCCCCCAAACCTGTACTTCTTGCTGAATGCATGGTGTGGGTGGCCAGGCAATGAAACTACCAGTGGGCAGCTCCTGGCTGCGTTTCCAGGTGTTAGAAAAGACAAGTGCTGTACATGTCTGGCGCCAACACAAGATGCATTCAGGAGCGACTGTTCTCCATTGCCTCGACTCCCACAGCAGTCTTTCTACTACTTTCATCTCAACTTTGACCCAGAAGTTCATTCAGTACAGACACAGTTTGAATAACACAGTTAGCATCCAACAAATGGCTGCTTAAGTACTAGGTCAATGCTACTAACAGCTATGAAGAGGGAATATTATTTATCAGTTTATTTATTTAGGCCTTACTTAGAGGTTATTCCTGATTCAGTGCTCAGAAGTGACGCCCGGCAGTATTTGTGGGACAATGTGGTGCTGGGGATTGAACTGGGTTGGCTACATGTAACGCAAATTCCTTACCTCCTGTACTGCTGCTCTAGTCATGAAATGATTATCCGAACAAACTGGCACTGGAAACCTCAGGAAGCTGAGTGAGTCTGCAGCAATCCTCACATAGGGACCATCAGTAGATGATTCATGACTCTAAAAATCCTAGTCTTATTTCTAGCACTAGGTCTCTGTTGGCTCCCCTGCTTAAGGGCCCAAGGGGCTGGAGAGGCCTCACAAAACACTTACCATCTTCTGTTTCCTGCCACACGATACCCTCAAGATTGACGCTTGTCCCAGGTTCACAGGGGCCCAGGCACTCTGGCTCTGTGGCTAAGGCCACATCACATGTGTTGACCCCAACTGATCGGGTCCGAACCATAATCTGCTCACAAGGGGAGGAGATGTCACTATTGACCACTGGCACCAAAAGGTGTAGAGGCAGCACCGCTGGTGTGGAGACAGGGGATTCCATCTGTGGAGAAAAAGGAAGTAGCAGCTGAGTCAGGGAGAACATTTTAGGGAAAACACCTTCTCTATACTTAATCTAGTCAAATAGCCCTTTCTGCTGCAGTGCAGAGTGAAAGGTGCTAGAGTACAAACTTTTCTGCTAAGGAAAAGACTAAGGTCCTTCCTTTCAAGTCCAGTTCATCACAGTGACAAATTTAGGGCTTTAGATGAGCACACTCTGTAAAAGAACTAACCTACCCTCCCTCCCTCTCTCCTTCCTCCTGGGCCACACCCAGTGATGCTCAGGGATTCTCCTGGCCGTGTTCAGGGGTTACTCCTAGTGGTGTACCTCCTGTTCCTCACATAAACAATTTGTTGTTGGCTTGTTTATGCCAGGAATCAAACCCAGAGTCTTGTACATGTTGGATAGTACAGATTTGGATAGCATAGATTCACAGCCAGAAATCAGTCAGCCTGAGAAATGTAGAGATTCAGACTTAGGGGGTTTCTTACTACCTTCTTTATTACATCTTCTCTTCTAACTCTACATTGGGGGAGGTGAGAGGAGGAAAGGGAAGGGGAGGAGGGAAGGGGAGGGAAAGAGAAGGGAAGATAGTTATTAAGGTATCCTGTGTCAAAAGGCTTGGGTATTGGAATAATGCTTGACTGAAACCCAATCATGATCAACTTTGTAACTGTGTATCTCATAGTGATTCAATTTAATGTTTTTTTAAGTGACAAAAAAACGTATCTATTCTGCCCAATGCACAACATTAAAATGTAGGAATAAAATCACTTATGAAAACAAAAAAAACGTTTTTGCTAGTTTAGGTGTGGTAATGAAAGAGAAAATTAGTGTATGTGGACTACCTATCTTTAGTTGTGGTATTACCTCTGTTTCTCTCTCTTGGGAAAGAGCTGAGACAGAAACTATCTTAGTCAGCATGCACACTTCCTCTGCCTCGTTTTTTCACTTTTCTCTGCCTTTCTTCCATGAGCAAGAGGAATTTCTGGAAAGTCTTTTATCTTACACAGAGACTGGTCTCAACCTTCTGCATTGACAGATCCAGAAACAACATCTAAGACATTAACTATAAACCACACAGTTGCACTTAAAGCAGTTCTTGAAGAAAACTTAATTAGTGGACTGACCACTAAGAAGAACAAACTGCTACACAGGAGGAGCTGATGAATGAGTCTGTGCGGTGAACGATTCTCAGGGATCAGAGCTAAGGAATCTCTGTTCATGTGAGAATTGCTTTATTTAAATTATTTGACTAATTAAAAGAGATGCTTGAAGGTTGGGAGAAGTGATGAAATGTACCTTAGGGTTTGGAACTAGTCCGTTTCCTTAAATGTCTGAAGAGAAATCACAGAGCGGCACAGTAATGTTTAATTACAGCTCCGGCTCCACTAATTACTGTTTGGTCACATCTATAATCTACATTAAGCCACAGTGCATAATAAGCAGCTCTGAGATAGTCATCTCATGACCTCGGAGGCTTTATGGGATTTGAGATTGTACTACTAGGTGGAACAAACACAGCTTCATTTATCACTCTCCAGGAGAGGACAAATATCCAAAAATAGGCAGTTTGCCAACTTCACCATATACAAAAGTTGTGATTATCAGGAGAATGGTGCCAACAGGCAAAATAAGAAATAAGAACATAGGGCCCGAGTGACAGTGCAGTGGGGAGGGTGCCTGCCTCGCATGTGGCCAACCCTCGTTCTATCCCAGCACTCTGTATGGCTCCTTGAGCCCTGCCAGGAGTGATCCTTAGGGATAGAGCCAAGAGTAAAGCCCTGAGCTCTGCCAGGTATGACCCCAAAACTAAAAAACAAAAACAAAAACAAACAAAAAATCTCCCATAATTAAAAAATATAAACAATTATGTTTATAAACTACCTCAATAACAACAGAAACAATAGTAGGTTCAATTCTCCATCTTTTTTTTTTTTCTTTTTGGGTCACACCCAGCGATGCTCAGGGGTTACTCCTGGCTTTGCACTCAGGAATTACTCCTGGTGGTGCTTGGGGGACCATATGAGATGCCGGGGATCGAACCCGGGTCTGCCGTGTGCAAGGCAAACGCCCTACCCGCTGTGCTATCGCTCTGGCCCTCAATTCTCCATCTTTCAAGTGTAATTCCACTGTTTAGGGGCTTGGCTAAATGGGAGGCTAACACCAAAGTACAGAAAAACCTGAAAAGACATTTACTGAAAATTTATTTGATTTGGGGTCACACCTGGAAGTGCTCAGGGAGCACTGCAAGCTCTGCACTTGGGGAACCCTATGGGATGCCAGGGATAGAATGTGTGCAAGGCAATTGCCCTACTCACTGCACTAGTGCTCCACAGCCCCATTTACAGAACATTTAAAGTGCAAATCTAAAGTTTCCCACCAGTTCATCTCCTTTACCTTTTAATGATCCTCTTCTAAAATCTAAGATCCTTTAGATACTAGTCTAATAGCATACTAGTCTATTAGGAATCTGAGTGCTGATGGGCAGGTGACAGAAGTGAAGACTAGAGAGAAAAGGCCAGACTCATTAATCTCCAAGCAAGAATTACACATTGACTTCAGCTGCCTCCCACACATGGGAGAAAATGTCAAAACTGCTATATAATTTAAGGGGTACAAAAGGCACTGAGACATCTTTGGGGTGGATCATCCCTCCCTGTCACAAACAGGAGCCAGATCTCTCACTCTAAGAGAAGACAGGCAGCAGGTTCCACTGATAAGTGCAATAACCCTAACAAACTCCCCTTTAAACCACACACCAAAGATTACTGACAGGTAAATGTTTGGGATGAGGCAAATACAATTTCAGAGAAAGCAAAATATCAAATAGATATCAATATTGTATTAAGAGGACATTATCCTTCTCCAGTAATTGCAAAGTTCCTTCAAGATTTCACAATGAGGGGCTGGAGAGATAGCACAGCGGGTAGGGCGTTTGCCTTGCACGCGGCCGACCCGGGTTCAAATCCCAGCATCCCATATGGTCCCCTGAGCACGGCCAGGGGTAATTCCTGAGTGCAGAGCCAGGAGTAACCCCTGTGCATAGCCAGGTGTGACTCAAAAAGCCAAAAAAAAAAAAAAAAAAAAAAAAAAGATTTCACAATGATTCATCATCCACAATAAAACACAAGAGATATAATAGGCTTTTATTCATGTACAACCAGCAACCTCCCCCCCAAGCCTGATCTGTTAAGTTTTCTGAGGGCCACATCCAGCGATGCTCAGCAATGACTCCTGGCCTGCTTGGGAGGCCATATGAGATGCTGCAGATGGAATTCAGTTTGCCCACGTGCAAGGCAAACGTCTTACCCAATGTACTATCTCTCCAGCCCCAAGATTTTAAGTCCCTGTTCACAAAGCTGTTCGGTTTTGGAGTTCACGTTGGGGGCCATAGCTGGTGGTGCTTGCTGGTGGTGCTTGACCATATTCCTGGCTCTGTGTTTTGAGGACCATATACAGTGTTTGGGTTCAAACCACTTATCTCCTGTACTATCTATCTGACTGTATTCTGGTGATTTTAAAAAAATTTCAGTTGTCAATTAGTTGCATATTAAAATACAAAGAAGAAAATCCTCAATTATTTGAATTACCTTGTTGATAAGAATTTTGAAAAAACTACCCTTACTCTTTTTGTTTAAAAACATCTAAGAATTGGGCCGGAGCGATAGCACAGCGGGTAGGGCGTTTGCCTTGCATGCGGCCGACCCGGGTTCGATCCCCGGCATCCCATATGGTCCCCCAAGCACCGCCAGGAGTAAGTCCTGAGTGCAAAGCCAGGAGTAACCCCTAAGCATCACTGGGTGTGACCCAAAAAGCAAAAAACAAAACAAAACAAAACAAAAAAAAACCAAAAAAAAAAAAAAACAACCCAAAACCCCCCAAACATCTAAGGATTAAGGATTACGGGGCTGGTGCGACATAGTACAGTGGGTAGGGCTTGCATGTGGCCGACCCAAGTTTGATCCCTGGCATCCCATATGGTGCCCTGAGCGCAGTCAGGAGTAATTCCTGAGTGCTAAGCAGGAGCATCTCCAGGTGTGACCCAAAAGAAAAAAAAAAAAGATTATTTTTGGGTATTCTGAAAAGCATGATTCCTTGTTATAAGAAGCTGGGAAGCCAAAAAATATGAAATAAACTAAGAACAGAGGAAGAAATCTGAATTCCCCCTCCTCATAAAATTGTCAGAATGCAAGAGACTATTCTAAGTAAATGCTCAAACAGTGGGCAGAGCGGTAGTACAGTGGGTAGGGTGCTTTCCTTGCACTTGGTCAACCTAGGTTCAATTCTGATCATCCCGTATGGTCCCCTGAACACTGCCAGGAGTGATTCCTGAGTCTGGAGCCAGGAGTAACCCCTGAACATCACCGGATGTGATCCAAAAAGGAAAATAAAAAGAAAAGAAAATGCCCAGTACAGTGAAATATTTCAAACAGTACAGACTAGCTAGAGAGTCCTCCTGTAATGATTCCTATGTAGTCTCATACAGAAATGTCAACAAAGGGGAAAAAATTCTCATAAAAGAAATTAACGCACAACACAAATCACATGGCAATGCCCATGACCTTGTCAAATGTTCATGTTGAATGAGGCATTTCTTCTACTTTTCTAGTATTCTCATTCTACAATCCTGTGTGTTTGAAATTCACCTCACCTTCCTTCAGCAAAGCGATTAAGCTTTTCGGCTTAAGAGGACCCTAAACACTACATCTGAAACTACTTTTCTCCCTATAAAGGTCGATGACCTCTTTTTTCCCGTATTGTTTCAAGGGAAGAACTGGAATTACAAACAAATTTGAGGACAAGGGATAACTTAGTGAAAGAGCACTGTCTTGAAGGTACAAACCTGCAAGTTTAATCCCTGGTACCCCAACCCCATATGCTTCCATCCAGGTTGCCCTCCCATTTGGTCTCCCCAAACAAGTGTTAGAGCTCTAGCACCACTGTGTGGTCCTTTGAGCACCCCTGGGTATGTCTCAAAAAACAACAACAAACAAAAAAAGAGGAGAGATACATTTTTCTAAATGATATCTGTCTCAAAGCTTAATGTGTGTGTCCTATCTGCAGTACTATCACTCCAAACCCATAAATTAATTTTTTTTTAAAATACAATAAAACTTTTTTTTTTTTTTTTGCTTTTTAGTTCAGACTTGGTGATGCACAGGGGTCACTCCTGGCTCTACATTCAGGAATTATCCCTGGCGGTGCTCAGGGGACCATATGAGATGCTGGGAATCGAACCCGGGTCGGCTGCGTGCAAGGCAAACGCCCTATCCGCTGTGCTATCACTCCAGCCCCCACAATAAAACATTCTTTATAAAGTTACTTTACAGTGAAACTGGCTTTAAAGAATCACTTATTTATTAGCTCAGAGGGAGGGCACTGCAATGAAGAATGGGATAGCTACTGGCACAACTTTAGAGCTGTGGATTTGGTTTGTGCTGGTATACCAGCTAATTTATCCTTCATTACTAATACAAATGTCAGTAAGCAAATAGGGCAAACAATGCATTATTATTATTATTATTATTATTATTACAATTACAAATAGAGTTGACCTAGAAAAAC
Source organism: Sorex araneus (assembly GCF_027595985.1). Lineage (NCBI taxonomy): Eukaryota > Metazoa > Chordata > Mammalia > Eulipotyphla > Soricidae > Sorex > Sorex araneus. The sequence continues at coordinate 34,609,547 of NC_073303.1, read as the reverse complement.
TCCTGAAAATGTCTCAGAGATTCGTAGGGGTCTGATTATATTCTGAAAACTAATTGAGTTTCAAGCTCTGGTATTAGGAAAATGATGAACGGACTGGAACATGTGCTTTGCATATAGGGGCCTGGATTTGATCCTTGGCACTTCATCCCTGAACACCCCCAGGAAAGATATACAAGCACCTCTGGATGTGGCCTCCAAACCAACCCTCCCAATCTCAAAACAAAAAGCAAACAACAGGGGCCGGAGCGATAGCACAGCGGGTAGGGCATTTGCCTTGCACGCAGCCGACCCGGGTTCGATCCCTGGCATCCCATATGGTCCCCCAAGCACTGCCGGGAGTAATTCCTGAGTGCAAAGCCAGGAGTAACCCCTGAGCATCGCTGGGTGTGACCCAAAAAGAAAAAAAAAAAAACTTCCCCACACAAAAAAAAAAGCAAACAACAAACAAAAAACCCAAAAAGAAAATAAAAAGGGATATTTAGCATGCCTTCCTTGTTTCAGAACTTAATTTGGTTTATAAGCATTCTTCTGTTCATTCAGAAGTAATACTGTGCTCTAATGAATGGTCTAATCAAATCATTTAATACAATCCTTGTCCTTCTGTCATATCTAATGGGGTAAACAAATGTGAATAAGTAGCTAAATCATGTAAAAATGTCAGTCAGTACAACAGGGGCAAAATATCATTTACAAGTATCACTTGTATATCCTAAGAAGAAAGGCAGGTGACTATTCCAGAGTCTTTGACACTCAATAGAAAGGCAAGGAAAATCATGTTGTTTCAGTCACACATAACACGAAATACAGGCCTCAAGGAGGATCACAATACCTGGGCAGTGAAGAGTCGAGGCAGAGGACAGGAGAATGCAGTTAATGTCAAGAGGAACTGCTGTGCTTTAAGCAGGAGAGTGAAACTATATAGAATTCTTTTGTTTTTTACAATGACTTTGAGGGAGAAATCCAAGAAGGAAAGAATGCCAATTAGAAGCTTACTTATAATAATTCCAGTGAGACAGGATGATGCCTTGAACCAAGGCAGTGGCAGCTGTAACAGAAAGGGAGAGGTGAGAGAGGAAATCAATGAGACTTGGTGACTAACTTGATCAACATCAGTAAGGTAAGAAAAACTGGACAGCAACACAAATTGGCGGGACAGAACAAACCAATCCAACTTTTTTTTTCTTTTTTTTTTGATTACACCTGGAGATGCACAAGGACACTCCTGGCTCTGCACTCAGGAATTACCCCTGGTGGTGCTCAGGGGACCATATGGGATTGCTGGGAATTGAACCTGGGTCGACAATGTGCAAGGCAAACACCCTACCCGCTATGCTATCTCTCTACCTCCACAAACCAATCAAACTTTTGACACAGTTTGAAAGAAGCCTCAGATGACCCAAAGACAGAATAAAGATAGGAGAAAAAGGTAAGAGAAACTTTAGAATATCTACATTTAAATGAGAACTAAATTCAGGAAGAAGACCTCAAAGAAGCAGAAGATAATTTAGCATTAACTTGCTATTTTACCATTCACATATTAAAAATACCATTCAAAGAATTTTATATGTATTTCTAAAAACCTTGTTTTTAAATGAAAACTACCTTGTTTCATGGTCTGGAGTGATATTACAGTGGTAGGGTGCTTGCCTTGCACATGGCCAATCCACCTTTGATCCCTGGCACTGCATATGGTCCCCTGAACCTGTCAGGAGTGATCCCTTAGTGCAGAATCAGGGGCAAGCCCTAAGTACAGCCAAATATGGTCCCAATTGGTGACACCCCCTCACACTCCCCCGAAAAAAGTGCTTAGTTGGCTCCAAAGCATGGCTTTGCATGCCAAAGGCACCAAACAGACTAGGCATTGAGCCAGGTGTGACCTTCCACCAATTAAAAATAAAATAATAAGGATGAGCCTAAGGGGTAAAGGAGGTATCTCAGACAGAGGGAGATATGCACTGAGAGAGTATGTGGGAGGCCTCTGTCCAGCCCTGAAACTGCATTGTGGGAGTGCCAATGAAAAACAAAAAACCCAGTATACTACTCTTGCAAGCAAAGCAATGTACTACAGCCCTTTAACCTACCTCCCAGGTCATAAGGGGTTTCAAATTCAGGCAATTTGGTGCCAGAACTATGGAAGTAATAAAGAACTGAGAAGAAAAATCCAATGGTGCTTGCCATAAGAAGTCAAGCAAAAGTGAGTTTCAAGAACAAAATGAGAGACCTGGGTAATATTTAGTGCCTAAAAATCTAGCTTCTTTACCTGTGGGTTGCAATCCCCATGGGTCATATGATGAACGTGGGGTGGGGGTGGGGTCACAAAAAACCTTAAAAAGTTGTTTTAAAGGTTGGATAGTATAGCAGATAAGGGGCTTGCCTTGCATGCAGCTGATCTGGGTTTGACCCCTGGGTACCACATATAGTTCCCCAGGCCTCTCCAGGAGTGATCTCTGAGCACTGCGAACCAGAAGGAAGTTCTGAACACAGCTGGGTGTACCAAAAGCAACCAACGAGAGAGAGAGAGAGAGAGAGAGAGAGAGAGAGAGAGAGAGAGAGAGAGAGAGAGAGAGAGAGAGAGAAAGTTGTTTTGAGGTTTAGAGATAGTAAAGCCGGTAGGGTGCTTGCCTTGGATTTTATCCCCATTGGTCCCTGAGCACCACCAGAAGTGATTCCTGAGTGCAGGGTGATGAGCAACACCCCCTAAGCATAGTCAGGTGTGCCCCTCGGTGCAATGTGAGTGGTGACCATGTGACACTATGAGCTGCCCCTCTAGACTTACATACTGTTCCAAAAACACTTAAGAGAGCCAGACAGGCAGAGGCTGAGTTCAAATCCTGGTGCTGCCACTATCAGGGCAGTGTCCTTATTTGTAGCCTCCTAGTGAGAAAGATCCAGAATTTGGTTCATCAACTTCAATGCACTTCCGTTGCGTATGTATTGGGCTTTTTCACTGTCTGGGCATTTCTGATAATCCCACTGTCTGGGCATTCTCAGTAAGGGTGGGGCAGAAAAGAACAAAATGGGCTGGTGTTAACAAGAAAGATAACGGCACAAAAGCTTGACTGCACTGAGTAAAGGAAAGCATGAAGCAGTCAAAGGAAAACAATCAGAATTCATTAAAATGCTGGCAGGTGCCAGAAAGTCATGTTATCTCATTAAATCTTGGACCAAAACAACTGTGAATTTACCCTTGTTGGCAGAAACTAGGAGAGGACTGGAGAGACAGCTCAAAGGACTGGAGAAGATGCTTGGCATGTGGAAGGCGCAGGGTCAATCCCCAGCATTACATCTCATGGTCCTTTGAGCACACGGGAAGCGACTCTCAAACAGAGAGCCCCTGAGCACCACCGGTGTGGCCCAAATATGAGAAGGAAGGGAAATGGGAGGCACAATAAGTGGCTGTGTCAGGACTGAAACCCAGGTGAGTTTGACTGTATTTTCATTTTTATCAGGCCATTCCAAGGAAATGGAGTTGTGACCAGAAAGGAAGAACGCAAATAGCTCAACAACTATTTACAGTTAGTCTTAAGATTTGGCTGAAGATCACTATCAGACTTATTTAATGTTGCAGTGCCTGTCTGTGGTCCTGTGTTTCTCTCACATTTACCAGGATTCCTTAGACAACAAGATTTATAAGGATTTGCGAAACTCTTTAATATTTTCCAATGCTATTAACTTGGCTTTACCATCAAAATTGGAAGTGCTCTGTCAGGAAGGGGATTATTTACTCTTTAATAATTCTGTTTAGTGACAGTTTAGATTTTAATTGTTTTTTGGGCCACACCTGGAAGTGCTCAGAAGTTACTTCTGGCTCTGTCCTCAGGAATCATTCCAGCAGTGCTCAGGGAAACATGGAATGCTGGGGATCAAACCTAGGTTGACCATGTGCAAGACAAGGACCCTACGCTACCCGAAGTTTACTTTTTTTTTTTCTTTGGGGGGGTCACACCCGGTGATGCACAGGGGTTACTCCTGGGTCTGTGCTCAGGAATTACTACTGGCGGTGCTCAGGGTACCATATGGGATGCTGGGATTCGAACCTGGGTCGGCCACATGCAAGACAAACATCCTACCCACTGTGCTATTGCTCCAGCCCCTGAAGTTTACTTTTTTAAAAGTCCCCCCCTTTTTTTTTTTGCTTTTTGGGTCACGCCCAGTGATGCTCAGGGGTCACTCCTGGCTCTGAACTCAGAAATCACTCCTGGTGGGGAACCATATGGGATGCTGGGGATCAAACCCTGCCTCGTGCAAGGCAAATGCCCTACCCACTGTACTATCGCTCAGGCCCCTAAAAGTCCTTCTGAATAATGAAAAATTTTTGTGTGTGAAGCAAGGTAGCTTTTTGGAGTTTGTTTTTGAGCTACATTTAGCAATGCTTGGAATCACTCCCGGCGGTACTTAGGGGACCATATGGGATGCTGGGGATTGAACCTGGGTCAGCTATGTGCAAGGGAAGCGACCTACCTGCTGGACTATCACTCTGGTCCCAAAGCAAGATAGTTTCTATTGAAAACTTACTTAGACGTGAAGGGAGAAAATGCTCAACAGAGAACAGTCTCTCCAGAGGAGGAGTAAGCAAGCAAACGAAACACATACAGGCAAGCAAGATATGGGCTTGAAGAATGAGTCTTTTTGTTGTTGTTGTTGATCTTAGATCTGGATTCACACATTACTTTTGGTTAATCCTTAAGTTTCATATACATGTATTTTGGCTTGGGGGCTACATCTGAAGATACTCAGGGATCACTACTGTCTCTGCACTCAGGAATTATTCCTGGTGGCACTCGGGACCATATGGTATACCAGAGCACAGGTTGGCCATGTACAAGGCAAGCACCTTACCTGCTGTACTATCATTCTGACCCCAAGTTTCAGATACTAACTTTTCCTTAAAGTTGTATCAGACAGGATTCTGACTTTTCAGTAAAAATATACTCTGGAGGAGCTGGAGCAATAGCACAGTAGGTAGGGTGTTTGCCTTGCATGCGGCCTACCCGGGTTTGATTCCCAGCATCCCATATGGTCCCCTGAGCACCACCAGGAGTAATTCCTGAGTGCAGAGCCAGGAGTAACCCCCGAGCATTGCCAGGTCTGAGCCAAAAAGAAAACAAAAAATACATACTCTGCAAACTGAAATACATGTCAAGCCATGCTAAACTGTATGTAACTATGTGTGTGTGTGTGTGTGTGTGAGTGCACACGCATATGTATTGCTAGCTGTGGGGGTTAATCTTGGTGGCCCTCAGGGAACCATGTGATGCTGGTGATGGAACCCAGAACCCTAAAAAAAATTCGTTAGAACTTGAGCCCCATCTCTGGTCTTTAAGCTATTGCTTTACAACAACAATTTCTTTAATAGCACATGGTTCCCCAAGCACCACCGAAAGCCATTGCTGAGCAGCTTCTGGGGACCACCAAGTGTGACCTGCCTGCGCTCCCCCTCAAAAATAAAATAAAACTAAGGAAAAATGAAAGAGGAAAAGCTGGTTTTATTTTTGATTTGGAGAAAGACGAATTGCGATTAGGTGTGAGAGTGGGTGAGAGAGGGAAGGGGAAGGAGGAGTGTGTGTTTACTCTGTTTAGTTGCCAGCACTCTAGGGGAAAAAGAAGCTGCAAGAATATTGGGAGAAGCAGAGAGGTTTTAGAGCATAATTTGAGGAGTCTTGGGTATTGTGAAGGGCTTCTGAATAATATAAATAAAGGGCCAGAGGGATGGTACAGGTGTATAGGGCATTTGCCTTTCATGCAGACAACCTGGGTTTGATCTCTGGCATCCCATAGAGTCTCCCAGAAAACATCAGGAGTAATTCCCGAGAGTAGTGCCAGGAGTAACCCCTGAGCATCGCTTGTGTGACCAAAAAAGCTAAAAATAAATAAATAAACAAGAGTGCAAAGCTTTAAAAATAATACAAATAAAAATGCAATATAATTTTCTACCTGGCTGACTAGAAAAGATGGAAGAGTTGAACAAGATCCAAATTGATAGGAATTTGTACGTAGTGTTGCTGATGAGAGCATGAATAGTAAAATAACTGGAGAGAGCACTTTGACATGTGTACTCAGATGAAAATGCAGATGTTCTTTTGTTTCAAATTCCATTTATAGAATCCTTATCAAGAAGATAACAGGACAGGTGCCCGTGATGATGTTGAGTTTGCTTCTGCAGGCTTGCTTTTTTGGGGTCACATTTGGTGATGCTCAGTGCTTACTCCTAGCTCTGTAATCAGGGATCATTTCTGGAGGGCTCAGGGAACCCTGCGGGATGTCAGGGACAGAACCTGGGTTGTCCGCATGTGCAAGGCAAACGCCCTACCCATGCACTATCACTCTGACCTCACACACAAAACCCAGAAACAATTTAAATATCCATCAAAGTACAAAGCGTATTTTTGTGTGATGTTTTCCAAGTCATGTTTGTGCATGATAAAAAGGCTACAATATAGCATGTACTTGATCAATTAATATTAAATTGATCTCTATTTGAGTATAATGAAATACTTAACACATGTGTAAGAAAAAAACTGAACTGATAAAAGAGTGGGAAGCCAAACAGATAGTATAGGGGTTAAGGCACTTGCCTCATATATGGCTCACGCCAGTTTGATACCCAGCACTACCTACAGTCCCCTGAGCACCACTAGGAGTGTCTATTGAGCACAGAACCAGGAGTAGCCCCTGAGTACCATTGGGTGTGGTTCTTCTAATCTGCCTCCCCCACAACAAGATGTGAGTGGGATACCTAAGTAGAAGGGAAAGGCAGCAGAGAGAGGACATTAAGTGAGGACATCCACTGCACAGGTCAATGCGAGACAGAGCTGGTCAAAACTACTGAGTGAGGCCCGGAGCGATAGTACAGCAGGGAGGCTCAACCCCCAGCACCACATATGGTTTCCTGAACCCTGCCAGGAGTGATTCCTAAATGTAAATCTAGGAGTAACCCCTGAGCACTGCCAAAACAAATAAATAAACAAAAAAACCCTTAATGGCATCTTTCAGCATATGCAGATTTGTTTTTGTTTGTTTCTCAACAAACAATCCTAAACCCCTCTCTGTGGCAAGCTGAATCCACCTGGAACAGGGCCAGAAAAAGCCACATTTCCAGCACTTCTGAGAAAATTGTGGCTGCAATTTATTACATTAAAATGCAAAGCAGCATGCTCCAGTGTGACTGGGAACTGTCAGAAGGGATTAAGGCTCCCACCCCAAGGACGCAGGTCAGCTAAACAATACCCATCTTTTTGTGGAGGGGGGTGGGGGTGGAGAAGAAGATTAGGCCTGTTTCCAGAGAGCAGCCCTGCCTGCCTGTTGCCGTGGCAACCTCCCTTCCCACAGCAGCTTCAGCCCTCTCTTGCTGCCTGACCTTCATGCTGCTCCGACAGTAAGTGAGGAGGAAAAGGTGCCCACCTGCCAGCTCAGCACTCAAGCTGAGGGCACTGAGCAAGAATAAGAGGCACTCAGAGCCTCTCCTGCTGGAGCATCTAAAGGGTAACCCTCCAGCGGCTGGAGTCTGGAGAGAGATGCCTGCTAACCCCTGTCATTCCATCTTCCCGCCCCTGCTTTCAAGGCCACAGCTCCTCTGATACATCCTTTCCGAGTGAGAAATCTGTCAGAGTCAAGTGGGAAGGTGAGAAGTCACAGAGAAGAGAAAAAACAAGTACTGCGGAGCCGAACAGAGGTGATAAAATATTAACCCAGAAATTCCTGTGCCAGCTCTGAGCACAGTGGCTAGTGTGATCTCTGCTCAGGGTTTGTGCGTCACGCTAGGCAGAGGTGGTGTGAGGGGAAGTAGGGTCTCTGGATCTCAGAGGAAGAACTCAAATATCAAGTGCATTTTCTTGTTTGTCTTCAAGCTCTAGACACAGAAACTTTGGTTATTTATTTTTGGTTTGGAGGCCACACCTGGCATCACTCAGGGATCACTCCTGGTAGAGCTTGGGGGAATCACACGGCATGCGGGGGATTGAACCCAGGTTGGCCCCACGCAAGGCAAATGCCGTACCCACTGTACCATCGCTCTGGCGACAAAATATGTGGCCAATAAACACAGAATCACTGTAGATCCAGTGACAGACACTGGGTATAGATTGATGAATGAAAGAGACTGGCACATAGTACAAATCAGTGCCCTACAGAGGAATTGGGCAAGTGCTGGCAGGAGACACCTGGAAGGATAGGGATGGTATCTCTAAAGAGGGTGATTGTAAGCAGAAACCTTAACCAAAAATTACAGAAAGAAACCAAGGGTAAGTAATGCAGACAGGGGGAATAGTCTACACAAATCAGTAAGTCAGGGACAAGCCTGGCCTACATGTGAAGCCCAGATTTCATTTCCTATTGCCACACACAACCAGGAAAAAGGTTTCATTCTGTGGATTCTCAAAGTGTAGATGGGCCAAGAGAATGAGCAATGGAACAGCTACCAAATATTATCTACTAAATTCACAACGATTAGATTATTCAGATGGAGTGATCCCTGGGGGCAGAGCCAGGAGTAAGCCCTGAGCACAGCTGGGTGTGACCCCAAAAGAAAAAATGTTCTTAAGACATCAATTACAAAATGCTAGGGTGCACAAACACTGGGTTTAGAAAAAAGAGCTAAGGCACTGGGGTCTTTTCCAGCCAACAGTACTCACTGCCGTCATACAGGTCAGAGTGTTGGATTCCCATATTCCCGTCAGTTTATCTTCAACTTAACTAAAGCCCTTTCCAGACCTGTGAGGTAAACCGATACAGTTACTTTAACTGACTGAGGTTACACTGGAGAGCAGCAAGGCCCGGTTTCCATCTGAGTTTCCACCAGACGGAATACTACTAGGCGAACTGCTATACATCACTTTACGACTCTAAACTTGGTCTTTCCAAATGGAGTAGTTGGGCTTTCCCACTTACAAGTAATAAAAACTACAGCCAAAATAATTTGGCGGTGCTCGGGGACTATATGTGGTTTCCAGTATGAACGCGGACTGGCAGCAGGTAAGGCAAGTGCCTTCCCGCTGGACTATTTGCTGCAGCCCCCAATGCTCTAAGAATTTAAAATCCCCACCCCAAGTACTTGGTCAGGGGTTGTTTCTTTTTAAAAATGAGGAGGCGGGTGGTGGCTCAGTAGCTTAAGAATAGGCGAGCAAGCGTTAAGGCCATGAGCTTAATCTCCAGGGCGACACTGTCAGTGATGCCCAGAGAGGAGACAGATACAGGGGGAGTGGGAAAGGGAGGAGACAGGATTCAGTACACAGCAGATGCTCAGCACCCTCAGTAGACCAAGCAAGGTTTTTATGCACCCACCATACTGGGGAGGGAGGGAGGGAGGGAGGGGGGGGAGGAGAGAGAGAGAGAGAGAGAGAGAGAGAGAGAGAGAGAGAGAGAGAGAGAGAGAGAGAGAGAGAGAGAGTGTGTGTGTGTGTGTGTGTGTGTTTCAGGCCACACCCAGCAGTGTCTGGGAGACCATACACAGGGGCTGGGCTCAAACTGGGATCAGCCATGTATAAGGCAATCACCATACTGGGTACTTTCTCTCCAGCCCCCTCCCCCACCAGCAGAAGTTTCAAAATAGATAACACCAATTAAGACATTTAATAACAGTTATGCAATGCTGGTGGGAGTATAATATGGTACAACTACTTTCATAAATTGGTTTTTCAGTGGTGGTTACTATAAACCTTGTTTCACTTCATTTAAAACTGAAATCAGTTTCTCAATCTTTAACCAGATTTTACCGACTCTGTCCCATAGTCTCTTGCTGTAGCCACCCCCCACCCCCAATTCATGTGGTTTTCACCTCTGGCTACCCTAAAATATCACAGGGACCCACTGAGGCCATATGGCTCCTGGCTGAGATATGCTCCTCCCAAGAAACCCTGGTCCATGAGCGCTTGGGTACATAACAGTTCACAGAAACAGTATCTGTAATAGCAAAAAGGCTGCAAAGAACCCAACTGCCACACTGACTGTGCGTGTTTCTGTCTATTCATACAGTGAAACACTAAAAGCAACGAGACTAACGAACTAAATGGCAACTCTGAACATGGGCAAAGAAAAAGGTCTAAAAGTAGGGCATGGCACTGAGATTTGATTCAAGTCAAAACCAAAAGCCAAGTATAGTTAAACAGCATAACAACACAGGCAGATGAAAAAATAAAGAAAAGAGGGTGACTGATGGCGACTATGAAACGGTCAGATTCAAAGAGGGAAGGGTCACACGGGAGGCTGGAATTATATGAACCTAATATATTCCTGGTTAAGTGGGAACCAGGCACAGGTGTTCTCTTATTACAGTTCTATAACTGGAATTGGTTAAAACTAAAAAAGAAACAAGCCTTAGCTAGAAGCAAATATTCTTATCTAGTTAAGATATTACATTTCTACAGGTTATTAACCAACAGTAGTATAGTGAAAAAAAACAGGAAGCTAATACTACTGTAAGTAGTAGAGTTCCACCAGCCACATTTTTTTTTCAGAATAATTCTTCTATAAAATATACTTCCACAGTATCTCAGATGTAATTCTAATTTTAGCACTATCTCATGCAAACTGGCTCTTGCCGAAATGATTGCCTCCCACAATAAAGGGAAATTTCCATGAAGGAAACTCCCTTCTCCCACTATTCCTGGAACTAGCACAGTGTCTGATCATGAAAAATAACATATCTGTCTTGAACTAATATCGGAGAACCTAAATTGGGCCAACTTTTATTAGTCTCTCCACAGATGTAGGAAAAGACACATTTCCCCCTTAATTTCAGCATTTATGCAACAATAATTCTTTCTGGGGCAGTGTGGACCAAACCAGGAGGCGCTCAGGGCTGACTCTGGCTCTGTGTTCAGGGATCACTTCTGGCAGGGCTCAGGGGACCATATAAGGTACTGGGGATTAAACCTAGGTTGACCACATGCAAGGCAAGTGCTCTGGCCCAGCAACAATTCTAAAGGACTACTACAAGTAGGCACACAACTATGTGCTACAGATATGGTGCTGGAAATTACACAGAAAAATGCACACATTTTCTCTATAATAGCCACTGCATGTACAAGGAAGATAAGGTAAGATTTCGCCAGCCCTGCCCCCACGACCTCTTAAAGACACTGAAATATGTACAAAGACAAGGGTAGGATTTCAACAACTGGTGGGTGCAGAAATCTACTCTGGAAATGGTGGGTTACTATTTTCATTAGCTGCTCTAATGGTCTCTGCCCTCCTTGTGAGTTTACACACACACACACACATATCCTAGATCAGAGATATAATAGCAAGGCACTTCCTTTATATGTGGCTGATTTCATTTGATCCCTAGCACCACATATGGTCCCCTGAGAACTGCCAGGAATGATCCCTAAGCACAGAGCCAGGAGTAAGCCCTGAACAAACATCACCAAGCCTCAAAACAAAATAAAAGCAAAAAAGAAGTATATCATTCTTTGTTCTTCAGAGCAACCTCTTCTAAAGACACTGAATAAACAGTAAAGCACGTTCTTCCGCAACCTCTCCTAAAAAAATAACAGGCTGAGACAAGTCATCATAAGAAGAGCTGTAAAGAAATTATCCTTAAGACAAACATTTTTATTCTTTAGATAAAAAGAGAAGAGCAATAGATGGGTACATTATAGCTGTCTCTGTAGGGTTAAAATTAGAGTTAGGTAATTAAAAAAAATTTAACGGTAGTTATACAAAATTTGAGAAATTCATTTCACTAAAAGACTCAGTTTTTCAACACCTGTCATGCTATCCAGAATTCCTTTAAATGCTACAGTAGAAAATTCCACTGATTGACACCTATTATCAGCTCAAATTATTCCTGACTCCCTTTTTACCCCCCCTTCTAGAAATTATCCTTGAAAGTTAAGAAATCAAAGATAAGGGCCAAAGAAGTAGTGCAGGAGGTTAAGGTTCTTGCTTTGCAATGCAGCAGATCCCAGTCTGATCCTCAACAAGGCCAAGGTCATCCTGAGCACAGTCAGGAATAATCCCTAAGCACTGCTGGGTATAATCCGAAAGACAAAACAAACCACCACCACCCCCCAAAAAAAAAAACCCCAAAAACCCAATTTTAAAACCTGAGAAATATGACATTAGAAACTTCTGGGACAGGCTGGGTTTAGCAGGAAGACTGGCTCAAAGTCACGGGCATAATCTCCACCTTCACTGTCCATCTCCCACCACCCACAGCAGCATTCCCGATTACACTGCACCCTCCCACTTGAACATGACAGTGAGCATTCTATTCTCTTGAGATGACGATAGCCTGTACTCACCCACCCTGAGAAACTAAGATCAGGGATTCAGTAACACTGAGAAGAAGAGTAAAACACAGAATCCTCCCTCCCCCCAGGCTCTGATAAACTCGTGCGTGCGTGCGTGCGTGCGTGCGTGCGTGCGTGCGTGCGTGTGTGTGTGTGTGTGTGTGTGTGTGTGTGTTGGGGGGGATGACTGGTCCTTTTCTTTGAAGGAAAATGGTAAAATGGTTTCTGTCAGATGTCATCTCCCCGGTCTTTGTACAGTACAGCAAGGAATAGGCTTGCCTTGCATGCAGCTGACCTGAATACCCTGAGTATCGCCAGGTATGGTCCTAAAACAAAAACAAAAAACAAGTATGATTCTCTAGATTTAACATGTAGACAACGGTGCTGCAATCTGTGTTTCTTACAAATCGCAGCTTCATTAATAGTATTCACTTTGTGGCACAGCGTGACAAAAAATTTTGGAAATAACCATTTCTGTTGGTATGGTCTGTCCAATGTGACATCCAAGTGTGAGCCATCAGTGGCACATGCTAGTTAAAGGGTTCTTTTTTTTTTTTTTTTGTGGTGGTGGTGGTAGGAAGTTTGGGTCAGGGGCTTACTGATGGCACTGAATTCAGAGAATCACTCCTTTTGGTGCTTGAGGGACAATACATAGTGATGGGGATCAAACCAGAGTAAGTCCTGTGCAAGGCAAATAACCCTGCAAGTATTTTCCTGGTTAAAGGGCATTCTTAAAACATAGCTATAAGTAGGTGCACTACAGTTACACACTAACCCATGTTTGGGCTGAAGTGATATAGTACAGCTGATCAGCATGATCCCCAGGTTCCAGAGCCCACCAGGAGAGCAGAGACAGAGCGCAGAGTACCTAAGCTCAGCCAGGTGTGCCCCTGGCACCCGCAAAAAAAAGAAGACAAAATCATGCTAAAAGCACATCACAATAAAGTTTCAGAATACTAGGAATAACAATAGCTGAATAATTTTGATGTAAAATTATTAGATCAAACATATAAACCAGGGGGGCTGTTACAATAGTACAGTGTGTAGGTAGGATGCTCTCCTTGAGTGAGGCTGATTTGGTTTGATCCCTGGTACCCCACATGGTCCCGTGAGCCTGCCATGAATAATCCCTGAGCACTGCAGGGATTCTGCAAAAATCCCAGATAAACAAAGAAATGAAAAATCTGCCTTCCAGCAGATGTGGGTAGAAAGGGACTCTCCTTCACTGTTGGTAGGAATGCTGACTGGTCCAGCCTTTGTGGAAAACAATACGGACATTCCTTAAAAACTTAGAAATTGAGCTCCCATTTGACCCAGCAATACCACTTCTGGGAATATACCCTTGGGGGTGCTAAAACACACAGCAGAAACACCATCTGCACTTCAATGTTCACTGCAGCACTACTCACTATAGCCAGAATCTGGAATCAACCTGAGTGCCCAAGAACAGATGAATGGCTAATGAAACTGTGGAACATCTATACAATGGATTTCTACTCAGCTGTTAGGGAAAATGAAGTCATGAAATTTACATGGAGTATCATGCTGAGTGAAATGAGTCAGAAGGAGAGGGACAGATCCAGAATGACTGCATTCGTGTGCTCGCGCGCGCGTGCTCGCGTGTGTGTGTTTGTGTTTGTGTGTGTGTGTAGTGGAAAACTAATATCCACAGCCAGGGAAAACTAATATCCACACTGGTCAATGGTTGGAATCAACCGTAAGTGTGTGTGTCAAAACAAAAGTTTCCTCATGCCTTTTGTTGTTGTTCTTTTTGGGTCATACCTGGCGATGCTCAGGAATTACTCCTGACTCTGCACTCAGGAATTAAGCCTCGTGGTGCTCGGAACCATATGGGATGCCAGGGATCAAACCTGCATCCATCACGTGCAAAGCAAACGCCCTACCGGCTGTGCTATTGTTGCTCATGCCTTGTAATCCTTAGCACCTCCCTGGTTTTCCTGTCACTGGGCTTCATTTTCCATAATTTTATAGAAATAGAATCATAATATCTTTTTTTTTTTTGCCTTTTGGGTCACACCTGGTGATGCACAGGGGTTACTCCTGACTCTGCACTCATGAATGACTCCTGGCGGTGCTCAGGGGACCATATGGGATGCTGGGAATCGAACCCGGGTCGGCCGCAAGCAAGGCAAACGCCCTACCCGCTGTGCTATTGCTCCAGCCCCCCATAATACCTTTTTTAATATAAATTTCCATTCCGGATTATAATTGGAATTCACTCACATTGCTATATGCTAATTGATCATTCCTTTTTTGCTGAGGAGCCATTAATTTAATGCAGCCACACTAAAATTTGCATGTATCTAGTTTAGGGCTATTACAAATAAAACTTCAACGAATATGGAAATTGTGGTGGGAGAGAGTGCTACAGTCAGCAGTGCTCAGGGATTACTCCTTGTGGGGTTCGAGAGGCCATAGGGGGTCCTGGGGACTTAACTCAATAGGTTGCTGGGAGGAATGTTCATAATAAAAAGAAATGTAAGAAAAGTGCTTAATTCCTTAAAAAATTGTGAAACTTCTCCAAAGCAGTTCTACCATGTTACGTTAATAGCAGTCTAAGCAGTTCCAGGGCAGGGCTATATAGAGCTCAAGTGGCAGAGTAAATTTCTTGCAGGTGAGAGGCCCTGGAATGGATCCCTGCCAATACGTGGTCCTTGAGTGCTGATGTGGTTGGCCACCACAATAGAAAAAGGCTCTGGCTTAGAAATAAAAAGAAAGAGGGGGACTGGAGTGATAGCACAGCGGGTAGGGTGTTTGCCTTGCACGAGGTCGACCTGGGTTCGATTCTCAGCATCCCATATAGTCCCCCTGAGCAGCGCCAGGGGTAATTCCTGAGTGCAGAGCCAGGAGTAACCCTTGTGCATTGCCAGGTGTGACCCAAAAAGCAAAAAAAAAAAAAGAGGGCTCAGTGACAGAGCTTCTGCCTTGTATAGGTGAACTCCTGGGTTTGATTCCTCGCCCTGTGGAGGGTAGAGGCAATATCCACGAAATCAAAACAAGAAAAAAAAAAAACATACACTGGGTATATAGTCTTAAATTTCTTATAGTCAACAAGCTACCCATGGCGTATTTGATATGCCAAAAATAGTAACAAATTTCACTGCATACTATATTCGATATGCCAAAAAATAGCAACAAGTCTCACAATGGAGATGCTACTGGTGCCCGGTCAAGCAAATCGATGAGCAATGGGATGACAGTGACAGTGACTGTATTCGATATGCCAAGAACAGTAACAAGTCTCATAATGGAGTCGTTACTGGTGCCTGCTCAAGCAAATCAATGAACAACAGGACGACAGCATGACAGTGCTATATTGTCAACTAGTAAATAGTAGGTTAATTCACATTTCCTTACCGCCTAAGGATGCTGGACATCATTTAGACAGTTTGTGTTTTGTTTTTTTTTTCTTTTTGGGTCACACCCAGCGATGCTCAGGGGTTACTCCTGGCTTTGCACTCAGGAATTACTCCTGGTGGTGCTCGGGGGACCATATGGGATGCCGGGGATCGAACCCGGGTCAGCCGCGTGCAAGGCAAACGCCCTACCCGCTGTGCTATCGCTCCAGCCCCTAGACAGTTTGTGTTTTTAAATATCTTCTGCATATTTAAAAAAAATTTTATTTTGGACCACATCTGGTGGCGCTCGGCTCTGTGCTCAGGGACTACTCCTGGTGGAATTGTGGGACCAAATGGGATGTCAGGGATCATGGAAGGCAAGTGCCCCACCCACTATACTATTGCTTGTGCCCCGAAGGTCCCTTTTAAAAAAAAGTATTTTCTACAATGATGATCAACAACTTCAAATATAGTTTCATTTCTTCCTTTCTAATCTATATGCTTTTTATTTCTTCTTCCGGTCTTATCAGGCTAGCTAGATCTCCAGTGGAATGGTAGGCAGAGGTAGTCTGAGAGAGACTATGCATTTGTGGGTCTCTATGCTCTGGCAAACGCAATCAGTTTTTCATCATTAGCTGCAATGTCAACTGAAGGTCTAATGTCAGGAGAGATTTTCTGTGCACAGGAGGCAAAAGAGGCAGACTAGACAAGGCAGTTGCCTCAGGCAAAAATTTAAGGGGTCATATCAAAACCAAACAGAAAACCTGGTCAGGGCCAGAGAGCTTGTAAGGGATTAAGGCCCTCGTTTTGAGTGACTGAAACCTGTTTGTTCCTGATACCACAGGGTTCCTGAGCACTGGAGGGAGCAAACTCAAAACACAGAAACAGCTCCAAGCACTGCTGGCTATGTTCACAAAGCCCTCCAGCCCTCCATATATGGACAAAAATATGCCAACCTGGCAATGAAGATATCTTAATGCAACATTCAAAAGAGACCTGGACAGATAGTACAACAGTTAAGACACTTGCCTTCCATGTGGCCAACCCAAGTTTGATGTATAACATGGCTTATAGAGTGCCAACCCGAGTTTGGTGCCCACTCACCAAGAACCTCCCCCCACCAAAAAAAAAAAAAAAAAGAAGAATAGAAAAAAACAGCAAAAGGAATGCAAAAATTCAAGAAGAAGAAAACATCAAAATGTGAATAATTATCACATCAACACTGCTGATTTTTCTCTGGCTCCAAGTGGGCTCTGCCTAGTATCATTTGTGAAGGAGAATCAAGTATGGCGTCTGCAGGATAAACAGGGAGGGTGTACCTGGAGTGTTCCAGGAAGAATATTAAGGGAACTAGTAAGACAGAAAAAGAGTGAGAAGCAGAGGAGGGAGTAAATGAAATCAAAGTGAAAATAAAGGGCTGAATGATCTAGATCACTATAAGAACTGAGTTTCTCTGTGATATGTGAAGCCACAGTTTTAAGAAGTGAAATAATTTAACATGTTTAGAAGATATCTGACCACTATGTTGAGAAAATACTATAAGGAATTAAAGGGAGACTAGGTAAGTGCCATTGAAGTATCCAGAAGTGTGTTTTTTTGTTTGTTTGGGGGGTGGATTATTTTTAATTTAGAAAAAGTTAAACAGTGGTTTGAACCAGGTTGGTTTAACTGTATTCTAAACTAAATGAAAGGACAGAGTCACTGGGTTTGCTGTAAGTCTGTGGGGGGAGTGGGGAGACGCAATGAGGAGTCAATTAACTCCCCAGTTACAAAAGCATAGCATTAACTGTCTTCCTGTGTTTACACAAAAAGGACATTGCCTAAACTATGCAAAGGACATAAAGAAAAGAGAAAAGTAATATTTTGCTTATATATACAAAATCCAGAGCCCTCAGAAGATTTGACTTTACAAGTTATGGGGTCTGATTTGAGGACCTAAGTAATAGGAGAAGAAGAGCACAAAGGAGAGATTAAGGTTAAACAACAATGATTGGGAGTATCTGATGGAACTGGGTGTGCCCAGTGAGCACTGTAGTGGGAATAACCCAATAAACCTAAGTTCCCTTAGGGAGAAGCAAGGACAAAGCAATGTTATCCAACACCTAGCAATGCTCATAAGGGTAGGGTCAGGTGGATCCAGGGAATAAACTTGGAGTCTCTCAGTTGCAAGCCAGGCTTTAGCTGTTTGAACTACCTCTCTGATCACACTAATTCAGTTTTTTTTTTTTTGGGGGGGGGGAGAGGGGAATTCTCAATTTCTGATTAACTGTGATTAGAATCTTAATTTATAATGATATAATTTGCATTAATTCTTTTTTTTTTTTTGCTTTTTGGGTCACACCTGGCAATGCACAGGGGTTACTCCTGGCTCTGCACTCAGGAATTACCCCTGGCCATGCTCAGGGGACCATATGGGATGCTGGAATTTGAACCCGGGTCGGCCTCGTGCAAAGCAAACGCCCTACCCGCTGTGCTATCTCTCCAGCCCCCGCATTAATTCTTATTATTTAAGTGGTTTGCAGAAATGTTATTGCTATATAGCTATTCCTTTCCACCTTCTTTGTACTGTTGTTATTATTCTATAAATGACACTTTTAAGTAGAATATGCCATCCACATAGACTGTAACTGCTGTCTTTTAAATCAGATAAGGGAAACTAAAAAAAAATCGTTATTTAGAAATAGCTATATATCCATTGTCTTTTGTACTTACCACCTCTGGTAGATAGAATGACAGACCCCTTTTAGAACTCCATACCCAGAGCCAGAGAGATAGTGTAGGGGTTAAGGACTTGCCCTGGTTGGAGCAATAGTACAGCAGGTACTTGCCATGCCAGGCTGGATCCCCACCACCCTATGTGGTCCCCTGAGTACATTAGGAGCAAACCCTGAGCACAGCTAGATGTGCTCCCATCCCCACCCCTGCAGAAAGAAAATTTAAAAAGGATTTGCCCTGCTTGTGACTAAACCTGGTTTGATTTTCTGGTACCACTTTGCGGAGAGTGAGGTGTGAAAAGTACAACACATCTTAGGCTTTTTCTTTGTGTGTGGTGTGAACAGACCCTCATGTAACATCACTCCTCGTGGAGCCCAGGGTACGATGTGCCAGAATCAAACATGGGTCTGCCATGCACAAGGTAAGCAACCTGCCCACAGTACTCTCTCCAACTCCAAGAAGACATAATTTCAAAGTAATACTAAATTCTGATCTTTGTGGACTAAACAAATGAAAAATGACCTTGCTGTTTAGTCTTAAATGTTAGGTTGAGTAATTACTAATTAAGGGTGTGTGTAGACCCAGGAGTAAACCCCTGAGTACACCCAGGAGTAGATGCCTAAGCCACGGAGCTCAGAGTAGGTACTAAGCACTAGGCCTGCTGTGGCCCTAAATCCCTCTTCATCTATATAAATACAAAGACTCAACACAAAGCATGTAAAATCCTGAATGGGATTCTAGGAAAGAAAAGGAAAGGAAAGGAAGATGATACAGATTTTAGGGCCAAAGAGACAGTACAGGAGTTAAGGAACTTGACTTATATGCAGCTGACCATGGTGTGATTCCTGGCATCGCATCCCCTTAACCCTAACAGGAGTGACCCATGAGTGCAAAGCCAGGAGTAAGCCCTGAGCATCCCCCCAACTTCAGAACCCCCCAAAAAATAGAAGAAAAAGAAAAGGTACAGATTTTGGTTAAAATTAATGAGAATAATAAAATAATGAGAACAATGGTATGCATTGAAAAAAGAACATTAATAACAATATAAATTAATAATAAAGAAAAGTAGATGTGGTACATATGGGTATTTTGTCAACTTTTCTATAAATCTAAAAACTCATCATTGAAGTTATGGCCCCGGCCACCCGCAATCTTTTAAGAGTCCACTAGACAGAGGTATGAACTTGCAGTGACGGGGTGCGTGGGAGATCTCAGGATAGGGGGCAGTACCAGCGCTGCTCTGCACCCAGACAAAACCCCGAGCGGCCCCACATGAACGGCTCCTCTGCTCCTGAATGAACACGATCCCAGAGGCCCACTAACTAATTCTGGAACCCAGCAGCTTCTTACAGAAATGCCTCTAGATTGTGAACTAAGCTATGGCCCTGTGTCGCCCCGGGAAGGGATAGGTTTTTGTCCCTCTGCCTTTCCTTTCGACGGTGGCGGCAACATGGCAACCACCATCTTTCAGAGCCCACTAAATAGAGGTACAAGCCTGCAGTGATGCGACTTCTTGCAGAATTTCTCTGGACTTAATTACTAAAATACCAGAAATCCAAAACTGCGTGGCCACCGACCCCATATGCTCTTCATTCTCAGCAATGGAAAACAAATTATCAAGTGATGCCTTTTCGGCAGGTCTGATTGTTGGGAGAAAATTCCAAATAATAATAGTGAGTTTTCTGTCGAAATATTGAATGTAATCAAAGTAAAGAGAGAGTAAAGTGAAAATCATCAGCCACACAGGCAGAGGTTGGATTGAAGGTATACTGGGGTTCTTGGTGGTGGAACATGTGCACTGGTGAAGGGATGGGTATTTGATCATTGTATGACTGAGACTTAAACCTGAAAGCTTTGTAACTTTTCTCATGGTGATTCAATTAAAAAAAAAAAAGAAAGAGACCATAAAAAAATAAATAAAATTAAAAGCTCATTGAAGGGAAAAATAATGATCCTTACCACTGGGTACGAACATAAATTGACCAAAAGGGTAGACTAAGAAATTTAATGAATTTAAGCGTTCACAAAGAACTCATAGGTCTTACCATGGACAAAAAGGAAAACTCATCCAAGTACATGACATTGTATCATTCATCTAGTCAGAACTAAAAGACAGACAGGGAGCGGGAAGTGGGGACACTGATGGTTGGAAATGTGAACTGGTGGAGGAACTGGGCGTTGGAACATTTTATAACTTAAATCCAATCATGAACAATTTTGTTACTGTTTATCTCACGATGCTTAAATTAAAAAAAAAGGAAATATAAGACACTAAGTTTCAGGAAGTCATATATCTTTGATTACTAAGCATTCTAGTAGACAAAGAGCCAGCAATAAAGACACAGAGCTGGATGATCTGACAGGAGATCTGGCGGTGGGTGGCTCAAAGCCTAAAATTCAAATAATATTAATTTTTTTGTTTGTTTTTTGTTTTTTGCTTTTTGGCTCACACCCAGCGATGCTCAGGGGTTACTCCTGGCTTTGCACTCAGGAATTACTCCTGGCCGTGCTTGGGGGGACCATATGGGATGCCGGGGATCGAACCCGGGTCAGCCGCGTGCAAGGCAAACGCCCTACCCGCTGTGCTATCCCTCTGGCCCCTCAAATAATATTAATTTGAATGGGCTGGCTTTGCCAGAAAACTCCAGAATGTAAACATTTAGGGGATCTAGGGGCCAGAACTAGTACAGCAAGTAAGGAGCTTACCTTGCATACATGCAAATCTAACTGGATTTAATCCCTGGCATCCCATATGGTCCCCTGAGCCCACAAGGAGTAATTCCTGAGTGCAGAGAGGCAGGAATAAGCCCTGAGCATTACTGGGTGTGTCCCACCAAAACAAAAACCAATAAAAGCAAATCAGCAAGATTCATTTTCATATATGGCGCTAATGAATATAAGCCCTATTAATAAACAGCACAAGGGACAAGAGCTTGGCTAATCCCTACGATGAACAAGTCTTCAGGAGATCTAGCTCTGCAAGCTGCAGCTGTTAGAAATGTGTTTCACTGCACTACAGGGCCCTCCACCTCTAGCTTCACCAGCCCTTGGAAAGGGTCCTTGACAGCGAGTCATAGAGGCTGCAGACACATTTCATTTTAATTACATCAGCAACAGCTCAGCAAGTTATGACAGAAAGAAGGAGGGAACACCAAGGCAGAGGGAAGAGAGACGTGAGCAAATATGTGGAAATATCTCTTTGTCACCTCCATGAAAGAAGGTTATTTATGGCAACTTAGCATCAGATCCCTGTACTGGAACTCCCAGGCTGCTTCCCAGACAGCAGTAAAGCCATGTGGTCAAGATTTCCTCTTGCTGGCAACTTTTCATTTTTTTTTTTTTTTAAATCTCCACCTCCTCATAGCCACCAACAAAGGTGATGAAGGGAGAAAACCACAGATCAAGTGGATGATTTAAAGTCTGCTGGGCAGATTCTATACTTTGCACAGTACTGGGGCACAAGGGTCAGTAAGTACCAAATGCTAACAGCAGTGATTCATCAGAGTGTACACACACTAGGCTTGGGGGGTCGGGGTGGGGCAGGAATTTCATCAATAAACTCACATTTTCTTTCTCTTTCAAGTCCATCCTTACCCTATTATGGAAGAGAAAAGGAATTGGGGAAATGGGCAGGAGGGACCCGGCTAACAAAAACTTGAGCGTGAGCTCTCAAACATCAGCATGGAAGAGAAACCAAAAGGCCCTGAATGCCAAGATTCCAGCCATCATCTTTTCAGCAAAGAGGAACCTCTAAATCACATTAGTGATAGCTAGGGCTCTGGAGATGAGGGAGGGAGCTGATGAAAAATGAGCTGATTAAAAATTAAATAAAAAACTTTCTTTTAGCTTTTGGGTCACACATGGCTGTGTTCAGGACTGACTCTTGACTCCCCACACAGGGATAGCTCCAGGCAGGGCTCAAGGGTCTATACTAGGTCCCGGGAGGTTAAATCTCAGTTGGATGAGTGCAAGGCATGTGTCCTACCTACTGTACTATCTCTCTGGTCCGAAAAAATGAGATAGTTCTGAAAATATCACACAGGAAGTTCCTCAACATAAGACTGTTCCAGTGCCCTCCTTTCTCACCTAACTTATTATTTCAATCACAAGGACCAGAAAGGTGTTGGGTTTTTGGCAACAATCTGATAAAAAAAAATTCTACCCTATAGGGGCTGGAGCGATAGTACAGCACCTCTGATTGCTTGGGAGCCCACTCCGAAGAAAAAAGACTATTTGAAACAATTATTGTGGTTTTAAAAATAATCCGGGGCTGGAGCCATAGCATAGCGGGTAGGGTGTTTGCCTTGCATGAAGCCGACCCAAGTTCGATTCCCAGCATCCCATATGGTCCCCCAAGCACCTCCAGAAGTAATTCCTGAGTGCAACGCTAGGAGTAACCCCTATGCATCGCCGGCCCAAAAAGGAAAAAAAAAAAAAATTCTACCCTGAATGGGGCTGGAGACAGAGTTACCAGCCTGTCTGGATTTGGGGCTGCAAGTAAAAGTGGTCAGTCTATACAACGCTTCACCCACAGTCCTCTGCCTAGAGTGCGGGCACAGGAGTCAGATCTGAGGTTAAGGTCCAAATGTGCTGCCAGTCGGACTTCAAGTACATGAGCACACGCCTCTCTCTACTGCAGAGTCACCTGCACATCTTATTCTCTCATCTGAGAGTGACCTTCGTAACCACTCTCCCCTGGCCCATCTTTTTCCACATCTCTCCTCAGGTTCTGATGCCTGCTAGCACAGTTGAAGCACTAGAGTGGCAACAGAACACTTATAGGTGCTCGGTAGGTGGCTGCAAAGTCTTGGCAAGGATATTTCTTTTAAGCAATCTACTGAAAGTAGCACCATGAACTAAGAGAGGCCCTAGGTACAATAAGGAACAAACCCGACAAAAATCTGTAACCTTGTGGAGCTCAGAATCTATTGTAGGAGACACAGATGAAATATAAATTATACAGCATTTGAGACAGTGATGTCTTAAGAAACTAAAACAAGGAAGAGAAATAAAAGTTTGTATAGCTGTATAATATCAGAGTATTAAGAGAAAGATTCACCCAGAGCCTTCTCAAATTCACGCCCTCTTAAGCCCCTGTAGGCTGCCTAGAATAACTCCTCTCCTACCTCCAGTGGTGCTCAGGGATTATTCCTGGTTCTGTGCTTGGAAGATCACATGTGATGCAGGACAGAAGGATGGAACCAGAGCCAGCAGTATGCAAAGAAGGTGCCTTCATCCCTGTAGCTAATCTCTGGCCCCACCCTCAATTCTTTGTATGGTTAGTTTTTTACTCTTCCAATCTTAATAAATGTCTAAGATTTATATATGTACTTTTTTTTTGCGGGGGGGGGGGTGTGTGCACATTTGTGGGGAGGGTTTGGGCCAGACCTGGCAGTATTCTGGAGACCATATTGGATGCTGGGGATTGAACTGGGTTGGTCATGTAAAAGACAAGTGCCTTAAGGGTTATTTCTCCAGCACCAATGTGTGAGATTTAAATGTTATCCTAACTACTCAAAATAAGATAGCTACCCATATCCCTAGCATTCCTAACCAAATAAAGTCACCTATATAAACTCAGGATCCAAATTCTATGTTGCTTCCTGGCTTACCTTCTGACTTCTAAAGCCCCTGTCTGCAAAATGGATAAGAGTACCTATGGATTAAAGCATTTTGTGAACATTAATTACAATCACCACCATAATAACATTAACAGTAAAAATGATAAATGCTAGCTACTACTTATATAGCTCTTAGCATGTACCAGGCATTACTCAATATTTACTAACCATTTCATCCATTTCATTAGTACATATACACTACATAGTGCTGTACTTGGTATATAGTATATAAATGCCTGTTGTCATTATCATTATCACCAGCATCAGAGGCAACATTATAAGTTATTCTTTGGAAGTGTCTTAAGAACTCTGAGCTTGGGGTGGGAGAGGTACACAGTGGGGAGAGCATTTGTCTTACATGAGGCCAACCAGGTTCAATCCTTGGCACCACATATAGCCCCCCAAGCATTGTTGGGTGCGACTTCCAAGACAAAACAAAACAAAATAAAAAGAACTCCGTACTGGAGAGGCAGTATAGCTGTTAAGGCGCTTGCCTTGTGTGCAGCTGTGGCTGCAGCAGTGATTCAAATCCCCAGGCTGCCAGATGTGGCCCCTGAGCACTGCCACATCTTTCTTTCTTCTTCACGGAAGGATCTATGTACCTCAAGTACCTTAGTTTCCCTCCAAGAAATAACAGAAATTTATGTGTTACTATGTTAAGAACAATTCCATATATACATAATACATCAAATGTACTCTGATTCCTGGCATTAGCATGTACTTTAGTCACATGGATCATATGCTTTAAAAGTCTCTAGTTAGGTAAGGCAGCATGGAAGTCAAAGGCCTGATCCCTGGAATCACTGTTCACAACGCTTGAGGTTATTCAGGCTCACCTATCAATTTCCCCACGAATAAAATGAGGTTTAGAATAAAGAAGTTATCTGACAACTTGCTAAATTATTTATTACCAATTCGGCATTGGCCTGAAACCAGAGTCTAAACCTCTCATCTTCCAATCCAGCATTTCTTATTACTTCATAAAGTCAGTGCCAAGTAAGACCTGCAAAAAGGATGATCTTGCTGATCAGTAAGTCTTTTTTTTTTCTTTTTTGGGTTACACCTGGAGATGCACAGGGGTTTACTCCTGGCTTTGCACTCAGGAATTACTCCTGGTGGTGCTCAGGGGATCATATGGGATGCTGGAAATCAACCCAGGTCAGCTGCGTGCAAGGCAAACGCCCTACCCGCTGTGCTATTGCCCCAGCCCCCCGTTCAATAACTCTTAATGCAACCTAGTCTGATGCTGTAATTCTAACAGAAATGTAACCAGAAAACAGATAAAAGAACTTCTAGTTTTGGGAAATCTTAGGTTTTTGACACTAAATCCAAAGTTAAAGTGCAACAGTACTGAATCCAGAGTAGATATTTGATTGGGTAGGTCTAACAGTCAAAAGGGGATGTTGGTGGTACTGAAGTAATTTGGGGCATCAAAATCATAAACATTAATACTATCATAACCATGCTACCTAAAATACAACTAGATTAAATTTTTTTTTCTCAGAAAGCATCAAAATCTATACAATTTCTCCTGTTTCTGGGAAACATTCACCAGCACAGATTTCTATGGGGTAGACACAAATTCTTTTTTTTTTTTTTTGCTTTTTGGGTCACACCCAGCGATGCTCAGGGGTTACTCCTGGCTTTGCACTCAGGAATTACTCCTGGCAGTGCTTGGGGGACCATATGGGATGCCGGGGATCGAACCTGGGTCGGCCACGTGCAAGACAAACGCCCTACCCGCTGTGCTATCGCTCCGGCCCCAATAGACACAAATTCTAAGGCTGTATTATTGCAGATTTGATTCTGGCCATACTGCAAAGAGGATGAACTGAGAATTCTACTTTTTTCTTTATTTTTGTGACTCAGTCAATTATTTTTCTTCTCCAGGACTCAGTTTTTGTACATGAAAAATGGAAAGGTTGGACAATTCTTGTTTTATTTTATTGGGGGGGGGGGCATGGATACACAAAGTGGTGCTCAGGAGACCATATGAATATGCTGTGATTCAAACCAGGGTCAGCTGTGTGCAAGGCAAGTGTCTTAACCCGGTACTATCTCTCTGACTACTAGGTCAGGATAACTTTTTCGAATTAGGATTTAAGATCAAATTTAGAATGTAGGATAGCAGCATGATTTTCATTCTCAACTAGCTCTGGCAAGATTAGTCTGTTATCACTATGTGAGGGGGAGGTGGGGGGGAGAGGAAAGAGAGGAAAAAGCAAGTTGAATTATAACGAGGTTTAGTTTTAACAATCTGTACAGGGGTGGGGGCGATAAGTACAGGCTAGGAAGCATGCCTGGTAAGCGCAAGACCTGGGTTCGTTTCCCATCATGGTCCCCTGATCATTTCTGAGTACAGTGTGGAGATCCCTAGCATAGAAAGGGTGGTTATGAGCAGCATCAAATCCTTGGGCCCTTGAGCTGAACCCTGATGGCCCTGGATGGGCCCCTGGATCTCCTGAACACCACTTGGGCAACATCCCCCAACTCCAGCTCCAAATCTGTAACAAAGTAAGTACAATTACAGTACAGGTCTTTTTCAAGAGCTATTTAATCCTGAGTATGATACCTGGCACAGTGCTTGCAGAGAACAGATTTTATAAGAGGTGTTAAATGAATGACTAGGAAACAAATGTATCAACTTATTAAGACTTTTTTCCATGCAGGTCAATCTGATCAGAGAGAACTTCTGTCACCCATGGAAGTAAAACTCACAGTTTAACTCCATGAAGAGCAAGTAATTCAGGGAGGGCAATGGCAGAGCACAAGCCTTTCATGTTTGAGGCGCTGGGTCCAGCTCATTGTACAAAAGGGGTGGGAGGAGAAGGGCCAGATACTTTATTTTATCTTCTGTTAAAATAGAAGGCATAGGAGGAGGATACACTGGTTTGCTGTGGCTATCCTAAGTTAAACACTTGGCTGAATTTTTGGACTTTTTTTTTTGTGTGTGTGTGAAGGAAAGCAGATTTATGGAGGGAAGGAGGAAGAGAGAGGAAAAAGTACAGATGTGGGGAAAGCTGCAAAATGTGCTAAAACAAAGCAACTAGAGGTCAGGGGAGACTGGTTGGGTCACACCTGGCAGTGCTTAGGGCTTACTTCTGGCTCTGTGCCTAGGGATACCCCTGGAGGTGCCAGAGATTCAAATTTGACATCTTGATACAACATAAGCTTATTTTCATACTAAGAAATTAAGAATCCCAAATAAGGATTTTTTTTTTGTGTGTGTGTGTGTGTGTGTGTGTGTGTGTGTGGTGCGTGTGCAGGGGGTGGGGGGAGAAGGAAGGAGGAATAAGTTCATGCTCAGCAGCTCAGGGACTACTCTCAGATCTATACTTGGGGTCCCTCCTGGCAGTCTATGGGGGAAGGGGTTGTGGTTCCTGGAGACAAAATCAGGTCAGCCACAAGCAAGACACGCGCCTTAATCCGTCTCTCCAGCCCATAAAAATCGGTGTCACTGGGCTGAAATCACGTGTCTGCAAGGCCAAGCGACTCCTGAAGGCTCTAGAGAAGAATTTGTTTTTTTGCTTTTTTAAAAAAAACTTGTTGTGGCTGTCAGCACTTGCTGGCTTATGACTCTACCATCCCAATTTTGAAGGAAAACATCTTGAAATCTCTCTACGCCGTGTCTTTACATCTCTTCTCCCTATATATTAACATCTCCCTCTGCCTCTTTTTTCTACGGATACATTTAACCACATTTGGAATCCATCTAATAATCAAAAATAATTTCCCTTCTCAAGATTCTGAATCATGGTAAGACTGATAGAACAAGAGTTAAAGTGATTGCTTTGCATAAAGCTGACTCTAGTTTTGATCCTCGTCATTGGATATGAATGCTACCAGATGTGATCCAAGCACAGAGCCAGGAATAACCTGAGAACCATCGGGTGTGGCCCAACCCCCAGAGCCTTGCCCACCCAAAAAAGATACTTAGGTTTCATCTTCAGCACCATAATAAGAATAAAATGATTTCAGAGGCCACAGCAATAGTACAGTGGGTAGGAAGTCTGCCTTGCACGTAGCCAACCCGAGTTTGGTCCCTGCATCCTATATGGTTCCCCAAGCACTGCTAGAAGTAACCCCTGAGCACAGATCCAGGAGTAACTCCTGAGCACCTCTGGGTGGTAGCCTCAAAACAAACAAAAGAAAATATTTATTTCCATTAAAAAAAATTCACAAGGGTCAGAGTGTACAGAGTACATCTGCAGAGCAAGAGTACATCAGATAGGGCACTTGCCTTGCAAGTGGCTAAATAGATTCAAACCCCAGCACTCCATAGGGTCTACTGAGTCGCACCAGGTGTAATCCCTGAGCACAGAGCCAGGAGTAAACCTGGCAATTTTCCCATCTACCACAATAAAACCTGAAGAATGGCAATAGACCTAGAACCTGGACAGTCTAAAGAGAAAAAAAAAAAATTTTTTTTTTGGCTTTTCAGGTCACACCCAGAGATGCACAGAGGTTACTCCTGGCTCTACACTCAGGAATTACTCCTGGCGGTGCTGGGGGACTACATGGGATGCTGGGAATCAAACCTGGGTTGGCCACATGCAAGGCAAACACCCTACCTGCTGTGCTATCACTCCAGCTCCAAAAAGAGAAATAATTTTAAAGAAGAATTTAGGAAAGAAGAAATAGGATTTGGAAGTAAAGGGAAAATGATTGTGGAAGTATGGTGAGTGAGGTGAAAGAACAGCATACAGAGAAGGAAATGAATGAACTATGTGTTTAAAGAAAGGCAAGTATTGATTTCAGAGGTGAATCAAAGTAGGAAGTTTCAGCAAGGGAGCAGCATGAAAACAACTGAGTCCTACAGAAGTAAGTCCCTGGATGTGATCCCCCAAACAATAACAACAATAACAACAACAAAAAGAATGAAATAGGCTTTTCCCATCTGGAGAAACCCATATTCTCTCTTCAACTCTCTCTCTCTCTCTCTCTCTCTCCCTCTTTCTCTCTCTCTCTCCTCTTCCATATCTCTCAGAAAACTTGTTTCAATAAAGCTACTTTACTTTAAAACATAACAAAAAAAAGTTCTTTTAAATTTGAGTATTTATTTAAAACATTTATGTTAGAATATACTGATATATGGATCTAATAAGTATATCATGTGAAAATAATTTGAGACACTAATACTGTTAGTAACCAAGGAAACTTGGGAATCTCTATCATAGAGTGCAGTGATTAAATCTGAGCTTAATAGTGAGGTACACAGTAATGAGAATAGTGAAAAGAACAATGAGAATAATGGAAAAAAAGAAGTACTTGCATAAATAACCTTAGCATCCTGAATAAAGACATTTCATTATCAAAGGTGAACTAGATGTTGATATCACTTTATAAGCATATCTTCTCGGACCTGGAGGTGCTTCTGGGGGGCAGGGACACATGTTGAGTAAGTTAGTTCTGCTTACTCCTAGCTCTGTGCTCATGGTCACTCCTAGACATGCTCAGGAGACCATATGGAATGCCAGGGATTTGAACAAGGGTCAGGAAGAAGCAAGGTAAGTGCCTAAAGCCCCGTGTATATATCTCTCAGGCCCCAAAGAAATATGACTGTAATCCTGATTCCACAAATCACTACCTAGTTTCTTTCTTCTTTTTTGCTTTTTTTTGGGGGTTCACACCCAGCAGTACTCAGAGGCAGCTACTAGCTGTGCTTGTGGTCACTCACGGTGGTGTTCAGAGGACCATGCAACGCCAGGAAACTACTTGTGAAGCATGCTTTCCAGTCTTTGAGCAAATTTTCCTACCCCACACCACTCACAAGTTTCCGTTTTGTGTGGATTTATGGGCCATACCCAAGGGGTAGTCAGGGCTTACCCCTGGTTCTGAGCTCAGGGGTTACTCCTGGTGGTGCCTGGGTAACCACATGTGGTATGCTTTACCCCTCTAATGTCTTTATGGCTTCCAGGTTGTTCCTTAATCTCCTATGACTCACTATGTTTATATATAACATGGGAATAAGAAATAGTTTCTGGGGCCAGAGACATAGCTCAACAAGTTGGGAAGCATGCTTTGCACACAGGGGTCCTAGATCTGATCACTGGCATGACATGGCACTACTACTGCCACCCCCAAACAACCGCACAAAGCAGGAACCAGTAGCAGTCCTTGAGCTTGGCCAGGTGTGGCGCAACCCAACAACCAAGAAGAAAAAAAATTTAAAAAAGGAAAGCCAAACCAACCACCAAGAAATGGCCCCTCTGAGTGCAAAAAGGAACCCCCTAGGCCCAGTGAAGGCGGTGCGAGGCAAATGGTAAACAGAAAAGGCAGAGCCAACACTCTTTGTTCCACATTCAGAACCCTCTACCTGCTCAGACTGCCAAAGCTCTCAGGAATGATGCGAGGGTCCTTGGAGAAAGGGCATGTGGGTATCTGGGGACTGTTTCCAAGAGCTTTCAACAAGTTACCCTGAACATCAAGCAGGATTACCACATTACTTATTCATTAATCCAACAAATATGTGTTAGGCATTCTCTATGTGCCATCCATTTTCTGACAGTAACTGGGAATACAAGGAAACAAAGCAGATAAGGTCCGGACTCACAAATGAATCTCAAAACCGAGCAGCTCGCTGCAGGGATGGCTCCAGACCGTGCACCCGGCTGATTTCACTGGGGCACCTCAGTTGGGAGCAAAACTTTTCTCTCTCCGCATGTACCAGATGAACTCCTGCAGCCCCAAACCTCCAGAAACCAATCACCGCCACCCTCATGGCTGATCTCCATAGACTTGTCCTGGGCCCCCCACTCAAGACATTAAACCTGCTGAAAAACCCAGTATGCGGGACTCGTAACTAAAAATGCCAGGCCTCGTGGGGTCAGAACTAGGCCATCCCTTCCCATCTCCACCCCTCCTGGGGACCTGGCTGTTATGCCCATGAACTGCTTCCGACTGCCATTTTAGCACATAAATGGCCATAATCCAGAGACTCACAAATGAATCTCGGAACCAAGCAGCTCGCTGCAGGGACAGCTTCGAACCCTAATTAACTTTTTACGATATAAGGAGCATGGCCGCTTTTGTGAGTGTATGATATCTCACACTTTTTTTTTGTCCTTTTTTCCCAAATCACTGTGATAGACCCTTACAGACATCTTATGCTATTCATAACAAGCAATACAGAATAAATTATATAGCATCTGCCTATGGGGCAGGCTTGAGTGATGGTGGGAAACTTCGAAATACTGGTAGTGGGAAGGTATAATGGTGGTGGGACTGGTGTTGAAATATTGAACGTAATTATTGTGAACAACTTAAAGAATTTTTAAAAAAGATAAGGTCCCAGCTCTCACTGTCACTGATGTGATTATGTAGAAAGACGGTAAGAAACAAGAAAATACTGATAAGGGACAAATGCCAAGATGAAAATCTAACATGTGATACTATGAATTATTAAGAAGGTTATTTTATTGTTCTATAAATTTTTAGGTTGGGGGGCCACACCCAGGGCCAGAAATCAAACCAGGGTCAGCTGGGTACAAGGCAAGCACCTTAACCTCTGTACTATTTCTCTGGCCCCTAGAGAGGTTACTTTCTAGTTTTCAACTGCTAGTCTGCAGAACTATTCTGCAGGTCCTCAAACATACTACTGCTGCCCTACCTGGGGTCCTTCTGGATCATGTAACAAAGTGTAAGTGCTTTTCTAAGCATATGCATCCTCAAGGCATTTCCCCCATCTTTGCCAGTCTGCAGGTGCAAGGTTAAAAACCATACTTTGGTTAAGTGGTTAGGTGAAGCTTCATTAACAACACTTCAGTTGAAACCTAAGGGGTCCTTGAGATGTGGCTCAGTGGCTAAGTGACTGCCTGGCCTTGTAGGTATGAGGCTTTAAGTTTGATCCCCAGAACCACCCCACATGCCATCCCCAGAACAAAGTGTATATGACCCTGATCATTGCAGCAACAAGAAAAGGAGAAAGAATAAAATACAATGCAAACTAAATTATAATACTGAAGTCATTTAACACTGAAGTCTAAATGACTATCATAGGCCAGACCGTTCCCCTCACCAAAATGAGAGATATAGGTGGGGAAGAAAATAAACAAAATGATCCGTGGACCAAAGAAGCAGCATGATTGGTTGAGTGCACATGGTGCTTACAGAAAGCTGGGTTTTGATCCTTTGCATCACATGGTTCCTGAGTACTAACATGAGTGGCCTCTGAGCATGAAGCCAAAATAGCCCCTAAGCACCACCAAGTGTGGGCTAAAACTGAAAAATGAAATAAATAAAAATTTAAACGTCCCAGAGTAGGGATGAGCATCAGTGAAAAAGCCAGCATGACTGGAACATAAAGGCAGAAGATGAAGAGTGGTAGAAATAACACATGAAAAGGTAAGGAAGGTTATATTCAAGTCTCAGAGGTTCAGGACTTGGTTAATTCATACAATTTGTGCCTGGCAATGTCAGAAAAACATTTAAAATTATTAAAAAAAACCACAACTGATGTAATAGGGGCTGGGGAGACAGTACAGTGGTTCTAAGGTGCTGCCTTGCAGGGGGCTGAACTGGGTTGGATCCCTGCCATCCCGTATGGTCCCTCAAGCACCGCCAGGAATGATTCCTGAGTGAAGAGCCAGAAGAAACCCCTGAACATCACTGGGTATGGGCTCCACAAAAAAGAACAAACTTTTTTTTAAAATGTAATACTCATTTACATAGTGTAAATGTTTCTATGTTTTAGAGGTTCACCCTACAAAAACAAACAAAAAGAGAGAGAGGAAGGAAGGAAGGAAGGAAGGAAGGAAGGAAGGAAGGAAGGAAGGAAGGAAGGAAGGAAGCAAAGCAAGCGTGCTATGGCTAGAGACAGTACAAGAGGCGAGGCACTTGCCTTGCATTGTGGTAGTGTTGGCCACGACAATGGTCTGATCCCCAGCACTACATATGGACCCGAGCAAAGAACCTGAAATAAGTCCTGAGTACCAACAGGTATAGCCCCCACACAAAAAAATACAAAGAAACTGAGGGTGTGGGAAGATGGCCTGGAGGGTGTGTGTGCATGAGGTACCAGAGATGCCAGAAGAAGCCACCAGCATCATCAGCATACCCAATGTGGCCCAAATCCTAAAGCAAAAGCAAAAACAAAACAAACAAACAAACAAAACCAGGACTTATTGTGTAAGTGTCCTCATTTTCTTGGGGATGCATGTAAAGTAACAGGAGGAATATGTTTTAAACATCCATATTGTTCAACAAAAATTAAATACACATAAAATAAACAACAATAGCAAAACTTTTAACAAGTATTAAATCTAGAGTATAGATGGTCATTTTACTTTCTCTAATCTTTCTGGGTATTAAATGTTGGTGGGAGGGAGGACATATTCCCACAATACTTACTCCATTATCTGAAAGTTCTTTTTGCAATATTAGAGGATGGAAGGTCAGACTCTAAAGTTCATACTATCAGTTCTTATTACCCCAACAGGAAAAACACCTTAAAAGATTCATCTTAAAATGTTTTAAAAACTTCTTGGTCTGTTTATAAATATTTTCTCTCAATTCTACTTTGCCAGCTCCCTTTTATCCCCACCCTTTAATTCTTTATAACTGCCTAATACACAAAACTTACATGCTTTGCAGAGTTTATGATGTTTTAGTCCTTCTGGGATGAGATTTGTCAAAGCTCACCAACAAAGGTCTCTGCACTACCCAGTAGCTTAAGGCCGCCTGCCAAGAACTAGTTCTCACCTCTGAGTAACACAGACACACCACCAGCGGGCTGGCAGAGACCGGCACCTGAAGCAGAACTGTGTCACACACTATTAGACTGGAAGGCAACCCACTGCACTTGTTCTCAGAAGCACTTCAGAATTGGTGACCTGTGACTCGAGTCACACGAAGTAAAACTGGGAAGTAGACAATACAATCTCTCTACTCCCTCCACCAGAAGCTTTGGACTTCAATTCTAAACCATTCTCTGTCCTTTCTGTATCTGCTTTCTTGACTCGTATCTAATTTTAAACTGTGAGTCAACCAAAAAATTTAATCTCACAAACGTTCAGCTAATTGACCTGTTATGAAATCGCTAAAATTTCTGACTCTTAGTTTCTTCAAATCACATCCCAGGGCAATAGACAGTGCTGGTGTTGCATGTAGTCAACTCCAATTTGAATCCCCCATCCCTGGCACTGCAATCCAGGGACCAGAGGGTCCCTGGAGCACTGCCAGAGGCCATTCCAAAGCATGGAGCCAGAAACAGCCCCTAAGCACCGCTGGCTTTGCCAACTACCTCCCCATCACATTACAGCTCTCTAATATAACATATATTATAAATATTGCTGTTCTGACGTATTCACCTATAGATTCTTCTTAAACAATTTTTAAATGTAGGAGTATTGTTATTAGAGATTCTTGATGTCTCTCTAAAACCAAATCTATTTGCTAAATGTTTAATTATTTTGACCATTAGCTAGCTGTATTTACTTCATTTAAAATACATTAAAAAAATAAGCCCACATCAATAGAGGGCTGGGGATGCGAATCAAGGACTGGATCACAAACACATGCCAGGTAAGCTCTGGGCTTATATTCCCAGCATGCCATGGCTCACCACCCACCTAACACCTGAGTGTGGCTCTCTCAGCCATCAATCAACCATGCAAAGGTCCGGAAGGGGTCTGAGGATGTGGCTCACATAACTGCCTTGTATGTGTGAGGCCCTGCACTGGCTCCCCAGCACTGGTGAAAATGACCTAAATATAGGTAGATGTCATGTGGGGACGTCCTGTCCTCTTGACTTTAATTCAAAACCCACAGGGATTTTTTTTTGGAGGGAGGGGACCCCCCAGTTGGTGCTCAGAGTGCCACAGGGCCACTCACAGCAATACTTGGCTGATGGCTCAGCATTAGGGCCCAAGGATGAGGAGGTACTTAGGCCCTGTGTTGCTGGGTATCAATCAATCCAGGGACACCCAGGCAATATCCAAGAGTCTCCAAGGCCACACCCAGCAAACTTGGGCCTGCAGGGCTACATCTGGTAGTTCTCGAGAGACCATGTGGTGCTGGACTATGAATTCCAGTTAGGTACGTGTAAGACCTCCACCCCAACCCCTGGACAACCTCCCTGGCCCCTTCATGGGCTTGGTCCTCAGTAGTATGGATGCATATTCTAGGGCCGAGAGAACCCAAAGGGCTGCAGCACCTGGTTTTCCAAAGAACAAATAAGTACACTCATCTATTATCTGCTGGTGGTATGGCTTTCTTGAAGCTATAACCAAGCGTGGGACCCCTGGCACATCACAAGAACAATAAAAGGAAAGGAAGAGAGAGAGAGAGAAAAAAGAGATGGTTGCAAGAGAACTGACTTCATTCAATGGCGTTTGCCATGCCTAGTTATTCTGGTTCTCTCTCCTCCCATTTCACTTTATTCTTTGTTTTGTGGCCACACCACAGAAATCACTCCTGGCAAGCTACGGGGGAGTATAGGGTGCTGGGGGTCAAATCTGGGTTGGACGCATGCAGGACAAGCACCTTCTACACTGTACGATCTTTCCAGCCCTTCCCTCCTATTTTAGTGTTTTTAAAAATTAAAGATATCAATTTCGTTTACTAAAATGCTTATGTAACTGTAATTCTTACTGATCCAAGTTTACATTAAAGGTAAATATGAAGTTCCATAAATCATTGATAAAAATTTATCTTTGTAAAGAAACATATACTTGGGGGCTGGGGAGATTAAGTACAGTGAGTACAGTGCTTGCCTTGCACGTGGCTGACCAGGTTTGACCCCCGCACCTCATATGGTCCCCCGAGCCCCGCCCCCTGAGTGCACTCTAAGCAGTTACTTGAAGATAAATGAAACAAAAATAAGAAACCCTTATGAGAAGATTTACTGAGAATTATGTACACCAATATCACAGTGACAGTACTGCCGTGCACTATAATCTAAGAGAGGTAAAGGCGGTCAGTTTAAATTCCAAGGAACCGAAGCCCCTCTGGAACGGGCATACTTCTCTTCACCTGCTCTGCAACAGAAATGTACAAAACCAGACTCTGGTTCCCATGTGAAAATGACAAAATACCACGGAGACTCAATTCTAACTAAGGGATGGTTACCATGATGCCTAAAAATAATTAAAAAAAAAAAAAAGCTTTCTATTAGAAACATTATAAAAAGTGAAACTAAAGTCGAAACAAAACTTCACTGTTTGCTGTAGACCTGTCCTTATACCATTACCATTCTCAACCTAAACACTGAAGACAGGAGAGTAAGCTTATTTCCAGGTTCTCTTGGGTGGTCATTAAGGATGCAAAACAAATAGCTTTCTTGACCATAACAGTTCTCTTTTCTCTGGGCCTCTTAGTCATCCATTCAGCTCTTTTATTTCTTTGGTATAGTTATCTTCTTAACCCTTTTTATAAGTACAGGTCACATCTCTTACCGCACATCTCCATTAGGTAATGAAATCTCACCTCTAAACTTTTTCACAGTAGAAGTATTACTATTTACTCATAATAAAAGAAATATTTTTTCTAAAATGCCTAGCTTAGAATTTTCTGTGGAACAACCATTTATCTTTTGTCATTTACCTTTTATAGTATTATATTTAATCTACTTAATTTATTATTTTATGAGGTTTTCTTGTGGATACCATTACATATCTTACTTAAGTAGATAAACAGGGGTGGAGAGTGAAAATACCAAACAAATAACCTATGAAGACAAGGAACAACTGAAAATGATAGTGAACTGATTAAGGTTAAATATTGATTATCCAGCCACTATTTACTGAACATGCATATGGTATTTAT
Organism: Sorex araneus; assembly: GCF_027595985.1. Classification (NCBI taxonomy): domain Eukaryota; kingdom Metazoa; phylum Chordata; class Mammalia; order Eulipotyphla; family Soricidae; genus Sorex; species Sorex araneus. Next base: position 34,572,860 of record NC_073303.1, on the reverse strand, counting down.
ATCCTAGGGTGTGATACGGGATGCTAGCAGTTATTAATACAATTGTTCATCATAAGGTTCTTTTTCTTATCAGATCTATAATCCTCTAAGAGATTATATGCTCTTTCTTATAGTTCCCCTAACAATAACCTGGTAAACCACAGGTGATACAAAAATGCTAGTAGTGGGGATAATACAAACAAGGTTTTTCTAGTGCTCAGCAGCAACCCCCTGTAAGGTCACCAGTGATCTTTTTTTTGGGTCCTCCAACAAGTTTCTTCCTCCCGGGAGCTGCCACTGAGCCACTTTCAATCTCTGAGGTATTCCTTCTCTTCCCGCCCTCCCTGGCAGAGTAGCCACTTCCAGACAGGAGGTTCAGTGTCATCACCTTCAGATTCCATGTGATTTAATTTGGTTTGCAGGGGTCGCACTTAACCCAGCTGGAGAGGAGCATGCAATGCAGGGGTCAAATCAAGAACTGCATGCAAACATTCACTCTGCCCAAGGAGCTCTCTCCAGTGTGAGTGCCCACTAATTAAGGTGGAATAACAATCTCTTTGGCCTAAAGTTAAACTTTCTTTCTGAGTGCTGTGCATTAAAATCATTCACAAGGTTAGAGCACAGTCTGGGAATGATCCTTCTCTGGGCGATAGTTCTTCACTTTAGTGCCAAAGCCAAAGGAATGAATTTCACTGTGAACACATGAGCTCTGAGTCAGCCTGTGAAAGGCAAGCTCCCTACACCTGTACTATTTCCAGCCCATAATTCTCTCTTTGCTTTCCTTTCTTTTGGTGGTGGTGGGGGAAGTGTAGCACACCCAGCGGTGCTCAAGTATACTCCTGGCTCTGTGCTCAATGATCACTCCTGTCAGGCTCACATGACCATATGGGGTGCTGCAGATGGAACTCGGCTTAGCTGTGTGCAAGGTAAGTGCCCTACCTGCTCTATTATCTCTCTGGCCCCATTTAGATCCTCTCTGGCCCTATTTAGCCCCTAATTCTTATCAAAAACTGTCAGGAAGGGCTAGGGAAATCTCTGCATGCTTTGAAATAAGGCCCTAAGTTTAAAGTAGCCCCAGAGGCCCCAAGTATACAGCCCCAGGATACTCCCTTCCCCACCCCTACAAAAGAACAAAGCCTAGCACTTAATTATAGTTACTAAATGAGTCTAGAGTTGGTGTATAATTATCCAATTTATTCCTTAGGTGTTTTGATCTTTACTATTTAGAAGTCTGATTGGATGTTCATTTTTTTTTTCCTGAGTTGCATTAAGCCCTTTTTCCAAAGCAGATGGAGTATAAGTAATAATTTAGAAGTCTCAGTGGTGAATAACTTTAAATTCATATATATATATACACACATATACATTTATATGTATGTACACACAAACACACATGTTTATATATGTGTATATATACACATATATACACACATACACACACACATTTTTGGGGTTTGGTTTGGTTTTGGGAGCCACACCCAATGATGCTCAGGGCTTACTCCTGGCTATACAATTCAAGGACCACTACTGCAGGGGAGTGGGATTGGGATGGGGGAGCGTGAACTCAGGGGACCATACAAGGTACCAGGCATCAAACCGGGATTGGCCATGTACAAGGCAAGTACACTACCTGCTGCATCCTGAGCACAGAGCCAGGAATAAGTCCTGAGCATCACAGTGTGTAGCTCCAAGAAACAAATTTGTGGCAATTTTCTAGTGCTGTGCAGTGTATAGAGCAGGGAGACAGCATACACTAGCTGTAAGTCCCACAGTGCTACGTGCATAAGCCTGCACACCCCAAGCCCAGTGGCCCACACGCACCACCAGCCTGAACATTAGGGTAGTAACCCCTAGTTTACAAAAGAGAGGGGCCAGAGCGATACTACCAATGGGTAGGGTGTTTGCCTTGCAAGCAGAAGGCTGGGCATCATTATATGGTCCCCTGAGCATCACCAGGAGTGATTCCTGAGGGCACAGTCAGGAATAACCTCTGAACATCACTGGGTGTGGCCACAAACAAAAAACAAACAAAAAAAGATCATAAAAAAAGCATATTTGGGAAGCAGATGATTTGGCTGGGAGTCTTCTGTCTGCTCCTTCCTGGCTACAGGACCTGGCTGCTCAGAGCTGCATTTCTCCAGTCCATGAATAGCACAGACTTGTTGACTTGTGGTGAGTAAATGCATGCACACTTCTCACAATAGCCCCAGTGCAAGGGAATACTATTTTCAAGTGTTTGCTATTATTAGTCACTGTTTTGAAAACACCATATAATGTATAACTCAGGCCTAGAGGCAAAATTAGTTTCTCCTGGGCAAAATTGAATATAACAATGTGTTTTCGGGTGAACTCCTAATGTAAAACAGCAATACAACCTACACAATGAGAATAGATCTCCATAATATCTTTTTCTCCCAGATATTTCACTTATAATTTTGGATATTTCCTCTAGTTTTGTATACAGATCAAATAATGTTCTAAGGATCCTTCCTTAGGGACTCTAAGCAGTAATAGTAACTAGACACATTTCTTAATGGGTATATTGATCTGTAATGAAAGCATCTTATTTAACAGCCATGTAGTAGAGTGTTGTTTCTATGGTATCTTGATTTTCCATTAAAATATCCCCAAACAGAATTCATCAAAAGTGACGCCTTTTTAATTTCCTTTGATTAACTGATGTCAAACACAAAGCTATTTCTAAGAAAAATGTAAAACATACTTTACAACTGCATAAAACCACAAATCTTTCTCTTCTGTTTGTAAATGTTGAAAAAAATTAAATATTTTTTCTGTTAAAAATTAGTGTCGTTTGGTTGGAATTATTTCTTCTGAAGGTTTTTCCTTGGGGTCAGAGAGAGAGCTCAAAGGGCTGGAGCACATGCTTTGCATGAAGGAAACCCAGAATAAATTCTCAATACTTCACAGTTCCCTGAGTACCACTGGGAGTGACCCCCAAACACTGCTGGAGTGGCCCAAAACCAACTAAAAAGAAGAGAAAAATCACTAGAAATATATATATCTAATTGAGAAAGACTTCATCAAAGGATCATTACCATCTGATCAATTAATTATGAGTTCACCTCTTTTTCAACTCTTTCAACTCTCTGGCATCACATTCTGGGGTGAATATGATGACTTGCCACCTTTTATTTGAAGTCTATAAAACAGTATACTCAGGCTCTGATGATAGGTAAGAGTGTGGAGTGCATTCATTGCATGCAAGAAGCCCAGATCCAAATCCAGGCAGTAACCCAAGAGCACAGAGCCAGGAGCAGTCCCTACGCACTACCTGGTATAACCCAAAAAACTAAACAAACAAAAAGCATAAAAGTATACAAGCATATTTTTATACTCTCAGATGGCCTTTCTCTGAATCAGTTGTCTTCAAAGGTCTATCTCACTCTAGACAACAGGCAGATAGACTATTTTTCATACTTGAGTATATATTACGCATTCCACCCACTAAGATGTTAGCAGTTTATTTCTTGTTTTTGGTGCAATCAATCAATTCAAGGCCTCACTCATGTGATGAGTGCTCCACTGCTGAACCACGTTCTCAGCTCTCAATATAGACAGCTTGAACAGTTTTATTGACCAGTATATCCCAAGTACCAAAGCAATGTCTGGTGCATGACACACCAGTGGTAAACAGATGTACAAATAGCCAGTGTACATTGTCATTACCCTTCTAACAAAACCTGGTTTTAGGAAGTGTTTTTTTTGGACTAGAGACAAATTTTACAATTCTGTGGAGCACAAAAGACCCATTTCTGGAATTTCCAAAAACCCATAAAACAAAAACGCCTTGCTTAGCATCTGCCATGATTGTCCTGCAGGGTAATTATTACAACCATATTCATATACTTTGTACATACAGTTCACATTTTTTTTTTTTTTTGCTTTTTGGGTCACACCCAGCGATGCTCAGGGATTGATTACTCCTGGCTTTGCACTCAGGAATTACTCCTGGCAGTGCTTGGGGGACCATATGGGATGCCGGGGATCGAACCTGGGTCGGCCGCGTGCAAGGCAAACGCCCTCCCCGGTGTGCTATCGCTCCGGCCCCCATACAGTTCACATTTTAATTTAATATCCTAATATGTATACAGAGGCCTATAAAGAGAGATAAGTCAAAAATCCAGACTATATGGATGCATTCAATGTAGAAAAAGCTATGAAATCAAAACTAAAAACTGATAGAATTAAATGATTTTGATAAAACATATACAAAAATCAAGTGCATCCCTACATATTAGAAACAAATGAAAACAAAAATGAAAAAAATTTAAAGTCATTGAAATACTACTTCATATATATTATATACTATGATATTATAATGAAACACATACATATGAAGCAAAGACAATGCTCATATGTTGTTGAGTACAGTGTAAAATGACACAACCATTAAGGAAAAGTTTGCTGTTTTTTTTTCCTCTCTCATTTTGGGGCCACACCTGACTATACTCAGGGCTTACTCCTGACTGCGCTTTTTCTCTCCTGCAGATAGGAAACCATAAATAGTGCCAAGGATCAACTCCGCACAAGCTGCATGTAAGGCAAAGTGTCCTACTTGCGGTACTCAATCCCAATCCCTCTATCATTTCTATTTTGGGTCATACTCAACACTGCTCAGGGATTACTCTTGGTTCAGGGGTCACTCCTGGAGATACTCATGGATCATATAATTTGCTGATGATTTCTTAGAGTTAATTTCTTATATTTATCATTCAGGCATTTATAAAAAAAAAGACGACAATGCTACAGTGCTACATTTTTTGGTCCATAAACATTATTGCATATACTTTTATGGTGCCGGGAGTAGAGTTCAGGTACCTGCAGAGGCAAGAACAGAATCACTTTTTTTAAAACTGAAAGCCAAGACTAAAAATAATTCAAATTTCGTCCAATTGATGAATAAACAAGATTGTGATATATCCATACAATGAACCGTCACTGTCATCCTGCTGTTCATCGATTTGCTCAAGTGGGCACCAGTAACGTCTCCATTGTGAGACTTGTTACTGTTTTTGGCATATTGAATACACCACGGAGAGCTTGCCAGGCTCTGCTGTGCGGGCAGGATACTCTCGGTAGCTTGCCGGGCTCTCCGAGAGGGGTGGAGGAATCAAACCCGGGTCAGCCACGTGCAAGGCAAACGCCCTACCTGCTGTGTGATCACACCAGCACATACAATGAACTAGCACTCAATAATAAAAAAGAGGGTTCAAGAAACAGTATAGGGAATAAGGCATTTATCCAAAAAAAAAAAAAAGAAATCATCAATCTGTATACTTATAATGTGATTTTTGTTGTTTCAGGGCCACAACAGAATGCTCAGGTGTTACTCCTGGCTCTGTACTCAGGATCAATTGCGGCAGGCTCAGGGGGACCGACCATATGGGATACCAGGGATCAAACCTGATGGGCCGTGTGCAAGACAAATGCCCTACCCACTGTACTATCATTCCAGCCTCGCAATGTGATTTTTACTACATAGAACTTTACTGCAATAAATTAATCTTTAAAAAATTCTAATTCTCAAGCCTTAGAGACAGTACAGCAGGTAAGGTGCTTGCCTTGCACGTGGCCAGTTGGGGTTTGATCCTTGGCCTTCCATATGGTCTCTTGAGCCCACCAGGAGTGGCCTCCAAAACAAAAAAAAAATTCTAATTCTCTAGATCCTTTTTTACCATTCTAAACCTTTATCCCTCCTCCCTTCTATAAAACTGACCTGGTTACAAAAGAAAGGCTGAAAGTAGAGCCATGAGAAGCAAAAAAAAAAAAAATCTTAAAGAAAGAAGTGGGTTCCTGGCCTCCTTTAATCCGTTAAGTAGCCAGTCTTAATCTCTTTCACCTGTCAATCAGACGGGCGGAAACCCCAGGTTCTTTCGTCTTTCATAATAGGGAACTGCAGGATTCAGCCATTTCTTAGCATCTAAAGGCCACCTGAGACCAGCACAGCACTGACAATCTGGTGGGCGAACACACAGCAGCATGACTTGCAATCTGGAGACTGAAAATCAAATGCCCATCAAAGAACTAACATTTCAGGCTAGGGAGATGGTGCAATGGGCTTCTCATCTGGGAGCTCTGCTTTGATCTTGGCACTGTATGATCCCCCAAGCATCAGAGGGAGCACCCCCACTTCCACCTCTGCTCCAACCCAGGAGTTTGACCCAGAAATTAAAATAGGAAAAGAACCAAAGTACCTGCCTTGAATTCCCAGCTCATGGGTTTCACACTGAACTGGTAAGAAGGGGTTAGTTTGTGGACAGCTGGATTTACAAGGAGGGATTAGCCCTAGCTTTGCTGCTGACAAAAACTCTGTCTGACCTTGGAACCTGCATCCCTGGAAAGGAGCTTTAGCGCAGATGAGGCTACTGAAAAACCAGGACTTTATCATAAGCAGAAACAGTATGCCACCTGTTGTTTCAACACAAAGGAAAATAGTATGAAAAGACAATGTCCAACCTCAGCATCACTGTCCAATTGATAAAAGTCACCTCAGACTTCTTACATGAATTGGGTTACTGAAAGTTTTTTCAAGCTCTTTAGTTTTGCTGGACTTGCGTTATCACCATGGGATACATGGTCTAGAGCACAAGTAGAAAGGCTTTCTGGGGCAGGGAGACAGAGCAAAGGGCTAGAGCACATGCTTTGCATGCAGGACTACTGGGTCTGATCCTCAGCACTGCATGGTTTTCCCAAACTGGGGAACAACCAAAATCCAAAAAAAAAAAAGAACAAAAGCCTTTCTGTTCCATTCATCCCTCTTAAAAAAACAAGCTATTCAGTTAATAAACATTTATAAAGTAGCTTCTCATTACCAAGAGATGTGTTAAGTAATAGGGGCCTTAGAAAAAAATGACCTAACATTTGTTCTCAAAACAATTTTACAGTCTAGGAGCCAGAGAGATAGTACAGTGGGTAAGGTGTGATCCACTTCCACACCACCCTTCTCCCCCCAAAAAAGTGCAGAGCCAGGAGGAGTAACCCCTGAGCATCGCTGGGTGTGACCAAAACAGCAAAAAAAAAAAAAAAAAAAAGATAAATAAAAAAAAATAAAATTTGTGAATAAGGAATAAAGAGTTAAAGAATGTCTAGGACAATTCTCTTTTCTGCCTCAGTATTTTGAATATATGGTATTTTAAGCATGACTACAATATCAACAGGCAATACCATTAAAGTTGAAAAGATGAGCACTAATTTAGACATCCTGATTTAAATATATAAGCTGGAGAGAGAATACAGGGGTTAAGGCACTTGCCTTTGCGTGAGGCCCACTCTGGTTCAGTCATATGGTCCCCTGAGGAACATGAAGAGTGCCCTGGGACACAGAACCAGGAGTAGGCCCTGAACACTGCCAGTGTGGCCCAAACCTCCAGGCGTACAAAATATATTGATTACTAAGCTTGGAAATGACAAGATTCAATTTCTAATTCGGTATCATAAGGCTGAAGCCTCATCATAATGGGAAACAATAATATAGAAATCTTTTTTTTTTTTTTTAAAGGGTAGAGGCAGATTCGTGCCACACTTAGCTGTGCTCAGGAATCACTCCTGGCAGTGCTGGGATCAAACTTGGGTTGTCTGCATATGGGGCAAGTATCTTACCCACTGCATCACCCACCATCTCTCTGCACCCAAAAGAGAATATTAATTTGGGAAAAAAAACCAGAATAAAGTATTGTCTATCTCATAACTAAATCTGAAAGAGTCACTGCTGTCTCCCAACCGAACCATAACTAAATGCAAAACAAAATAAATTCAAGCAGAATTCCATTTTAAAATTTTCCCAAGGAACGTAGTATTGTATGACCAATTAAAAGTTTGAGGGGACAGCGTGACAGTACACAGTGGACCTGGGTTCGATCCCCAGCATCCCATATGGTCCACCAGCACTACCAGGAGTAATTCTGAGTGCAGGGCCAGGAATATCCTCTGAGCATTGCTGGGTGTGACACAAATAATAAAAAACCAAACAAAAAGTTTGGAACTTGTGAGCCAGAGATACAGTAAAGTGGGTAGGGTGCTTGCCTTGCACTGGCTGACCTGAGTTCAATCCCTGCCATCCCATATGGTTCCCCAACCCAGCCTAGAGTGATCCCTGAGCGAAGAGCCAGGAGTAAATCCAGAGCACCATGGTATGGCCCCCAAAACTTAAACAAAACAAAACACTTTGAAACTTTTAACTGCTGGGGAGACAGCTCCTAGGGCTGGGCACATGCTTTCCATTCCAGAGGCTTAATTTTGATTCCCCAGCATCAAATGATCCCCCTAAGCACTTCTGGAAGTGATGACAGCGCACACTACCTGAGCAGTGCCAGGTACTGGCACCAAAACCAAGACCAAACAAAACAATCAACAAAGTTTGACACCGGGGACTGGACCGATAATACAGCAGGGAAGGCCTTTGCCTTCCAAGTGGCAGATCCAGGTTCGATTCCTGGCATCCCATATGGTCCCCTGAGCACCACAAGGAATAATTCCTGAGTGCAGAGCCAGGAGAAAGCCCTGAGCATTGCTGGGTGGGACCCAAAAATAAAAAGTTTGAGACCAGTTGCTTGAATAGTTTTATACATTTTCTAAGCTTGCATACTTTCATACAGCATAGAAAATATTTACTGGGGGGATATGTTCTAGGCTAATCTTTCTCAGAAGGACTCAAATGGGGAGGGGGAGGAGGCCAGCAACACTTCTGTTCTGAAATTCTCTTTTCAGGAAGACAGAACTATCTCTTTTTTTTTAAATCTCTCTTATTTGGCGTAGAAGGAAAAAGGGCTTTTGAACAAAGAGAATAGAAAAACAGAAACCCTTGGAATTGGATCACAAAACTGATTAGGTAGGTTGGGAGAGGAGGGAAGGATGAAGGTGAACCAGACGTGCCAGGACTGTGTTGGGAGATCATGGGTACTTTGATTGTGTCGGCATCAGTAACTTTGTACATCAGGAGCCGGAGAGACAGCATCGGCACATACATAAGACTCTTGGTGTTTTCCAGAATTTTCAAATAAAGTCTAGGGAGAAGAAAGAGGAGAAACAAAAACAATCCGAACCAACTAATGACAACCAAACAGAGTTTAAAGAGAGTGCTTGATGAGCTAAGACTGCTAAGGCTGGAGGGCCTAACGCCCTCCACTGTCTTCCTCCACTTAATAAAAGAACATAAAAAAAATCTCTGTAGAAGAATTTAAATAGTTGATGGTCCACGCTGAGGATACAGTACTACAGTGACTTCCTTAGAAGAGTACTAATCTCCTGGGTTGGAGTGATAGTACAGTGGGTAGGGCACTTGGCTTGCATATAGCATTACGGTCCCTATCCCTGGAGCCCTGCCAGGAGTAAGCCCTGAGCACTGTTACCTGTGGTCCAGAGAAAAGAGAGAGAATGAGAAAGGAGAGGAGAGAGAGGTGTGAGAGAGAGGTGTGAGAGAGAGAGAGAGAGAAAGAGAGAGAGAAAGAGAGAGAGAGAGAGGAAGGGAGGGAGGGAAGGAGGGGGAGAGTGATAGGTAAGAGAAAAGAGTGGAAACAGGAGACAGAGAACTAGTCTCATAAACAAATCTATATCATCAAGGTATTGTAAATCGGGGTATGGTGCTGCCAGCAGACTGATGGTGAGCCTCAAAATTGCCACTGTTTCCTCTGGCCGGACCCCAGCAACTTGGGACCAAGTTTCCCGAGAAATTAAACAGCCAAAAGTTAGGTATGTGGGAGCCATGCCCACAAACCACCTCCGGCTCTCAGCTATACAACTCTCAGCTATACAAGCTCATTTATCGGCCATGCTTACCCATAAATAAATCTTGAAACAGATCAAAAAGTGCAGTAAACTGCATAAGGCTGAACAGAGCAGGTTAACTGGAGGGGGACAGGTCAGCCTGGTGCCTACCCAAGCAGAGCCCCCCGCAGCCACTTACTCCCACAATCCAAACTTGCCACCATGTCCTCAGTCGAACTCCACTATCTCAGAACTGATCTCCCTGAGATATAATCTGCTAAAAATTCGGGTATGCAGGTTTTGTGACTAAAATCCCCAGGCTATCTCCGGGTTGGGATGGGCTACCTCCCCCCACCTCCTTGTACTTCCAGAAGCCTTGGCAGTCATGTCCAAACCCCAAAGCTGTCACCTAGTTAAAAAAAAGCTACTCCAGTCATACCTTCCCAATAAAAATACCGAATACTCTGAACAAACATCATGATTTCTTAGTACATGTATTGAAAACCATAACGCACAAAAAGATAGAGAAAGAATAGTGCCTGACACAGAGGCAGACAGTGGGGGTGGGGGATGGAGGGGTTGTTAACAGTGGGGAGAGGGAAATGGGGAACATTGGTGCTGGGAAATGTACAACGGTGGAGGGATGGTGTTGAATCATTGTATGACTGAAACCCAATCACAAACAGCTTTGTAACAGTCTATCTCATGAATGTTCAAAAAAAGTTCTCTTAAAAAGATATTGTAATAAATAAATAAATAAGACTACTAAAAAAAAAAAGATATTGTAAATCTTTTCAAATAAAACAGACATATCCAGACCAATGACAGTACTTAAAAGAACTTAAAAGAAATAAATTACTAAACTAAAAAAATTATACATTTGGGTACGAGGAAACCTAGCAATGTGTAAGCTTATCAAATTATCACATTGGACACTTTAGGTATATTATAATTTGTCAGTATTTCAATAAGGTTATAAAAATTATCTAAAAATATTTACAAAGCTGAAATGTGTTTCAAGTTGCCAGGTTCGATCCCCAACACCACATACAGTCCCAAGTCCCTGAGCTCCCAGAGCCAGTAGTAAGTCCAAAGCAATACTGGGTGTGCGCCCCCCCACCTTCAAAAAGAGATATGCACTCTTAAAATACTGTATCATTCAGGGTTAGGAGTGATAGCACAGTGGATAGGATGCTTGTCTTGCACATAGCCCACCCAGGTTTGATCCCAGACACTGTTCGCTTTAACCCCTCCAGGAGTGATTCCTAAGCACAAATGGGTGTGTTCCCCAAACAAAGAAATAAGAAACTCCCCCTCAAAAACAACAACAAAGAAGAAGAAGCCTACATGTTCATGCTTATAGAACTTAAGACTGGATGATCTAAACAGAAGATAGTGGGTGACTCACAGAACTCCTGGGGAAATCTGGAGACTCAAAAAATAAGCAGGCACAAGAAGAGACTATATTGCTAGAACTACTAACAAAATAAGGCCACGTAATCACACTGTGGAGTGGATGTGGAACCACTGATGCTCTGAATGTAGACCAGTGCTTGTTGCCACCACACAAACAATTTCCCAATGTTCCTGGGCCTCAGACATAGAAAATATCAGGGATGTGGTACTGATTAATAAGCTAAGGCACAATGTCAAATCCTCAGTTTTTAGGAATTTGACAAAGTATTTGTGATTTTAAGATTTTACAGTACTTGGGGCTGGAGTGACAGCACAGCGGGTAGGGCATTTGCCTTGCATGCGGCCGACACGGGTTCGACTCCCAGCATCCCATATGGTCCCCTGAGCACCACCAGGAGCGATTCCTGAGTGCATGAGACAGAGATAACCCTGTGCATCTCCGAGTACTTGACTTAGAAGAAATTTCCCCCAAGGGTAATGTTCAAGATGAATCAGGTTCAGTCTGATCATAAGTAATCACAACAAAAAAAAGCAAACGTTGGGCTGGAGCAACAGTTCAGCGGGGAAGAGGGTTTGCCATGCACGTGGACCTGGGTTTGATACGGTCCACTGGGCTCCACAAGTGGTTCCTTGGTGCCAAGTGTGGCCCCAAAACAAAAAAGCAAATGTTGGTTAATGAAATTTCAGTATGTAGGGTGCTTGCCTTGCATGTAGCTGACCAGGGTTCAATCCCTGGCACCCCATTTGGTCCCCCAAACCCACCAGGAGTGTTCCTGAACGTAGAGCCAGGATTAAGCCCTGAGCACCACTGGGTGTGACCCAAAACAAAATCCACATAAAAAAAAAACAAAACAGTAACAACAACAACAACAACAAAAAACAGACGTTAGGGGTCAGAGCAGTAGTAGCACTTAGAGCCCTTGCCCTGTATGCAGTGGATCTGAGTTCAATCCTTAGCACCTCACATGGTCCCCAGAGTTCCACCAGGAGCAATCCCTGAGTGCAGAGCTAGGAGTAAGCCCTGAACATAGTCAGATTTGCTCCCACCCAAATAAATTAAAAAAAAAAAAAAAAAGTAAATGATTTTATATACTATCCCACCCTTCAGAGCATTAAAAGCCTATCTATATAAAATACTGTATTTAAAATGAAAGCACGGTGGGGGCTGGAGTGATAGCACAGCGGGTAGGGCGTTTGCCTTGCACGCAGCCGACCCGGGTTCGAATCCCAGCATCCCATATGGTCCCCTGAGCACTGCCAGGGGTGATTCCTGAGTGCATGAGCCAGGAGTGACCCCTGTGCATCGCTGGGTGTGACCCAAAAAGAAAAAAAAAAAAGAAAGAAAGCACGGTATTTTGAAAAACAACTCTGGGGAAAAACAAAGACTCTCATAGTGAAAAAATAACAAATGGCTAAGGGCACAGAATCTGAGAACTAGTTTCCAAAACTGAGCTCACCACAGTGAGGCAGTGAAAGAGACACTCAGCAGGAGCATGTAATAATGGTACATTGCCTGCATGAAATCCCATCATGAACAGTATAATAAATCATGGTACCCAAAGTTAAAAATTAATAAAGATAAAGAATAGTATAAAGATGCGTCAAAGCCCCAAATTCTATTTAATCAGAAGAACAATAGTACAGAAATAAGTTACAGAACTCAAATATACAAATGCTGATAGTGACCTACCTCAGTAACTTCTGTCTATAAACATTAACTGATCAACTAGTCAAAGTAGAAGCAAATATATCCTAATGAAAGCATAAGGATGAAAAAAGTAGATTTGTTAAAGAAAAAATCTGAACAGCCCTCTCAAATTTTATTCATTATTTAAAAGATTTGCACATCAGACACAGGAGATACAGAAGAGTATATCAACAGAAAACTAAAAACAAGTGAATGCAATAAGACTTAAGGATGCTAAAATATCATGGAAGAAATCAAAGGATGTGGGTGGAAAAACACAAAACCAGAAAAGGCTTTACTGAGAGTTTTTTTTTTTTCTTGGAGGGTGTGGGGTCACACCCAGCGATACTCAGGGGTTACTCTGGCCTGCACTCAGGAATTGCTCCAGGTGGTTCTTGGAGGACCATGTGGAATGCTGGGGATCGAACCTGGTTTGGCTGCATGAAAGGCAAATGCCCTACCCCCTGAACTACTGCTCTGGCCCTTAACACCATGAATAGAACTGAAAAGGGCAGGTGGTGGAAGAACTAGGAAATTTAAATATCACTGGGGCCAGAGTGATATACAGCAGGTAGGGTGTCTGCCTCACATGCGGCTGACCAAGTTCAATCCCTGGCATCCCATCTGGTTCTCCAAGCACTGCCAGCAGTAATTCCTGAATGTAGAACCAGGAGTAACCACTGAGCATCACTGGGTGTGACCCAAAAAGAAAAAAAAAAAAAAGAAATTTAAATACCGCCATAATAGGGTCAGAGAAACAGTACAGGAGTTACGGAATCTGCCTTACATGTAGCTGACCTGGTTAGACCCCCTAGTCCTGAGCACTATCAGGAGTGGCCCAAAATCCAAGTAAATGAATAAGTATATAAATGCCATCCTAGTATATGATAGCCCCATTTCCATTTATTACTTCTACAGTTTTAAAACAGGTGAAAATAAAAGCATGCATAAGTTCATATGAAAAACAAAAGAACACAGGTTTGATGAAATTTACTTGTCTCAAACCAAATGCAAAGTATGTTGTAGATAGCAAAATAAGAGAAAAAAGTTACAATTTTTATACTTTTCACAAGCCCAATGCCAAGTGGTCTTTTAAGAAGTCTTCCTCCTTTTCTTATTTGTTTTTGCTTTGTCCAACAGCAGAGGAAGCAGAAAAATCCAGTTCTCTGTTCTTTTCCTGAGCTTCAAAAGGCCTTGCACAAATCCCGCACTTCAACTTGGGAAGGGAGTCCACCAGATGAATAACTGTTATAGAGGCCTGCTGGAGGAAGAGAGCCTTATGGAAAAGGCATCTCAGCTGTCCCTAACAAGTGAAGGCAAGTCCAGTACAGATCAACAAAATACTGCAGCAGAATCCAGCCTAAATGACTAATCGTCAGAACCAAGGGGTGTGTGTGTGTGTGTGTGTGTGTGTGTTTGTGTTTTCCTCTCCACAACCCCTTTTTGTGGCTAGACCTGGTGATGCTCAGGGTTACTACTGGCTCTGCACTCAGGAATTATTTGTGGCAGTCCTTGGGGGACCATACAAGTTTCCGGGGTTTCTGGCCATGTACAAGGCCTATCTGAAGTACTCCAGCCCCATGAATCAACAGTTAATTGTGATTTAAACCACTAATTTGGTAGACTTATTATATAGCAAAAGCTAACTTTTGAGATATGATAATGGGAAACTGATGTTATGAGTCTGGAGAATATGCAGATAAATTTCTATATTAAAAGAAAGTTGGTGAGGTTCGAGAAATAGTATATGTGTTAAGTACTTGATGTGCATATAGTCAACCTGGGTTCAACCTCTGGCACCTTATCCGGTCCCTAAAAGCCCTAACCAGGAGTGAACCCTAAGAGCCAAAAGTAAGCCCTGAGCACAGGTAGTTGTGACCTCAAACACCCCTGAATTTCCTCGTCAACAAATGGGAGATGGCTCAATGACTGAAGTGCGTACCTTGCAAGCGGGAAGCGTGTGTTCAACCCCAGGTGCCATGGCATGCTCCAAGCCCAATCCTGGCAGCTCTGCTGTCTCAGATCCCAGGTGCATAAACAAATTCCCAACTCCACTCTGGCCAGATTTAAGGTACACAACTGCGGTACGTGACCCTCCAGAAAACAATCAAACTAAAAAGATGTGTGAACATCACAGGTGGCAGTGTAAATATCACAATTAAAATGTATAAATGTATGCCCCCCACCATGAGCAATGTGGCTGAGAATAGGATACAACAATCTTACATGCAAACCCCAGTGAGCACCACAACCAACTGTGTGAGTACCATAACCCGGGTATGGCTGGGGTCACTGGAACAGTGCAGCAAAACAAAACCAAAGGGCAGAGAAAAGGAAAATGAATATTAAAAACCTAAGGTGTGAGAGGTGCTCTGAAGAGAATAAGTGTTCAACTTTCATCAACAGTAGAAGAGTTCCTGCTGTATATTCTCACAAGGGAAAACCACAGAGCAATGAGAGTGAACGAAGACATGCAATCATAAATCTCATAACCTAGACTGAAAATTATATGATTTTACAGTTACATAAAATTAAAAACAGGCAAAATAAAAGCATGTTGTTCAAGGCTGGTGAAGCAATAGTGCTTAGCAGGCTTAAGACTAAAGGGCAGTGCGAGGAAGTGCCCAGAAGCTAGTAATATTCCATTTCTTAACATGGACACCAATGAAATGTCTATGTTCCAATTGGGATAATTCACTGAATCAAAGCCTAAAAGAGCTCAATGAACAGAGTAAGTGCATAGTTTCCATACAGGTGACCTGGACTGGACCATGGCACACGTGGTCCACCAAGCACAGAGCCAGGTACAGCCCCGAGCACAGTAGCCTATGAGCTCCACTGGGTATGGCCCAAAAGACAAACCCCGCACTACAAATGACTGGAACCAGAAAGATAGTATAGCTGGTGAGGCACTTGCCTTGCATGTAGCTGACACTGGTTCATCCCCTGCCCCACATCCAGTCCACTGAAGCTCTCCAGCATCTTGTGCTGCCCCATCTCCCAAAGCAAAAATTATTTATATACTTTAGATAAAATTCCTCTTTAGGTTTTGGGGCCACAATGGTGCTCAAGGCTTACTCTTGGTTCTACGCTCAGGGACCACTCCTGGGGGGGCTCAAGGAACCATACGTGGTGCCAGGGTACATGCCTTGGGTCATGTACAAGGCAATTGCTCTATGCACTGCACTACCGAATTCACTTATATAAATATATATTTATCTATATAGAATATATGTAAATAAAAAGTGAAACTCAGGAAATATAAAAAGATAATGGCTAAATTGTGGTCCATCAAATTTTATTGGATATTAACATATATAAGATCAAAAATGCAAATAAATTTGTTTTATTGGACACATGGGCAATGCTCAGGGCCTACTCAGGGCCTAGTTCTTCCTGCTCAGGAAACCATGTATGGTGCTATAGGGACTGAACTAGGGTCAGATGCTTGCAAAGCAAGTTCATTAGTCTCTACCTCTCTGCCAATACAAGTGAATTTTAAAAATAGAGCTAGTAAAGGACCAGAGAGATAGTAGAGTGGGTAGGGCCTTGTATGCAGCTGACCTGGGTTTGATCCTCAGTATCCCGTATGGTGCCCTAAGCCAACCAGGGGGAGTGATCCCTGCGTGCAGAGAGAGGAGTAAGTCCTGAGCACTGCCAGGTGTAGCCCAACCCCCCCAAAAAAGGGAAGAAAACAAACAATTACACCTTGAATTGCTTTTCTCAGTCAGATATCCCAGAGAACAGCTTCTCTGCAGCCATCACATAAAGCCCCAGGACTTGAGTGCTACAGACACAGGGGGAACCTGAGGACCACACCTAAGACGGTGTCATGTGAACCTCGGCAGAAGATGTGTAACTCAGAAGGCCTAGGTCCCATTTTTCCTTCTCTGTCTCCACAAAATAACAGTTGGCAGCTAGTCCTTACTTTCCAGGAAGAAGAGACTTTTCCAAGGAATCTGGCAAACTCGTAAGAACTTCAAGACACAGATCTTCCTCAATTTACAATGCGGTCAAAATCCATTAAACCTGTTCAAAATGAAACTGATTATACCCTAAACTGAAAAAGATGTTTGGTATACCTAACATTACAGCTTAGACTCACTTACTTTAAGTGGCTCTAAGTAAAAAATTTTTTTTTATTTCAAAATGTGAGACAAGAGTGCCACAAAAACAAAGCCAAAAGAAAAAAAAAAGCTGAGTAGGAGTTGTCACTGTCAATATCATGGGAGTATGTTAGCTGAGGAGAAGATCAAAATTCAAAACACAGTTTCTATTTAAAGCATCTCATTTGTTCACCATAAAGTCTGTAAGTTGGAGTCTCCTAAATTGGGAATGTCTGGATGGAAACTGAGGTTCATTATTAATGCTGTGCCCCTCCCCATGCACTCAGAGTTTCAATCCATCTTTCAGTACTTATCTAAGATGTCCAAGACATGGGCAGACAAGGACAACCAGATAATTGAGGGCAGCCTCCACACATGACAGAACTCAAAACCAGAATTTCATAGTTAAGTCACTGAGGTTCCCCTCTTCTGAAAATAAGATTACTATACCACATTGCATAGTCCAGCCATATGTTAAACAAATGTTCATTAAGTCAGGAAACGAAAGTGAGCAAATCAAGCAAACCAAATATCTTCTCTGGAAGAGCTTGCCAAACACAATCTCCTAGATAGGCATCAGACCATACATGTAATACAAAAACACGCAGCAGAGTAAAGCGAGAGAAGAGGTAGTTGTAAATTTATCACAAATGAGCAAAAACTAGAAGGAACTGAGGTCTGTGAGAGAACTCGAGAACATGGGGATTTTTAGGGAAAGAGACCCAAGATCAGAGGCACACGCTTGAACTACTCAAGGAACAGCAAGAGGACCACGGGGGTGGAGAGGAAGGGGAGAGAGGCAGAACCTGAGACATGGAAGTGAGTAGCAGACTCTGGGTTTTGTTTTTTTCTCTGAACAGAATGAAGAACCAACAGAGTAACCTTAAAAGGAAAAACTGACATTGATGGGGCAAATATAAGAGAATAGCTGTAGGACTAGGGGCTAACTGCATGCCTTACATCCCACCAATGCTGGTTCAAATGGCCAGCACCACATGACCCCCGGAGCACCAGCAGGGGTCATGCCTGAACATTGCTAGGTGTGGCCCCCAACCCACAGAGCAATAAATAAATAAATAAATAATTAAAAAAAATAAATTTGGAATCAATACAAGTCTTGGAAATAACTTTATTTTTCAAGGTTTTTTTTTTTTTTTTTTTTTTTTTAAAGAGAAAAGGAAACTGAGGCCCAGAAAAATCACTGGGTGTTCCAAAGTCAAGTGTGGAATAAAGTGTTTTGCACTTGTGTAGCCCCTTCAGTACCTTTGGGTTTATCACTGCCTCTTGTGCTGAGCTCAGCAATCTTCTAGGCAAGTACATAGGTGCATAGCTGGGAACTGACATTTATTTATAAGACAACTGTACTCATAAATACCAGAAGCAGGGAGGAGTTCCGGAATATTTTTTCTCTCTTTTTTGCCTCAATGTTCAATATAAAATTACCAACCAGACTAGTTGCATAGTTAAAAATATGGTTAATTATGAAAAATATTGTTAAATATATTTATAAATATATGTATAACTGCAATGTAATGTTATGAACAACAGAGTAGTGAGTCTACAAACATGCTCAAAGTACCACAGGTCTAAAACAGCTAATTCAGACCTTCAAGGAACAGAAATGACTCACTTCTACATGATCTAATCTAGGAAGAGCCAACGCTACTAAACAGCATTGGTATTAGGTGGCACAATGTCCACTATAAATCAGGCCGTACCCAGCAATCTGGAAACACGTGGGAAATAACTGATTTACTCCTCCCAGATGCTGTGTTCTTAGGTCTCTGCTTCTCCTTCCCAGTCTCTTCCTGCAATTTCTTCTCTGAGTAGAAAGAAACTTATAAACAATCAACTCCCAAAGGGCCACTGATAATAGCACAAGGGATTACTTCTCTCTAGGGGTACTTGTATTTTAATAGGAAACTCAAAACTTTCCAACCCATAGGGAAGGGCAGTCTGCTTAGCAGGGAGTATTAATCTGTTTTGTTTTTCTTTCTTCTTCTTTTTTTTTTTTTGGTCACATCCAGCAGCGCTCAGGGGATGCCATTTGGGATGTTGGGGATCGAACCCAGGTCAGGCACACACAAGGTAAGCACCCTACCCACTGTACCAGCTCATCAGCCCCAAGGGTTATTATGAAGATCTCTGAGCATTTCAGGAGATGATGACACTAAATCCAACCTCACAAACAGTCACAGGTTTCCTTTAACAAAAAGGAGAACACTCCCATTTGGCAGAATTTGGCAAACTGTGTTTTCTTCTTTTAGGGCTGGGGGAGCTTCAGTTGAGGGGGTGTCTGAGAATTCTTTTGTCATTCATTTATATGGAACAATCTTTTGTTTGTTTGTTTTGAGATCACACCCTGGCTATGCTCAGGGTTAACTCTTGGCTCTGTACTCAGGAATCCCTCCTGGCAGTGCTCATGGAATGTGGAGGATCAAATCAGGGTCAGCCACTTACAAGACAGGTGTCTTACCCATTGTACAATCTCTCCAGTCCCAGGAGGAATCTTTTCCTAACAGGGGCCACACCCTGAAGTGTCCAGGGGGCTAACAGAACAATACTTGGACCTGAAATGGGGAAAATGCAGTGTCTGGGTCAGGCTGAACCATACAGGCTGGGTATGTGCTCTGCCCAGCAAAGGCCCCACTTCCCCAGCCCTGGGATAATTTTTGATTATTCCTCCACAACAACCTACTACAAAATAGAAACACTTCATTTCTAGATAATGGGAATCCTATATTGATGACCTGGCTTGACATGGCCCAGTGCTTGCCTGGCATGCAGTGCACCCTGGTTTCATAACCAGCATCAATGAAAGAGGAAGCCTCAGTTTCCCCTTGCCAATGAGAAAGGCGCAGTTTCTTCTTTCCAGATGTTCCATCTCTCCCCCCATCAACATGACATTCCACCCCCAAGGTTCTGTTTCAGCATTCCTGAGGCTTCCCAGGAACATAAAACTCTGCCCTGGACTCTAGGCTGACAAGGAAACTGAGATAATTGGCAATCAGGCCTGGAAGGTTTGTTTCCCTTTGCCAGTGAAGAAGCCACCTTCTTCAAGGCAGTTTTCCCCTTGCCACCTTTCTGCCACTGACCTGACACATTTCATTCCCCAAATCCTGCCCCAGCGATCAGAGACTTTCAGAACCATAAAACTCTGTCCTGGAGCTTACGTTCACAGGGAGATTAAGACAAGGTACAAAAATGACCAGAAAGATTTAGACCAGCTAGGCTTTATTGTAATTTTCTGGCACCTTTTGTAAACTCTTGTCAATGATATGGGATGCCAGGAGCTCTTAAAACAGCCTTCACAAAAATCCCTTAGATTAACTTACTCTTATACTAAGTTCCTCCGCACTTGGGGAACTTCTTCCTTTTCTCTTCTACTTTTCAATAAACGTTTCTACTTTCCAACTCTGAGTCTGAACATCTTTATTCAATATTTTCATTCTTGCAAATATTGAACCTGGGAATTGTGTAAAAAGAGACCCTCTGGTTGCCACAGCTTCCATCTCATCTGCATCACCACCAAGGCATTTTCATTTCAAGATTTTCCTGGAGGGACACACTTAACAGTGCTCAGGGAAGTATAGGGAGTGCCAGGGATCAAACGTTGGTAGGTAGCGTGCAAGGTAAATATCCTACCCACTGTATTGCTCTCACCCCAGAGGTCACTACTGACATACAGCCAGGAGTGCCCCTGAGTGTGGCCTAAATCCTCTTTTAATCCTTACAAATATTCCATGCATTGAAACACTTTTGTTTACTTAAATGTAGACCATGTGCTTTTTGATGAGCTAGAGCTATACTAAAATAAGAAATGTCCAATATATTATTACTATAACTATTACCTTCATAACTGCATTTCATCTTGACTTCTGTGAAGTAGTACCCAAGCTAGCATTTCTTCCCTATACTGTTCTGAAGAAAAAGGAATGGATGAGCAGAGACAGCCTAGTGGGGGCAGAGCTCATGTGTTCACATAAGAGGTCCAGGTTCCATTCCTGGTACCTCAAAGACTCCAGAGCACTTTGAAGAGCAAACACTGAATACCAAGCCAGGAGTAGCCCCAGAGCTCTGCTGGAAGTGGGTACTCTGAGTGGGGCCTGCCTGGGATTGACCCAGTGGCAACAAACCCACCTTGCAAGCAGGAGGCAGAGTCTGATCGCCAGTGCTGCCAACATGTGCCAAGTGTAGTCCAAGTAGCTCTGAAATAATGTGGCGCAATCTTGACTGCCCCACAGTCACGTATGTGCAAACACTTCAACTGAAAGGTGTGCTGAGTGCACTGTACCAGAAGAAAAGAGGCAGGAATGGAATGATCACTCTCGCGTGTGGGATTTAAAGATTCACTGCAATCAACACATTACCCAAAGAGAACAACTGGAGAGTTGGTCCACAGAACTTAATTTACAGAGTGGGGGTGGGGAGAATGTTGAAGCGAAAGAGTCACTGGGATCTTGGTGGAGGAAAGTGGATTTGGAATGATGTATGAATGAAACCGTCATTAACAGTACTGCAAATCACAACAAAGCTAAAAAGAAAAAAAGCGGGGTGGAGTGATAGTACAGCCGGTAGGGCATTTGCCTTGCCAACCCAGGTTGGATTCCTGGCACCCCCTATCGTCACCCCCCCAACCCCAGCATAGCCAGGAGTAACCCCTGAGCATCAGTGGGTGTAACCCAAAAGGGAAAATAAGTGTGTGACCTCTGCAGAGTATTACAATTAGACTGTGAGAGTACCACACCAAATACTACAACCAAGTGTGCATGCCCCTCCCTGGGGCATGGTCATTACAACAACAGTAGCAAAGGGCATGGAAGGGCAAAGAAATCTTGAGGGCACATTAATGAAATTTGCTTTGGGGAATAACAATATCGAATATTGCAAATGATCCTGGGGCACAGAGCAAGAGGAAATTCTAAGCACCCCTGGTGGGCTCAAAGCCCAAGTAAAAATCTTTAAAAAGCCACCCAAATATACAAATAAGTTGTTCACACTAATTTATTAAGGAAAAAAATTGGGGGTGCACACTTGGTGGTACTCAGAGATGACTCCTATGTAGAGCCAGGGATAAAACCAGCATTGATGAAGTACAAGGCAATGACTTAATATCACTCCAGCCCTATTATCAATAATTTAAACAACAAATAAATATCCAGACTTCTAAAGATGAAGATTAAAAAGTTGGCTCCAGAGGTTATAAAAAGAAGATTGAGCTTTGTACTTCATGAGGAGATTTCATCAAAGACAATAAAATCTAGGGGATAGAGGATGGGCACAGGAAGTTAAGGTGCTGCTTTGAACCCTACTGATCCTATAGAATTTCTGGAACCACAAATGATCCCTTGAGCACTGCTAGGGGTGACTCCTGAGTACAGAATCAAGAAGAGTTCTTGGGCAGGGGCCTGAGCCATGATACAGCAGGGAAAGCCCTTGCCTTGCATGTGGCCAACCTAAATTCAATCCAGGCATCCCATAAGGTTCCTTGAGCCAGCCAGAAGTGATTTCTGAGTGCAGAGCCAGGAGTAACTCCTGAGCATCAACAGGCGTGGGCCCAAACAAAACAAAGCAAGAACAGCCCTTTGGGGAGTGCCACATAACCTCCACAAAAGTAATGAAATATAGCTAAGCAGAGCCAAACCAATTCATTTCTCAACTGGGAAAATTAAAGGTGAAGGGAACCGATTGAGATTCATGCAGTGGAGATTATGCTCAAGCCAGTCCTGAACTAATGATCTCTATCAGTTCTACAACATAAAAGAAATTCTGTTAAGAAAAATAGAAAAATAGGGTACAATAAAATGACTTTCCTGTAATTTTATCTTTCTATAACCTCCAAATTCTTGTTATAAAGCACTTATTTCTTCTATGATAGTTAAAACTTTTCTTCAAAGCACTAATGGTTTGTGGTGCCTGAACACACCAAGTTTACTATTAGAAAATAATCTTGGGTTGGAGAAACGGTAGAGGGTAAAAAGTGCTTGCTGTGTACTGGGCTGACTAAGAGGTGAACCCCAGTAGACATAGGGCCCCTGGAGCCCCCATCAGGAGTGATCCTTGATTGGTGAGCCAGAACCAAGTCCTGAGCACCACTGGCTATGACAAAAAAGCAAATTAAGAACAGAAAAGGGGGGGAAAAAAAGAATCTTGACAAAATTTAAAATCAAGTAGATTGCAGTAATTCACAAGGTCAAATCATTTCCCCTAGCCAAGTAGACAGTTTACCCTGAGGGCTGTAGAGATAACCACTACTTGTCCTTTGTCCTAATCTTCTCTCTGACAAAACAGGCTTTTGTCTAGAGTTACCAGATGCCTCAAACAAATGCTTTAGCCAAGTGCCAGAAGCTAAGAGCCTAGATAACACAGCTGAAGTTTGGGACTCATACACTGGGATTAGGAAACATCTCAACCCACAACTCTATTGAGCAAACTTTGTCAGCGCCCAGGGACAATAAAGAATGAGGAGGGACTTTGGGTGCAAAGGTTGTACGTCCTCAGAGCAGGGCTTCCCTGTTTTGCTTCTTCAGACGACTTACTTGGCTGCCAACTTCAGCTTTTACTTTTCTGCTTGGCTTAACTTTGAAACCATACTGGAAAAATGATGGGGTTTGAGTTTCGCACTTCCAAATAACTGAGGGTATTTTTGCTAGGGCAACTCAGGGCAAGTTAATAAAATTATGAGCCTTTATTCTTCCCAGTTAAATCCCTCTGGCTTTCATTTGAAAGCCAGAATATTAATAGACTGTCCTAGAGGAGTGGTAAGACACTCAGTATCCAGCCATTTCCTGTATCTTGAAATGTTAATACAAAAGGGTCAAGATGAAAAAAATAAAATCATTGCAGAGAATGGGCAGGGAACCCTTCCTCCCAGCGAGTGCAGTGCCCAGGGTCAAATGCCTTCCCTTCTCTATTTCCAACAAACTGAGGCAAAGACTTAGAAGAATCCCACTTACAGACCCTTCATCCACTCAGGTCTCTGCTGAGCCAACTCTGGGGCCAGGATGAGGCTCTGCTGGCACATAGCCAACTCTTGTTTATGACGCGGTTACCACCTCAGAACCTACTTTGGTCCAAGGCCTGCCCTTCTTTACAGAATCTTTCAGACTTCAAAAAGGAATGTTTCTGGAGGCTGGAGCAATACCACAGCAGGTATGGCATTTGCCTTGTACACGGCCAACCCGTGGTTGATTCCCAGCATCCCATATGGTCCCCAGAGCACCCGCCAGGAGTAATTCCTAAGTGCAGAGCCAGGAGTAATCCCTGAGCATCGCCGGGTGTGACCCAATAATAATAATAATAATAATAATAAAGGGAATGTTTCTGTGGATTCCTCTCAAAACACTAAGGTGAGTTACTTCACCTCTACTTCTGACTGGAGTCCTATCCAAGGGCGTCATGCAACATGGAAGGACTTTCTACCCAGTCATACAAAGGAAAACAGATTCCATGTTAAAGGTCATAGCAAATACTTCCAGAGATAACTTTAGTGGCCATCAACAAAGAGGTTGTTATAAAAGATGAAGTCACCAAATCAGGCCACCCTCTCCTATGCTGCCAGGGTTTAACAGAGAAGGCAGGGAGTAAGAATCTACTTTGCCAATAATTTCGTTATACATCAGATCTGTTTCTAAAATCTTATATTTTCCTGGATTGAAGTTCACGCCCAACAAACCAGGAAGTTCAGAAAAGACTACTGGAAGCCAGATTTTCAGACTTCTTTGCTATCCTATCATGGGTTCTTTCTCCTCTTAAGTCTACCTCTGTGGATTTAAGGGGTTTGGAACTATTGTGTGTGTAACTGTGTATGTGTGGGGAGACAAGGACATGGTTTGAACAGTTGGAGCACAGGCCTGACCTGCAGAGGTCCTGGGTTTGTTTGGTTCCTAGCACCTCCTGGTCTCCTTCACACCACCAATGGGATCTTGATGGCCCCAAGCAGCGTGGGGGCTGAGCAACGCCAGGCCCATTATGACTAGGAATGCCTCTGGGGTCTCCTGAGCACTTCCTGGGAGCACCACCACCCCAAAAGTAAAAATATTTTTGTGTTAACGTAACATCTACAAAGGAAAACTACATAACCATGTACACGCACACCACTACATACTCATGAGCAAACACGGCCTCTACCACCACAGCAAGTATCTCCACAAATGGTTCTTAAACTAGTATTTGGGGATATTTTTGGTTGTCTGTGAGGAATGGGGTAAGTGCAAGAATACACCTGAATATCCTACAACTCATCTGTTGGACAGCATCCATAATGAAATTTCCCATTTCATCACCCAGCCCTAAATGCCAATGTGCCATTATGATAAAACCCTGGACTACAACAACCAAGTAAGTCCCTACTAATTCTGCATCATGAAGGACATTTGCTAGAAAAACACAAAACTCTTTCATTCTAACACAAAGTAACTACTACGTGGTACCATGAGGAGCTGGGACAGGCCCAATGATCACATACAAAAAAACAAAAACAAAACCAAACTCCATAAAACCAAAGCAAAGCAAACAAAACAAACCAAACAAAAACTCACCTGCCTGGAAAAACAGGAGAGGCTGCAAGGAAAAGAAAAGAAAACAGAACAAACATTTGTTGCTGACCTACAACTACTAGGCCATCATATATTATGCGTTTACAGTGTAATTTAACGCATACAAAGCTCAAGGAAAATGAGGTCTAGAAAGGTAACTTGCAAGATTCTACATCTATTAAGTGCTAGGATTCAAACACAGGTCTAGCTGTGAGGTCTGTGTGTTTATGTGAGTAATTACTGTAGCAGTTGAGAATGAGGTGGAAGAGCAGTGAAAAATCAAGGGAACTAAGAATACAAAAAATAGGGTAACTGGTGGATGCAAAAAGGGAAAGATCACTCTCTTTCACTGTTTACAAGTGACATGGGACAGAACATTTCCTTAATTCATGCTTCAAATCAGTAAAGCAAAGAGAAATACAGAGCCAATCAAGTCCTGTGAACCTTACCCAAAGATTTTGGGTTTTTTTTCCTCTTGTGCCAATGAGGATCACACACCTAGAAGTGTACAATGTCTATTCTCTACCACTGAGCCATACTCTTGGCGCCATATCAAGGGATTTTTTAAGTATCTGGAGACATGCGTTTCCAGCTGTAGTTCTAGATGCTTTCCACTACCTAGAGAAGTACCTCTTCTAAGTTAGCCTCCTTCTTGGTGTCCCTCAGGGATCCATCGTACACTGACTACCCGAGCAACCTTCTCTTCGCAGCCACTAATGACTCTACTTGTTATTTGCTCATATTAGTAATTCTTAAGGCCAGTTTTATTTATTTTGGGGCCACACCCAGCGTGTTCAAGGCTTCTGACTTTGTGCTTGGTAATCTCTCCTACAAGGGCTCAGGGGACCATGAAATGTCAGGGATCAAACCCAGGATGCCACCTAGAAGACAGCGCCCTACCTGCTGTACTATCACTCTGACCCTAGACATCTGGTTTTGTCTCATGAACTCCAGGTCTTAAAGGACATTTCTGCTTGGTTGCTCATTTAAAATGCATCCAAATTATTGATGCACATACTTATGCAAATTTCTTCATGGAATTTTCTTCTCTGGCTTCCAACCCCATTCAGAATGGGTTCCTTTCCAACTAAGGGCTCTCATAACAATAATTTCCTTTCCCCACACAATGGTGCCCAGGGACCACTCCTGGCTCAGTGCTCAGCAAACTATACAATGCTGCGAACTGAACACAGGCTCGTGAGGTCTTCACTCAGCCAGTTGGGCAATCTGGTCCCTAACTTATCTTCTTATTAATTTTAACAGCACTTAATTATCAATATGCATGTGATTATTTGTCTTTGTTTCTCCTGTAAGACTGTATGCCTTGGAAGGATAGACTCAGTATTAAATTATTATTCTCAGAGAAGTCACTGCAAACTGGCATCACACAGCACTCCCACTATCAGTAAAAAGTTCAACTCAAGCCCCAACCTGGGCATGATAGAACGACTGACTTCTTTTACTCCTTAAATAGCATCCAAATATATCGATTATCTAGATTATATAAACTGAACTTTTCTTTAATCTTCCCACATTGTTTTCTTTCCTGCTAGGTCAAGTGCCCATCAATCATCTTTTGGGGAGGTGAAGGAGGATGGGGGGGGTCGGGGGTCACAACCACCAGTGCTCCAGGCTACTTCCAGCTCTGTGCTCAGTGAACATTTAAACACATGCCCAATATGTATGAGGCCCCGGGGTCAATGCCTGGTACCACACACGCAAAAGGTTCTGTGCCAACTATCTCCTACTTACCTCCAAATCTTGCTCTCTAATCTGCTCTCCTGGTGGCATTAAGCATTGTACTCTAGAGGTCAGAGAGATAGTACAGAAGGAATGATGCTTCCCATGCAAGTGTCGAATCCAGGTTTGATCCCCAGCATCCTATATGGTTCCCTGAGCACCACCAGAAGTGATTCCTGAGTGTAGCGTTAAGAGTAACCCTGAGCACAGCCAGATATTCCCCAAGCCCTCAAAAAGCATTGTTCTTTAAAAACTGAAAATCAGGAGTTAAAGTGACATGAATGATGTCCTATCAGTAGTATCGTAAACCACACTGCCTAAAAGGAGAGGAAAGAAAGACAAAGAAAAAAGTGCCCATCGGGGCTGGAGCAATAGCACAGCGGGTAGGGCGTTTGCCTTGCACGCGGCCGACCCAGGTTCGATTCCCAGCATCCCATATGGTCCCCTGAGCACCGCCAGGAGTAATTCCTGAGTGCAGAGCCAGGAGTAACCCCTGTGCATCGCCAGGTGTGACCCAAAAAGCAAAAAAAAAAAAAAAAAAAAGTGCCCATCATCGAGGCAGGCTGAGGGTAGGAAGGAAACTGAGGACACTGGTGGAGGAAAGTGGACACTAGTCTATGGTTTGGTGTTGGAACACTATACACATAAAACTCAATCATGAATAACTTTATAACTTTGTAATTCACTGAAAAAATTTAAAATAAATAAAAAATAAAAACTGAAAACCAACCACTTCAACCCATTAACATTAGCTTTCCACAATCATCAGGAAGCATTCCAAACTTTTTTTAACTTTTGGGTTTTGGGTCACACCTGGGCTTACTCCTGGCTCTGAGCTCAGGAATCACTTGTGATAGTGCTTCGGGGGGACCTATGGGGTGCCAGAAAACAAACCACGGTCAGTAGTCATATATGCAAGGCAAGCATCTTAACCTGCTATACTCTCTCAGGCTCCAAGAAACCCAAACTTTTGAGCAAAGCTTTCACAGCTCTACCACCTGAACCCTGCACTCAGATTCCTGAGTCAGCAGCCTCCTGGCCTTGTGGCTCACCACTGCCATTCCTCCTGTCACAGTGAATCGTGTCTTTGGTCATTCTATTCTCTCTGCCTGGACCATGTCTTCTTTGCCCTTTTCTCCCTTTACCTATCTCAATCCTCCTTATCCCTTTGAGTCTCTGTTTAAACCTCTGAAGGGAGAATTTGCCTGACTCTGCCCGGATTCCTGGTCACTCTATTATGTGCTGCCATATTACCATCTACTGTCATGACTCACCAAACTGTACTTAAATAATCCATTTATCTGTTTCCCATGTCAGAATAGAAATTCTACTAAGCAGAGTTTTACTTTCAGACTAAGTCATCTTACTCTACTCCTCAGTCCAAGTATTAGCACAGCATCTGCTACATAGAAACTGAGTGAGTAGCCACAAATTTGAAGCTCATTTTGATTAGGAAAGCCCTCTAACTTTTAAGTCTGGAAAGAAAGTAGCACTGTAGCACTGTCATCCAGTTGTTCATCGGTAATTTAATTATAAGATGCCTCAGGCAGGAGTTTATTAATCAGGGCATTTTTAAGTCAGTGCTTTTAGTACAGCAAGATTGTACTAATTTAAGTTTCCACTTAATTAAAGCTGAAAAATAAAAATTTAGTTGAAATCAGTAAAACCAGCAAAATATTATCAGTAGAAAAGTTCCAGAATAGAGGAGTAGGAAAAAAACATTCTTTTCTTCAAGAGTAACTTTGGAGGGGCTGGAGCAATAGCACAGTGGGTAGGGCATTTGCCTTGCATGCGACCGACCTGGGTTCAATTCCCAGCATCCCATATGGCCCCCTGAGCACCGCCGGGGGTGATTCCTGAGCGCAGAGCCAGGAGTAATCCCTGTGCATTGCTGGGTGTGACCCAAAAAGAAAAAAAAAAGAGTAACTTTGGAAATAAATGGCTCTGAAAGACTTATGAAACCATTTCTAAGGTAAGTTAATACAAGAAAAAAAAATTTTTTTTAAATAATTTACTTTTATTAAGTGAGCGCCACATTAAAATCTGAGTTTCTTTTTAAAGCCATTTGTTTACTGGAAGCAATTATTTAGACTAGACCAAGACTTCATCTCTTCTCTCAGTATCTCACCCTGGTGCACGGAGTGAACCCGGGGCCTCACACAGCTTGGCAAGTACTCTGCCATGGAACTAAATCCTAGGCCCGAGACACCTCCTGCTAGCAATTTCTACACTTTCCTTATCTCAATTTCCTAGTCAAAACTATCTTTGGAGCAAACCATAACAATGCAAGTGCTTATCTTTCTTGCCAATAGTAAGAACAAACAAACAAACAAATAAATAAATCACAGCAATTACCCCTTCCATCAAACTTTATATTCATTCTTGTATCATGAGTCTTTGAGCCTGCTCTATCCCTTCCTTTTTCCATTTGAAAAAGTCATTTCAGGAACTGGGAAGACTTTGCATGCCAGAGCACGAGGCCTGTACCCTGACCTAGCCTCGTCCTGTGTGGCCCCAAAACAGAAGAAAGCAGAAAGAGAAGCACAGAGTTGGGGGAGGGGAGAAGAGGAAGACGTGGTGGAGATGATTGCAGTGGTTGTCATCATTGCTCATTTTACAAAAGCTTAGGAGAGAAAACTGGGCTGGAGCGATAGCACAGCGGGTAGGGCATTTGCCTTACATGCGGCCAACCCAGATTCGATTTTACCATCCCTCTAGGAGAGCCCGGCAAGCTACCGAGAGTATCCCGTCCACACAGCAGAGCCTGGCGAGCTACCTGTGGTATATTCAATATGCCAAAAACAGTAACAACAAGTCTCACAATGAAGACGTTACTGGTGCCTGCTCAAGCAAATCAATGAACGTCCGGACAACAGTGCTAGACAGTACTAGGAGAAAAAATAAATTTTCGAAGCTTAGAATTTCCATTTTTGAAAGCTCTACCCTGGCTAAACTGCTTCTTGCTGTATTGGGTTGAAAACAAAAATCATCTGTTACTTAGCTCTCAACCCAAAAACTACTGTCTCCTCAGTACAATAGGTCAATGGCAAAGTTTCGTCTGGAGTTGCCATGAGCAGACAGCTAGAATGCTGAAAGCACAGAACCGGCATCAAGCCCTCAGATAAGATAAACTACTCACAGCAGTGTCAACTGTGTCCTGACCACAGAGTCAACAGGACAGAGTGTTTCTTCTTTTTTTTTTTCTTTTTTTTTTTTTTTATGCAATACCCAGTGTTGCTCAGGGCTAACTCCTCTCAGGGCTTAATCCTGTCAACACCCTCAAGGGGTGCTAGTCAGCCATGGGTAAGGCAAGAGCCCTGCTACAGTGGGTTTCTTGAGAGAGCCAATACAGTGCCCAGATAAATGAATGTTCATGCAATAATATAGAAAAGTAACTATTTTCAATTGTGAAGGCAGGAAAAACTCTAAACCAGCATACTAAATGTAATGCCATTTGCCTAGGATAGGTGTGGTATCAATAGGTGTGGATTGGGCCCAGCTTCATATAATTATTATTACCCTTTTGTTTGCTCCACCATTCCCCAAAACAAAACTAAAACAAAACCAAAATAAGAAATAACCTTTGGGGCTGGAGCAATAGCACAGTGGGTAGGGCGTTTGCCTTGCACGCGGCCAACCCGGGTTCAGTTCCCAGCATCCCATATGGTCCCCTGAGCACCGCTAGAGGTGATTCCTGAGTGCAGAGCCAGGAGTGACCCCTATGCATCGCCGGGTGTGACCCAGAACGTAAAGGAAAAAAAACATAAAAAAAAAAAAAGAAATAACCTTATTTCCTGAGATTGGGGGAGCCTAAAGAGAAGGAATCTGTGAGTATAGTGCAAACATGAAAATCACAACTGAAAAGACATTGCCAACAAAAAATAATCACGGGCTAGGGATAGAGGTAAGAGGACTGGTTTGAAGGCTTTGCACATGAATCTCTAGTTCCATCCCTAGCATGATATGATGCCCCAAGCATTGCTGGGAAGTGACCTTGAGCCAGTAACCCAGAGTATCAGTGATTGTGGCCCCAAAATAAAAATAAACAAAAGGATAATAATATGAAACTGGATTCAATCCATAACTGCAAATTCCCACTAGCAATAATCTGGATTGATATTCCCAAATGTCATAAAATATTACTGCATATCAACAGATATAAATTAATCAACCAGGGACAGGAGTGATTGTACAGTGGGTAGGCATTTGCCTTGCATGAGTTGAACCCAGGTTCAATTCCCAATATCCCATATAGTCTCCTGAGCACTGCCAGGAGTAATTCCTGAGTGCAGAGCCAAGAGTAAGTCCTGAGCACCGCTGGGTATGGCCCAAGGGAAAAAAAAAAAAAGCTCAAAAAGACAAAAATTAAAAAATTAGTCAACTATACAAGGCTGGAGAAAAAAGAGAAAAGCCCAGCCAGCCCACTGAATGGCTTAGATTTTAGTTACTGGCGGTTCAAGTCTCTGTTCCCCATTTCCATGTCTCTTGTGTAGGTATTTTAATGGATTATGATAACTCTAGTATCTATAAATACATTTTTCAATTATGTAGTTGTTTTATTATTACTATTATTTTACTTAGTTTGTTTCAATGTCAGGGACTGAATCTAAAAGCTCACACATGTAAGGTATGTATTTTACCACTGTACCATATCCCAAACCCTGACAATGCAGTTTTTTTTTACCATCAGTCAGCTTTTACATGGAATCTCAAATGGAGAATGACTTAGATCAATGCTAAAGAAAAACTGCTGAAATGAAGACAGTCCCTCGATCTCCATCATGGTTATCAGTCTAAGTGACTTTCAAGAGTAATTTCTTTTTTTCCCCCTATTTTATTTACTCTTGGATTTTAGGCCATACCTGGCTGTGCTTAGGGGACTGTATATGGTGCTGGGGATCAAGGCAAAGCTCTGAACTCTGTATTATTTCTCCAGCCCTTCAAGAATAATTTCTGAATGAGTATTTCCTTACCCTGACTTTAGAGCCTGATTCTACCAGGGGTAAGCCCTGAGTCGTGTGTGGCCCAGAAACAAAACAAACAAAAAACAAAACAAAACAAAAAAACAGAAACAAAAAGGAAAACAGAATCTGATCCCAGTAAGAGGTGAAAAAGAACAGGTGAGGGCTTGGGAATGGCTGAAAGGGCTGAGAGCTTTCAATACACAGGACGCAGACTCAAAGTCTTATACAACATGGTTCCCTGAGCACCACCAGGTAAAGTCCCCTGGACCTCATTAAAATAAAAGGAAAGAGAAAGGGAAAAGAAGGAGAACACAGATACCCAAAACTTATGGGAATGGCCTAAATAATCCCTGAGTACCTTACAGGTGTGGTCCCATACCAAACCAAACCAACATCGTATAACTTCTCAGCTTCTCTCTGTAATCATAATAAGCAATCAGCTTATATGATTTGAAGTCCCCACATTCTCTATCAGAGCATATATGTAGAAGCAAAATGAAAAATGCCTGCTAGCATATTTTATATAAAACCGACACTGGCAGATGTTTAGGAATCTGCATAATGATGGAATTAAGATCCAATCTAATATGATGTACATAAATGTAGTCCCTTTGTAAAATGACGTTCCTTACTATTTATTTGCCAATTTTTGCCATTACATATGCCAATTTTCCCCCTCCTCTTCAGTGGTATACATATCCAAAATGTTCCCAAAATGAAAATGTTCCATCTAAAGCATAGAGATTAATGCACATGCTCAGAACTGGCAATATATGTATACTGAAAACCATTACTTAGATTTCATTATGAGAATTAATATTATCCAGTTGTAATTTCGCCCAAACATAATATTCCATATTTTAACATGATTTTGCAGTGTATTACACATGATGTATCTTTGTTAATAATGAGCATCCTAATAACTTCTCTCTAGATGTGTGAGACTTAGAATCCCAGCAGTGGCCAGGGAGAGGACTCAATGGGTTGAGTGCATGGTTTATATAAGGAAGGACAAATTGTTGAGACCACGTGGTCCCCCAAACACCACCAGGAGTAACACCAGAGCACTGCTCCATGAATAACAGAGGAATGGGCCAAAAAAAGAGGGGTGGGGGTGCAATGTTGTTGCTTTGCCAAAAATCAAATTTAGAGCCCAGATGCACAGGACACATGCTCTGCTGCTGAGCAGCACATCTAGTACGAGTCTCTCCTCTTACTACTGCATGCTTAGGGCTGACAGCTTGGGCTCCGCCACTGGGACAACATCTGTCTTGTAAATTCAGACTCCTAAAATTGTGGCCCTAGGAACCACAAATAGCAGTGTCGCATAGGCCTACTGTGACCCAGGGCACTGCTACCTGTGGTTCCTAGGGCCACAACAAAGTGTGTGATCTCTGCTGCCCTGCAACCAGGACTGTCAAGTTTGTGTGAGCCACAACTCAGTGTGGCTGGAGAGAGTACAGTGGGTAAGGCACTTGCCTTGCATGAGGCAGACCTGGGTTCAATCCCCAGCAGTCCATCTGGTCCCCAGAGCACCACCAGAAGTGATTCCTGAGTGCAGAGCCAGAAGCAATCCCTTAGCACTGCTGCATGTGTCCCCCAAACAAACCTAAAAAATTGATTCGGAGGATCTGTGGCACAGCATATATATATATATTTGTGATCCCCAATATCTCTACATATGACTCTAGGGGACTCCATAACAATTTTATAAATAGGATCACTGACACTGAAATGGCTGATCTATCTTAAAGATTATACTTATCAGAATTTCAATCATTTATTCTAATCAAACAATTAGCACTGCACTCCTAGATTGTGCTTAGATAACCTCAACAACTACAGAATGTCAAAGGGGGTTGGAGGAGAATTGTGAGCCACCTGTAAGACTCTTGAGTCTCACATGGTATCTAAAGAGCAAGACACAGCCACATTTGGAAAAGGCAATAGCAAGAACTATTTTTAAGAGTTCCCAGAAAGAGTAATGGGGATTCCCAGAAGCTACATAATGGAGCCAATGTCTTTTCCACAACAGTGGTGGTTTCTAACCGAGAGGTCCATTTAAAAAGGACCTGTTGACAAAAACAACAAACAAAAAAAACCCACATACATACAAGCTTAGGGTTCCCAGCTGTAAAGATCTTACTCTGCAGGACACTTTTATTTTATAAAAGCTCTGGAAGTAATTCTGCCATGTACTTTCAATCTAGCAGCCTTGGCACCAGGCTGATTATTATTTTCTTTTATCTCGTGCATCTCTAGTTGATTTACGATGAATGCGTGTTTACATACTTCCCTACAACTCTGCTTTTCACTAAGAATTTATTTTGGGGGAGGAGGATATTGGATGGGCACCATAGAGGTGTTAGGGCCAACAGGGTTATACCAAGCAAAGCTCAGGAAACAGTGTGGTAACAGGGATCAAAACCAGTTTCAGGATATGCCAGCATATGCTCAGCCTTTTGCACGATCCCCACAGCCCTCACTAAGGTTTTATTCAACATCAAGGTGAATACCAGACAGATGAAGGAACTATTAACTAAGAAATACAACTTCTGGGGCTGGAGATACAGTGTGCCTGCCTTGCACGTGGCCTAACTCTACATATAATCAATCCTGGCAACCACCACATATAGCCCCCTGAGGCCCACCAGGAGTGATTCCTGATTGCAGAGCCACAAGCCCTACGCACCACTAGGTGTGGCCCGAAAACCAAAAAATAAATTAAAAAGAAAAAAAGAAACATCATCTCAGAGCTGAATTAACTGGGTATCAGTTTGTAAAAAAGTTATTTTTACAATAAGGATAACTCATCACTAAATAAAAACAGGGGCCAAGGAAGATTTACTGGCTAGACTAAGCACATGTAAGCACAATCTAGCATCTGCTACTAGGAATGGAATAGGTGGATTCAAATTTAAAAGGCAATTGTTTTTTTCCCAGGCACAGTGCCCAGTTGTACTTTCCCAATGAATGACAACATTGCAAGTTGAAAACTGACCGCTTTCAAATATCTAAGAATTGCCTCTTATAGTCAGTAACAAATTTACAAAAAAGAAGTACCTCAATCCTCATCCATTTCCTGGCTGTTAAAACTGTCTGAAGGAGTTGTAATTATTTTAAAGGGCTCAAGTCTGCATACTTCAAGGATTACCAAAAGCAAATAAAAACTTTCTAAAGTGGAAACTCACCTTTGGTCCTTAGAAAAAAACAATTCCAAAGGCCCAAGTATATGACTGACTAAAGACAAAACTTGACTTTAATGGGAAAGAGCGAATAATCATAGCTCTTCGATTTAAGATCAACTAAGATGTATTTCCGCAAAACTATCCCAAACTAATCAAATAAATAACAGAACCTCGACACTCAATGGCTCTAAATGCCCTACCAAATCTCTCCTCCAGTCTCCCTGGAAACCACTGGGTTTGACTGCTTGGGTGTGACCCAGTAGGATTTAGAGGCTTGACAATCATATGTTTATTACTTTGGTTTTGTTTGGGGGACACCAAGACTATATCCAGTGGTGCTCACCACACCATGTGATGCTGGGCATTGATCCTGAAGTCCCATGCTGCCAGGAACTTTTTTTTTTCCTTTTTGGATCACACCCAGCGATGCTCAGGGGTTATTCCTGGCTCTTGCACTCAGGAATTACTCACCAATTATGGTACTTGGGGGACCATATGAAATGCCAGGGATTGAACCCGGATCAGCCACGTGCAAGGCAAATGCCCTACCCGCTGTACTATCGCTCCGGCCCTGCTGCCAGGAATTTATTTCAGCTCACTGAACTACGTTCCTGGCAACTTCAACCTTTCTTTGGTTTTTGAGCCACATGCAGCAGTGCTCAAGCGCTCAGGGACCATTCCTAGGTGGGGCTCGGGGGATCATACAGGGTACCAGGGATCAAACTGAGACTGATGATGTGCAAGGCAAGTGCCTTACCCACTGTACAGTCTTTTCGGCCTCTGTGATGCAGCCGGAATAGCTTCTTTTGCCAGGGAACCACAGACAGCAGAGCTGGCAGCCTCAAATTGTAGAGCTGAGGCCAGAGTTGAGCTTGGCACATGTGGGACAGTGGGGATTTGAACTCATGATCATATGCATGCAAGGCAGGCATTTGAGGTTGTTGCATTATTCTTCTGGGCCTCCATGAATTTATTATTTTCCAAAACCTCTAGGGGCTAAACTCTTCAAAATCTCTAAGATATCCTCTCCTTAATTTCACAATCTTTCTACTCAAAGATAATAACATTATGGCATCAGTCATGCATAACACTTACTGAATGCTTATGATATGTTAAGCACTATGCTGAGAGCTTAATCTTTATCTCACTTAAGCCTCATAATAACCCTATGAGGTCATCACTTCCATATTAGAGATGAGAAAAGTGATGCTTAGAAAAGGTGAATCTTCTGCTCTTCAAGTTTCAAATCCTCTATATTCCTTTCAAATTTAGTTTTCTATCAGTTTGTCTGCAAGGATAAAAAGATATACCTATCAGTCAGGGGAAAAAAATCATAAGTGGGTCACTTGCCTTGCACACAGCCAACAGTTTTGATCCCCAGCTTCCCATATGGTTTCCTGACCCCATGAAGACTGCAAAGCCAGGAGTAAGCCCCCGAGCAATGACAAGTGTGACCCCCCCCCAAACAAAGAAAAATATCATAATGTTATTATTTTTAACCTTTTTGGGGACGGGGCACTTTTGTTTTGGGGCCACACACAAGAGTCAGGGTTTCCTCCCAGCTCTATGCTCAGGAATCACTCTTGGTGGTACTGAAGGATCATATGGAGTACTGGGAAATGAACCTGGGGCTACCCACTGAATTACTGCTCTATCCCTATTTTTCACTTCTTAAAGCTTCTGGTGAAGTTGATCTTCACTATTCAAAGGTAAGGATATCGAACTCGATTGACAATCAGTACAAGTGCACAGTTAAAAACACAAAATGCTGAGTAGACTCAGAGTTTCTAATTTGAGGGTTTGTTGAAGCCCATATTCAAGTTTATAACAAGTTCCTACGTGTACATGCTCTTTATAAAAAGTCAAAAAAAGCAACTACTCATGTACTCACCACAGAGTACTTCCAACAGCAGAAACACTTAAAAAGCCCCTGTAGGCTGTGAGAAGTGAAAGACTCCTTTATAAGGGACCAGAGCAGTAAGACAGGGGTAGGACGCTTACGCTGCACCTAGCCAACCTGAGTTCAACCCCAGGCATCCCATAGGGTTTGCTGAACATGCTAAGAGGGGTTCCTGAGAACAGAGCCAGAAGAAACTAACCCCTGAACACCGCCAGGCATGGCCCAAACCATCACCCTACCCCACCACTACCCAAAAAAGGGGAAGAAAGATTCCTTTTTTTGTCCTTATTTCATAAAGCCTCCAATGTAACCTAAGACATCAAGATAATGGAAATTGAGAAAAAGGAAAATCCAGGACAGAATGATTGTGAATTCTGCTTAGGTACTCCCTTATTATCCACATTTTACTTCAACCAGAAAGGTATTTCCTTTGTGTCAAGTCTCCTAAGCAAGATAAGACTGTTTTCTAATGCTGGGAGAAAAAATATTGAAAAAACCACTCTGTCCTATGAACAGAAAAATCTCACAATGTTACAAATTCCTCTATTTCTCCATTGGTATACTATCCCTTCATCACAAAGTTATTCTTCCTCTTCTGGGTTGGAGTGATAGCACAGCCTGAAGGATGCTTGCCTTGCACGAGGCCGATCCAGGTTCATCTCCAGCATTCCATATAGTCCCCCAGCACCGTCAGGATTAATTCCTGAGTGCAGAGCCAGGAGTAATCCCTGAGCATCGCTGGCTATGGCCGCCAAACAAAACCAAAACAAAACCAAAATTACTCACTTACCCAAAACTGACCCAAAGTCTATACTTTTCAAGGAATCTTAAAAACAGATTATATTAGGGGTCGGAGAGATAGGACAGTGGTTAAGACACTTGCCTTGTGTATGGCTGACCTGGGTTTGATTCCTCGTACTGCATGTGGTCCCTTAAGCTTGACAGGAATGATCCCTGAACACAGAGCCAGAAGTAAATCCTGAGCACTGCTGGGCATAACTAAAACAACAACAAAAATATATATGTCTATCTACCTATCTTTTTATAAATGTCATCTAGGATGAACAACTTCTGGAGTTAGGATCTGTGTCAGCCAGCTAAAGCAGCGATTTTATTTTTTTATTTTATTTCATTTTTTTTTTTGCTTTTTGGGTCACACCTGGCAATGCACAGGGATTACTCCTGGCTCTGCACTCAGGAATTACCCCTGGCCATGCTCAGGGGACCATATGGGATGCTGGGATTTGAACCCGGGTTGGCCGCGTGCAAGGCAAACGCCCTACCCGCTGTGCTATCTCTCCAGCCCCTAAAGCAGCGATTTTAGTGTATGTTCTTTGTGTGTGTGTGTGTGTGTGTGTGTGTGTGTGTGTAAGAGAGAGAGAGAGAGAGAGAGTGTTTGTGTGTGTGAGAGAGAGAGAGGGAGGGAGGGAGGGAGGGAGGGAGGAAGGGATGCTTTCAACCATGACTGAACTACACCAAGAGAAATATACTTTAAAATATTAATACAGTCTGGCACTATCCTGACGCTAATCCTTCCAGGCCCACCCCAAATGACACAACTGGGAAATTAGAGAAAAGCAATCTCCCTCCTGCTCTCCATTTTCAGAGCTCTTTCCTACTCTTCCTCTACAGCTTTGCCATGCACAGACTTTCTATACTCACACACAGAGATAGAACATGCATGCACATACAAATAACTCTCAGCAGGAACAGAAATCAAAACCTAACCCCATGGTGTTTAAGTGAGCAAGTCCAATTTTCTTCTTTGTAGCCCCTGACACATGCTGGCTGGAAGCCGTCTGGAGTTTTTTCTGCCTTGTTCCTGCACCAGAAGACTCTACACTGCGGGTCAGGAGATGATAAGGAAATGAACAGTGTTAATTTCCAAGGCCTCTGTGCACAGCCCTGTCAGCAGCTCTGGAGGCGGGTTACTCAAGCATGGCTTGAAGAGTGAAAACCACAGCCACGAGAGCTTGGGGCAGCAGGCAGTGGAGGGAAGCTCTCAGTTATGCAAGTCACTGCCACCTCCAGCCTGAAACCCTGTTGCCTCCCAAGATGAGCTCGGCTGGGAAAAGCTCTTGTACCCAAATGGCAGAAATACAAGTTCACACTGGTGGAGGAAGGAAGATTAAGGACTAGAACTTAGATTTCTCATGCGCTCTGGGGCAAAAACAAAAACATTTAGCACTCTCTGTTCCAGCACACAAGGGATTGCATGTACTGGCAAATCCACAGGAACAGCTATCCATCCAACAGACCCAACTCGACACCAGGGATGTGACCAAAAAAAGAAACTTAATTCATATGAAACCTGAAATCCAACAGGCTGCTTTCAATAGTCTTTGGAGCCAATTTTTGGTCTCCCTCTGAAGCCTCACTATAAATACCAGGGCTTGAGAACATATTACCAGCATGAAAATTCCCCAACCCAGATATGGAACTTCTGAGCAGAATGCTGAATGCCCAAAAGCAAAGTCTTAGCCAACACACTTATCTACTCATAATGAGATTCCAGTAAAAGTGGAATGAGGTTAGATTTCACTCCATTTTTGCCTACAGTAGACAGGCACATTTCAACTCAAGTCCTTGTATCTGTGGGGGACAAGGGAGAACTGAAGAAGAACTCAAGGGCTCCAGGCCTCTCCCCGTGATCATCTGGCCTAGCCGTGTGGACCTAAACGTTTAATGCTCAGTCTCAGTAGTGCTGGGAAACCAAGGTTATATTCTGTGGTGCATGGAAACCACACAAAGGTAGGGATCAAAATCGAGGCCTCTTGAAGCAAGGCCTGTACTTCAGCCCATTGAGCATCTCCGTAGTCCATAATTTCCTTTTCCTTAGCGTGTCAAGTCCAGCACTGCTCTACAATAATTATGTCTCACATGAATTAACTTTAATCTCACAATTCTATCTAGAGTACTTTTGTTTCACTCATTTTATAGATGAGAAAACAAAACAGTTAACCTGCTCAAGATCACTCAGTTAACAGGGGGCAAACTGAGATAAAAAGTTATACCCAACAGTTCATATTGAATTTGAATTTAGAATGTGGGTCTTTTTTTTTTTTTTTTGGATGGCCTAATCAGAACAGCTTGTAAAAGAAGGAAAAGGAAGTATTAAAGGTGGCTCAGTAAAGCGGGGAGAAAGAAGGAGCTTCAAAAAGAGTGCTTCTTTCTCTCTGCTTATTCACCAGAGCAGCCAGTTCCTAGGGAAATGCCCGCCTTAGGCATGGATCAGGAATAGTACTTGCATGTCAAAGATGTGCATGTCCCACCATCCCCACAAGGCAGCCATCAAGCTGTGCCTAGGGAACACTTCTGCATGGTGTCAGGGTGATACCTGCCACTCAATTTCTTGGGGAGCCGTGGACTCTGGCTGGAGTGGGGAGCTGCTCTTTGCGGCAAAGGAAAGACATTTCTAACCTCGGCACAGGCACTCTACATATGTTGCCTTCCCTCATAGAAAAGAATCTCAGGAGGAGGCAAAAAAGAGAAGCAAGACAAGTTTTATTGAACAAAATTTACTCAGAATTATGTGATGGGAGAGAAAGACAAGAAATATGTATTCTAGAGAAAATACGGGCTTCTACAGCAAAGGAGAACACAGGCTTGAAAGAGCAAGCCTAGGATGCTGATTTTGTTTGTTTGTTTTTGTTTTTCTCTTTTTGGGCCTTAAGAGAAATGATCACTGTATCACTGTCATCCCATTGCTCATCGATTTGCTCGAGTGGGCACCAGTAACATCTCCATTGTGAGATTTCTTGTTACTGTTATTAGCATATCAAATACGCCACGGGTAGCTTGCCAGGCTCTGCTATGCGGGTGAGATACTCTTCAGTAGCTGGCCGGGCTCTCCGAGATGGGCGAAGGAATGGAACCTGGGTCAGCAATAAAAACGCCCTACCTCCTGTGCTATGGCTCCAGCTCTTTTTAGATCACACATGGCAATGCACAGGGGTTACTCCTGGCTCATGCACTCAGGAACTACCCCTGGTGGTGCTCTGGGGACCATATGGGATGCTGAGAATCAAACTCGGGTTGGCCGCATGCAAGGCAAACACCCTATTCGCTGTGCTATCACTCCAGCCCCGGATGCTGATCTTTTAAGTCAAAAGTGGCTCCCAACTGATGTCTTATAAAGAAAATCCACCAAAAAAACGAAACAAAACAAAATTTGTTTGTTTTGGGACCACACTGCTCTGTGCTGAGGTGCCCCCATGTCATGTCAGGGATCAATCGGCCACATGCAAGACAAGTGTCTTAACCTCTGGACTATCTCTCCAGCCCATCAGCTTTAAAAGAGCATAGTAACTGTCTAAAAGTCTTTTGAAAGTACAGACTTTTGGTACCCTACTCCTGTACCAGATCTGGAAGGTTTCTCTTCTTTTAATTTTTTTGGGGGGAATCATTCCTGAAGGTGCTTGAGGGAAAATATGCAACACCAGGATTGAAATAGGGTTGGCTACAAGAAAGGCAAGGGCTCAACCTCTTGTACAATCATGCCCAAGAATTTACATTTTTGATAGGTGACAATGCACTTGATTTTTATGGGTCACATTTTCAGGAACTCAGCTCTAGATAGTAGACTGTAAGTTTCTCTAAACCCAAGAACTATCTTTATTCACCAATGTATTCCCAGCACAAAGTATAATACCTGACATTTAAAATGCATTCAATGTAACAAGTGAGTGAATGAAAAGTAATGATGGTATCTAACGTATCCGCATCAACAGTTAAGAGCCAAGCCAGAGAGAGAGTACAGCACATAAGGTGCTTGCCTTGCACTTGGCTGACCTGGGTTTGATCCTCAAGACTGAACACAACCCCTTGAGCCCCTCTAGGAGTAATCCCTGAGCACCAGGTGTCCCCTCCAACACTCCCACCCCCACACAAACCCCCTATGTCCAACACCTGGGCAAGAATGTTCCTTAACTGTAATGGCCAAAATTGCCATTGCCAAGAGTAGCAAATGCCTCAACAATAATAAAAATTGAGCAGAAGGCAATATTCCAGAATACCCACACCTACCCAGCCAACTCATGATCAAAGCAGCCAATTTAAAAATTAACTTTCCTGGGCTGAATAGATGACCAGGGCTTCAGTGCATGCAAGTAGGAGGTCCAGGGTGTAATCCCTGAAACCACACGTTTCCCCAACTACCACCACCAGGAGTGAATTCTGAACACAGAGCTGTTTAACAGCCCTTCTGAATAAATAAATAAATAAACAAATAAATAAATAAACAAACAGGATGTGTTCACTTTATAAATAGAAGGGCTGGAAAGATTGGAGGGGGGGGAGAAGGTGCTTATCTTGCACGCAGCCACCCCTGGTTCAATCCCTAGCACTACCAAGGGCAGCTCATACCCCCCCCCAAAATAGGGTGGATTTACTGTCAACTGTAAATGGCCATCCTTTATAAACATTATTTACCACCTTCCCAAAGACACCTAAATTCAAAGAATCTTTGAGTGTCTACAAAGTTGAAATCAGTATGAAAGACAAGTGAAAGTCAGAATATCTGGACACTTAAGAGACTATGATTCTAAAGTAGCTCTTAAAATGGTAAAACAAGTGGGCCTCTCACAACAGTCTGATCTGTTAAGAATGTCGGAGCAATAATATGCCCCAAGAATTGTTCCAATGCCTGGTTTTCAAGACCTCGCTGGTCTTAGTTTCCTTCTCTATAAAGAAGTTTGGGGCAGAGAGATTATACAGGCCCTTGCCTTGCATGCAGCCAACATGGCTTGATCCCAGCACTGCAAATGGTTTGAGCATCACCAGGAGTGAGCACAGGGCCAGGATGGCCTCTGAGCAACGCCAGGTATGATCTCAATC
The DNA here is from genome assembly GCF_027595985.1 of Sorex araneus. NCBI lineage: Eukaryota > Metazoa > Chordata > Mammalia > Eulipotyphla > Soricidae > Sorex > Sorex araneus. The sequence continues at coordinate 34,529,785 of NC_073303.1, read as the reverse complement.
CCTTTCCCCCACACCGCCCTAAAGGAAAGAAGTCTTAAAATAAGGAGCCTGAACAAGATCATCTTTCTCTGGACCCTCCTTGAATTACAACATCCAGATGGAAAATAGAGCTATAAAGAAAAAACAAATTAAGCTCAGGCTCCATGGTAGTTAGAGCATTCTGTCTCACAGTCCTATCAACTTTTTAATCTTTTGAAAGAAAACCGCCTCAGGGTTTCTGGCTTCAGGAAGCAAGGTGGACTGCTTCCCACCAACAGCCAAGGCTGAACAGCTTGCTCAGTGGAAGGTGTGAAGAGAGCAAGCCTCAGATCAGGAGGAACAGAGACGTGACCTTGGCAAGACAAGGGGGCTGGAAGGCATCAAATCAGACAGGAAAACAAAACCAGGGCAAATGGAGATGCTCCTAGCACACAGGCAGAATACACAAGCATGAGAAAGCGCAAGAGCTGCAAGGGCACTTTATCATTCCCTCTGTACCTGTTGGAAGAGTGTGTGTAGAGGTCAGGAGGCAACGAGGGGGCAGAGTTTCTGCCTGACATGATCAAAAGCAGCAGCAAAAGGAGATGGGAGTGGGGCAGGAGCAATAGCACAGCAGGTAGGGCGTTTGCCTTGCACGTGGCCAACCCGGGTTTGGTTACCAGCATCCCATATGGTTCCCTGAGCACTGTCAGGAGTGATTCCTGAGTGCAGAGCCAGGAGGAACCCCTGAGCATAACCTCGTGTGACCCAAAAAGAAAAAAAAAAAAGAGAGAGAGAGAGATGAGATGGGAGCTTCTCCTCCAAGTCTCTTGGTTCCAGGTTTCTTTAAATACTTGAAAAATCACTAAGATCATTTAAAATCATTAAATCATTTTAAACCTCTGATTTCAGGCCTGGCAGAAGTGTAACAACACACACCAACAAAGAAAGAAAACACACATCAGGGCCAGAGTACTAGTATAGTGAGTAGAGCACAGGGCCCACCCAGGTTCAATTCCCAGCATCCCATACAGTCCCCTAAGCAAGGCCAGGAATGACTTCTGCATGCAGAGCCAGGAGTAACCCCTGAGTATCACCAGGTGTGGCCCCACAACAAAACAAAAAGAAACAAAAGCCCACACATCAGATTCCTGGCGTAGAGATTAACTTCTTTCTTTGCCTGGCAGGGTGGCTAATACAAGCATGAATTCTGTGACCAGCACATAGGTGCCCGCCCTCCTCCACTTAACCTCTGCTTGAGGCAGACATGTGGGAGGGGCCGCAGCCAGCTTGTCACCAGTCCCAAAGTAGCAAAACAGGCATGAAGGCCACATCCCTTTGAGATACAAATCCTGAGCTCTTTGAAAACGGAGAAAAGGAGGGGCAGCAATGGGGTGTCAAGAATCCCAGGCTCTTTTCCTAACAGATTCTTACCCAGATAGGAAGAATTTGGGGAAAGTCCCAATATAAAACCAACTGGTTGTTTTGGTGTCACATACATGGCTATGCTCAGAATCCCTCCTGGTGGGCTTGGGGATCTTCTAACTAGCATCAGATGTGTAAAAGTGCCTTATCCCTATACCACCTCTGTGGCCCCTATTAAACCATCTTAGCAAGGGAATGAAGGGCGCACAGTCCCCCTGTGAAATCCACTTGCATCTCTTTGAGTCACACCTGGCGATGCTCAGGGGTTACCTCCTGGCTTTGCACTCAGGAATTACTCTTGGCAGTGCTTGGGGGACCATATGGGATGCTGGGAATTGAACCTGGGTCGGCTGCATGCAAGGCAAATGCCCTACTCACTGTACTATTGCTCCAGCCCCTCGCATCTCAATTCGAGGTTTTCAGCTTTCTCCCCTCTGGAGAAGTGTGCTCTGTGTGGAATGAGTCCCCACATACTTCTCCAAGCTATTTTACTTCGTTGTTTTGTCTTCTCCTAAATTTCTTTTCTGTGAGGGAAAAACCTGGATAGAGGTTAGGGCTCACTTCCCTTTTCCTGCAAAGAACTCCTTGCTCCAGCCTGAGCCCACAGCTTCCCAAGAACTGCATGGTGGGGACCTGTTCCCTCACTACACAGATCAAGTGGCTTTAAGGCAAAGCCTGACAACAGTCCTAACCCCTGCTGCGGTGACCAAGGTAGAGGGCATTCTTCTTCCCTTCCTTCCATGTGGTGAGTATGCTCTCAGGAATCACTCCTGGCTCTGCACAGGGACCCTATTTGGTGCCAGCAAGAGAAAGTGGGTCGGACGCATGCAAGGCAAGCACGACTTCTCCAGCCCTACAGCACACTTTTCTTGAGGTTACCTCCCCCTACCCCACTCCAACCACATTACTTGTATTATAACTGGCCTGAGAGCCAGGAATCAGGTGACCGACACCATTAGTCATGGGCTTTTTTTGGGGGGATTGGAGGGAGCCACTTTTCCCTCCAATCTGCAGCATGATTAATCAAAGTAAAGGCAAGGGAACAAGCAAAAGACAGAGGATCTGATGTTTATTCTGCAGTTTATTCTGCAACGTTCCCTCCGTTTCTCCAGCTGGCAGGACGCATGCGGTAGGGTTCCACAGCAACAATATGGAGCTGGAGCAGCAACACCAGAGCCCGATAGAAGACATGTGCCTGGCTGACAGAACTTCCTCAACTCTAGTTTGAAACATCTACCTTGGTGACGGGGACTCTGAGGCAGAGGCCTCCGGATAGTCAAGGGCTCCCTCAGTAGCAAGCAGCAGGACAGGACAATTACATCTTAGCTCCCAATAGCCTTAGTTATTTTATTCTTAAAAGGGATGGCAGGGACTCTAACCAAGATCCTTCCCAACTTTTCTGAGTCTTCCTGCATTAAGAAGTTCCTAGTTCAGGGCCAGAGTGACAATACAGCAGATAGGGCAATTCATGGCAGACCTAGATTCAATCCCCTAAGCTCACAAGGTGTGATCCCTGAGTGCAGAAGTAGGAGTGAGATCTGAACACTACTGGGTGTGGCCCCCAAACAAGCAAAAACAACAACAAAAGGCAAGTTCCTAGTTCAGAATATGTAATTCCTCAGGGGTCTAGGGTGTAGATCACTTGTCTTACATGTGTGAGTCCATAGATTAGGATCTCAACACAACAAAAATAAAATACAATAAAAGTATGTAATTCCTGCACTATAACTGGAACATATTTTGCTATTTCAGTTCTGCTACTTGTCCCATATGAAAGAAACATTCCAAACCAAGGTCTTGAATCTTACCAAGATCTTAACATAGAATAACTTTAACAATGTTTTCAAAACAGCTTATAGCTCTCACATTAATCATCGAACACTTACCAAACAACTATTAATACTTCCCACCTTAGCTGGTTTTTCTCAAACGCTGCTCCTTCACACTATCCCTATCCTTCCACCCAAACTCCTTTCCTATCTCCAGGCCAGAAATCTCTCCTTGGATAGTGTTTTCATTTCTTAAAAACACAGTTTCACTCGGGGCGCCCTGGAGAGGGGCGGGTGAGACCTTCCCCACCCCAAGGGACCCAGCCCCAACCTCCACAACTCAGTTGCCCCCATACTCACAACACTCACGGCAGCTCCACACGCCCGGCCCGAGCCTCATCCATGAGTGAATTCTGGGAAACCCAGGTATGCGGGATTTTGTGACTGAGAACTCTGGGTTCAATGGGACCAGAACGATACCCCTGCCTGTATCCCCCTGTCTCTGTCAACTCAGTAGTGACACCCATGACCCACCTCTGCTGGTGTCAAATAATCCCATCATCGGCCACCATGCAGATCGTTTGCCCTTTTCTCCCTGAAGGGAGCAACATGACAGTTCTCCAGAACCATGTCGCAGGATCCCGTGCCAGACTTTTTCACTTGGGGTGCCCCGGAGGGAGGTGGGTGAGACCCCTCCCTGCCCCAAGGGACCCAGCCCCGGCAGCCGAAACTTCCATTACTCAGCCACCGCCATGCTCACAGCAGCTCTCCACACGCTTGGGCCAAGCCTCACCCACAAGTGCATCTATTCTTGGACTGCACGGTCACATTTGCAGCCGCACAATACTTCAAATCCATACTCCAGGATTACTGCACTATAGCTGACAGGGTTCAAAATAGGAGGCAATCAATCTTAGAGGGAAATATACATTTTTTAAACAGATTTTTATATATATATATACATATATACACACATATATATAAATAAAAACACAAGCTCAACTCTTTTTTTTTTTTTTTGCTTTTTGGGTCACACCCAGTGATGCTCAGGGGTTACTCCTGGCTCTGTGCTCAGGAATTACTCCTGGTGGTGCTGGGGAGACCATATGGGATGCCGAGGATTGAACCTGGGTCGACCGCTGTGCTATCACTCCAGCCCCACAGGCTCAACCTTTAACAACACATTAGTGATCTCTGACAGGACTTAATGGCCCCTGGGTGAAATACAACAATCCTCACACTTTCCTCTAAGGATACTTTTTTCTAGCATTCTCGGCAGATTTTCCTAACAAACAATACAGAATAATTATTTCAGTTCTGCTTTGGGGCTAAGATTGGGGTCTGGGATGGAAATATCTGAAATATGGTGATAGGAAGATGTAATGGTGGTGGGACTGATGTTTGTTTGAATATTAAATGTAATCAAATATTGTGAACTAAAACACACACACACACACATTTAAATTAATTTCAATGGAAAAAGGTTTGTGGAAAGGCACCCTTAGAACAAACTGTTCCAAAAAGGTTGTGGAAACAATAAAAGGCAGTAGAAAGGTTCTTTGTTAATAGTACATCAAATTGCTCAGCAAATTTTCTGCTTGTAAATATTCTTTTATGTGGCCAATCGGGGTTTGGTAACTGGCACCACATATGGTTCCGAGCCCCCACCAGAAGTGGTCCCTGAGCACAGAGCCAAGAGTAAGCCTGAGCATCGCTGGGTGCAGGCCAAAAAACTAAAAATACCTTTGTGAATAGTGATGAATAATGCTGTGTCTGAGCACCTGCCTTGTAAGTATATGGTCAAGAGTTCAAACCCCTGGTGTCACACATGCACACAGCACAATCCCGACACCTCTGTTGTTAAGCCTAGCAGCTTTATTATCTGTGAATTCTGGTGTCCAGAGAGATTTCCAACTACAGTCAGGTGTAGGCAAGCACCACAGAAAGGAATGTGAACCCTGGCAAGCATCACAATTAAGAGTGCCAACCCTGGCCAAGCACCAGAACTTGAAGAGAGGCCCTGGGGAGAGCTGCAGGAGTACTGTCAGGCACATGGGCAGTCACTGCAGCAACCACAGTTAGAACAATGACAATGGGCCAAGGGAGGGGAAACAAGTTTCCTTAGAGTTAGAAGAATTGAAAATGAAAATCCTTCCCAGGAGCCCGGGGAGAACTTGACTGCAGAGCTTTAAGAGGCTGCAGGTTCTGCACAAGCATCACACCCACATACAGGGGCCATCCTCACCGCACTACTCGATGACTCCAGCACTATAACAAGTGTGATCTCCAATGCACAGCAACCAAGAGCGCAACTGCCAGTGCACGTTAAAATCCTGTGTGCACCACAACCCAGCATGTCAGAGACCAGGGGACCAGAACAGCTCTACAGGGAAGGGAGCAGACAATGTCCCAGTGATGCTTTCTTCCCCAAACAGAAGCATATTCTCTACCCATTTCTGTCCTGTTCAACTGCCCTGTCTCAGTCTCTGTGAGACACAAGGTTCATAGCACAGCACCACAGTGTTTCCTTAGCTAAACGCACTATCTCCTCCCATAGAGTCACCCACCCAGTCCCTGGACATGTAAGGGAGCACGGGTTCCGTTTGTTTATCTGTTGGGAATTACCATGCTAATTAAGACAAATCCAAGATGAGGTTAAGCATCATTAATCCTTTCACCCACAGATTTCCACTGGGTTTAGGAGATTGCAACATGAATCAAGAATCCTAAACAGGAAAACAAAGGTCACTCTCAGAAGTGGCCACTTCTGCACAGGAAGAACAATAATTATCAACATGAATTTATGGTAAGAATTTCCTGAAGCTAGGTGTAGGGAATAGTGTTAATGGACCTGAACAGAAGCAAAACTCTTCCCACTCCCAGACCTCTTTGAAACAATGTTACCCATTTGCACCAAGGAGAAAATGGTCAATCCCAGACAGCACCAGATGAGCTAAACCAGTAGGCAGCTGGAATCCACTCTGCTGAGGTGGACCAAGGCATCTGCCACTTATACACAGGCAGTCTCAAGGGCAGCTGCCAGCGGTAAAAGGGAATGAACTCATGTAATTAGTGTAAGAAAATTCACAGCCCTGTTACCAGAGGCACCCAGATGTTCCTAATATCCCCAAATGTGCCAGAGGCTAAGATCAAAATACCAATAGTAAAGAAATAACTGGTAGAAACCAGCCCCGATGCAATCAATGAGAGGCATCACCATGCAGACACACACATGCAGCCTTCCTATTTATTAACACGTACACAGGGAGATAGGTATTCCCTGTTGCAGCTGATGTAATTACAGAGAAATCAATTTATGGGGCATCTGCTGGGATCAGCTCAAAGCACAAGGTGTGCAGAACAAGGAGCAGAAAATCAAGAGCCAAGGAACAACTCATTACCAGGTGAGCTGCCTGGCAGGAAACTGGAAGCTGCCAAAGGCTGAGCTGACCCCAGACTCATGCCCATGCAATGTTAGCCCTGCAGGCTCCGTTTTCTGACTAAGCTTTTCTTCCCAGAGGAGGAAGTCCCCTCTTCAGAGGGGCTGAGGCACCGTCCTTCCAGGAGGAGCAGAAGGTGAGGCTGTCATTACACTGCTTGGCAGCTATGAACAAGCAACAGACCTTGATTCTCTGTTGTCAAGGGAGATACCTCCCAACATCTACCCCTTTAGAGGTCAATGAAGCTTTCGCAATGACGCTTTCACAGCTGCAATACTGGCTCCCAAGAGCTGACAAATGAAAGAATCTGCGGTGGAGCCAGCACCTTTTGTGACTTGTCTCCCGCAAACGATGCCCCTTTATTTTTTCAGCAGTCACCAGCAGAACACTTGGTGGGTACCATGCCAGGAAAATTTTTAACCCTTTTCCCTTTGAGACTTAATAGCATTACCATTCCACAGAGAATAGCATTCAATCTAAAGCTGGTATTAATGAATTTATCAATGACTTTGAGTATAAAATGTCAATCAGGTTGTGAACCAGCACATCAAGGTTTGAGGGAATAAGTAGGTGAAGTAGAACTGGACAAGGTGGGAGGTTCTCAACTCAACCCATGGAAAATGGAATTGAACAAGTAACTGCTCCCAACAATATTCCATTGTAAAATGTCCAGCCTGTTAATGAGCAGGAATTCCCTAATTTGGAAGAAAACCACATCATTACCAGCTGCTCTCACCTTGGAAATCGGTCAGTACCCACACACTAATTAATAATCTTCCCACAAAGTACACAGAGCATTTGGCAGTCAGTCCAAGCAGATCTGACTGTCAGCAGGCAGCCAGAGCCGGCCACCTCTTACCTTTTCAGACTTGACTTTCTTTAGCAGGCGACACTCATTCTCCCCTTCCTCAGGCTCCGGCTTAGCTCCCAAAGGGTTGAGCGCTGCCCCAGGCTCAAGAGCTATACTCCCGAGAGGCTCCACAGCTCCTGTGTCCACCCCGGTACTTCCGTCATACTGCCCACCCCGTCCTCCCAAGGGCACTGGCTGGAGGACCCCAGGATCCTTTTCTGTGCAAGTTCCCACTCCTTCGCTTCTCTCCTTCTTGCTCTTAGATGAGCTGTTCTCCTTCTCCTTTTTGGAGCCAGCTACACTGCGGGAGGCCTTAGCCACCTTCTCTGAGCCCTTGGGAGCAATAGTAGCAACCAGGCTTCCTGCATTGGCACCGTCTCCCGAGCGTCCCTGCACCTCTTTCTTGCTAGCTGCTCCCTCACTGGGCGTGAACAGGGAAGTCCCCAGAGTGGGCTTGCTAGTGTCCTTGCCACTCTTACTCCTTTTGGATTTGGATTTGCCTTCCTTCCCTTGAGGACCTGGCACTGGGGTCACAAACTTGATGTTGTCGGGTAGTGTGGCCACGGCATTGGGAGCCGGGATCCCCACCTCCTTTGAGCCTGACATTTCCAGTTTCTGTTGGTCCTTCTCCAGATCGGCGTCCAGGTCAATGATGAGGTTCCCTACTCCAATGTCCCATTCATCCCCACTGTCGTATGTCTCAACCGGGTTCGAATCCACTCCTTTCCCTCCGGAGGCTCCACTGCTCAAGGACATCTTAGAGTCAACGTCCCACCTCAAGATTCAAGGCTCTTCCTTGCCCCCAGCTTTCCTATTTTCAGCTTCAGCTATGTGCTCAGACCTGCCACAGTGGTCAGTACATGCCCAGTGGACCACATCATTGCTGGAAAAAGAAAATGCAAAAAGCTGTTAAAGAAACAACACAGGCAAGGAGACAGCCTGAAATAAACTCCCACATGAAACAGTCTCTTCCTTAAGCAGCTAGCACATCACAAAAGACAAGATAAGCAGGCTCGATTGTATTTCTAACTCAGTCACACTGGACTGAAGGAGAAGTTAATTCCCACTCCATGTCCCTGTGGGAAAGAACGCAATTTCCAATCACCAGGAGATTCTGTGGTAAGCCTTAACTAGGAGGCCTCTAGAGTTAGTTCCCCATTCCTGACAGACTCATGTCTACTGCCACTGCCAGTTGGTGACTCTCCCTCAGTACACACCCCGGGACATCACAGTCAAACTCCAGAACAACTTTACTCACACCCCCATTTCTCCTGGTTTCTCCTTGAACTCAGAGCATGGTCTATGGAAAGCTCGAAAAGCCATCCACTAACAAGCTTGACCCAACGAAAATCATATACATTCGGTGTCATCTCCACTTGGGGGTTGGGGCTGGAGGAAGGAGTCTTATGGTGGACAACAGAGAAAAACAAAAAACAAGCAGAACTGGGAAAATTGCAACTTCAGCACAGGGATAAATTTTCAACAAGAAATAACCCTCAGAGGAAGTCAATGTCAGCTAAGAGAAGAAAATGAGTTTTATTAAACTCTAGGATTCAAAGTATGAAAAAATAAATTGAATTCAAGTGAGGTCTTTTTTACTTCCCAATACACTTAAGACACAGAAAAAGAGAAAAAAAAATCAATAAATGAACAGTATAAAACTACTACCAGAGAGGCCTGAGTGATAGTACAGAATGTAGGGCCTTGACGTGTCTGACCCAGGTTCGATCCCAGGCATCCCATATGGTCCCACACTACCACCAGAAGTAATTCCTGAATGCAGAGTCAGAAGTAACCCCTGAGCATCACCAGGTGTGACCCTCCCCCCCACAGACACACACAAACTACTGCCAGAATGTGAGATCACATTTTTATATTCATATGTAAGATGGATGGCAATTTATCACAAAAGATCAGGGTCTCAAGTTGTCTGAATCAAAGGGAGGTGATAGAAAAGATCATTTCTTTCTCTCTGGTCTCCTGATTCATGAGACTGTATCATCTAGAAAACCTGGCAGACAACACAAACCTGGCAAGGGCCCACAACTTTTCTATCCATTTAAATGTAATTCTCAAAAGAAAGGAGAAAAAGCAAATTAGTGGCGACTCAATGAATCTTACAAAGTGGACTTTTACAAACAGGATAAAGACAAAAACTAATTTCTGACACTCTCAAAACTGTCTCTTTCAAAGAACCAAGGTATAGGATAAAAGAGGTTGTCATCCAAGGACAGCAAAGATGTATCAAGTGAATGACTACCACCATGGGGGTTTCAGAAAGGACTGACCTTTGGTATGGAGCAGGCCCAAGTATGCCAATAGATTAAGCTGTAACTCTGAGAAAATACATCCTCACTCAAATTAGAGTTAATGCCAACAGCAACCACATACCAATAGCATCAGGGCTACATAGGGATGAACAGAAAGTGTGTGAGGCATAATGTAGGAGCTATGAAAAATGCTCATGGCTAGAGAGAGCACAGAGGGTTATGGCACTTGATCCTGGTTCAAATTCCCAGCACCACATGTGGTCCCCTGAGCACCACCAGGGGTCACTCCTGAGCAGTACAGGACTAGACACCCCTCACTCCAAGGTAAAAAGAAAAAAACGCTACTCATTACTCATGAGGTAAAGGAAACATAATCCCTGAAGAGTTAAGAGAAATGATTCCGTTGGAAAGGACCTAGTATTCTAAGGGGAAAAAAATAATACAATGTTTAAAATTCTCAATGCTGCACAAGAAGACTGGCTTTCATGAGCTAGTATAGGATAAATGAGTTCACTATTTTTTTTTTAAATTGCCTGCTATGTGATAGGCACTATACTACATGCTGGGAATATAGCAGTGAATAAGTAAGACAGTACAACAGTGGAACCTAGTACTGAAACAGTATTATTGTGTGTATGAAAGGGGGGAGGAGAGACCCACCCACTGATGGCTTGCTCCTGGCTCTGCACTCAGGACTCACTCAGTGGTGCTTGGGGAAATCATGGGATGCTGAGGATGGAACCTGGGTGAGCTGTATACAAGGCAAGCACCCTAACCGCTATACTATCTCTCTAGCCCCTTTTTCTTTAAAGAGTTAACAAAAGAGAAAATCTGGAGATGGACATAGAAGTATTTCAGTAGAAAGAGATCTCATTAAGATGATGGTGGGGAGCATGGGCAGAAAGACAGTACAGGAGTTAAGGCTTAAACTTTGCAATGCAGGCTACACGGGTTTGATCCTTGGTACCACCTCATCCTCAAGAATCTGTGGGTGCAGGGGCCAGAGAAATAGTAGTGGGTAGGGCATTTGCCTTGCATGTTGCTGATCTGGATTTGATCTGGGGTGGATCCCTCACACCCATATGGTCCCCAGAGCCTATCAGGAGTGATCCCTGAGTGCAGAACCAGAATTAAGCCCTGAGCCGGGTGTGCTCCCCCCCACAGAAAAACAAACAACAGACTCTGCAGCTCTAGAGGCCCCAGCACTGCTGGGTGTTACCCCGAAGATTCTACATTAAATTTCAGGCTGTGTTAAGGAGCATTAGGAGGGGGTTCACCAAAGCACTTCTTGAAACATCACTCCCAACTAAATAACAAGAGGGGGTCAGAGACAAAGCTGTGCATAAACCCATGATGTGGATGCAGAAGACCAGGGGTAGATCTTCAACACCACCAGGCGTTCAACACCCCCAGAGCACTAAACCAGGAGGAACCCCTGAAGCACACTAGATGTGGCCCAAAATAAAAACAAAAAGAAGAGTTGGAATGGTAATACAGAAGCCTTAGTTTCTAAGATAGAAACCTTATCTAAAATTTAAAAAAAAAAAAACCTAAGAGATTACTTGGGACAAAAGGATTATCATTAAAAAGAAAAAAGATGGGGCTGGAGCAATAGCACAGTGGATAGGGCACTTGCCTTGTACAAGGCCAACCCGGGTTCGATTCCCAGCATTCCATATGGTCCCCTGAGCAGCACCAGGAGTAATTCCTGAATGTGTAGCCAGAAGTAACCCCTGTGCATCGGCAGGTGTGACCCAAAAAGCAAAAAAAAAAAAAAAAAAAAAAGCGAGAAAACTAAAAATTAATTAAAATTTACACAGACATCAGAAAAGCAGAGAACTGACATGTGGGAAATGAGTCATTAAACACAAGAATAAGTCACAAGAAAACCTGAGATAATTTTCCAGGATGCAGATGAAAAAGCACAAAGAAAACAAGGAAAACTGAGAGAGATTAAAGCATTTAATAAAACTGAAAGGAAAAGCAGAAGAGCCTACATCAGTGGGGGGTGGGGCGGGGGAGGTTTCCAGTGCAGACATAATGAACACCATCATCAGCTGAAAAAGATCTTTGATGTGGATTGCAAATTCAGTAAAATCAATTAAAAAAGTCAAGCCTTCGGGCCAAGTGGCTGCAGTGTCTGGTCACATCACTGGTGCAAATCCTGGCACCACATATGGTCCCCTGAATATGGCCAGAGATCACTCCTGAGCACAGAACCAAGAACTGCACCTGACACTGTTGGATATGGTAGAAAGACCGAAAATAAAAGGTCAACCTGAACACATTACTGCAAAATTTTTAACTACTCAGGACAAAAAATAGGGTAATTTCAGACTGCTCTGAATACTAAATATCACAAGAGAATAAAGAACATACAGGATCTTATTTTATTTAAAAATTGGCGGGAGTGGGGCTGGAGTGATAGCACAGCGTGTTTGCAAGGCAAAAGGGTGTTTGCCTTGCACGCAGCCAACCTGAGTTCGATTCCCAGCATCCCATATGGTCCCCTGAGCACCGCCAGGAGTAATTCCTGAGTGCAGAGCCAGGAGCAACCCCTGTGCATCGCCAGGTGTGACCCAAAAAGAAAAATAAAAATGTAAATTAAAAAAAAAAATTGGCGGGAGTAATCCCTGAGCATTGCTGGATGAAGCCGAAAAAACAACAGCAAAAAAGTTTAATTATATAATAACACAACATCATATTTAAAACTGACACAGGACTGGAAAGATAGTACAGTGGTTAGGACACTGTCCTTACACGGGCTGACCTGGGGATAGGCAGGAGTGATCCCTGAGAACAAAGGCAGGATAAGCCCAGAGTGCCATTTGGGTGTGTTCCCCAAACAAAACAAAAAGAGCAAGAAGTCATTTCCTAACAGAAAGGGTCTTAGATTCTGCTATTCTTGGGTCCAAAGAATCCAGAAACCCAGCTCTCCTAAACCAACAGGCTTCCTAGTAACTCTGGTGGTGTATTTCCAACAATACACTATGAAACTGCCAAGGATTCATCGGAATGGCTGCAGCAGCCAAACCACTTCTCATCGGCTCTCTACAGTATCCCTAGCTTTATATAGCTAATAATCAAATTTCTGGCAGAACACTGCAGAGATATTTAACCCCAGGAGGGAGGGAGGGTAAGTAACATGCTAGCTGGTAATGAAAAGCACCGACCTCCTGCTTCCACTGCAGACAAAGTACAAATCAGGAGAACAAGCAGCCTACAGAAACCACAAGGCACTTGGACTTCAAGATGTGGCATTTCCCCTCTTCTTTCCTCCTCTAGCTGGACTTACTTCCTTACTCATCAGCTCTGGAATTACCTGGCTCTGCCATTTGTGCTATACTGCACCTGGTCACCAAGGAACCTTTCTCTGTGTGAATTCAGCTAAGGAACTGGGAAAAAAGTCATGACAATCACTCCCCATTTCCTATACCTATAACAACAGAAAATTGAATCCTAGTTTTTCTCTCCTGGATCCCAACACCAGCTCTCAGAGTCTCTGGCCCAAGACTGGTTTTAGCTTTGTGGACACAGCATGGGTCAGTCACAGCTTTCTTTAGATCACAGCACTCCTTTATCTCAAGAATGAGCATCTCCTCCAGAAAACTAAGACTGGAAGTCTTCATGTGAGGTCTCTGTCCCTGCCCAGAGGACATGAGCAACATTTAATCCTGCTTCTATCCAAATAAATAAGGGCTGTCCTCTTCCTGCCAGAGTTATTCCTCTTAAGAGAGCTCAAAGGGGTTGCTTTAATTCCAACTAGCCACAGATAATCCATTCTAAGCAGCAAGCTGTCCAATGCGCTTCCACTGTAAATCCATCTGCCCTCCCCTCATGCGCTTTGGATCAATCTTTGCAGTGCTCTAGAGTGAATGCAGGGTTTCACACATACAAGGCTGAATCAATCTTAATAGGCTCTACCTCAGAGTTGTTAGTATATAAAATCTGCCTTGGAACAGACAGGTCACAGACATTCAGACATGAAAGTGATGCCTGGCTAGGTTGATCCTTTCACAAGTTATATTGACAAACAAAGGGGGGAGAGGGGAAAGCTATGCTAAATTTTGGGTTGTGGGAGGTAGACTGGCTCACTGAACTTAGAATCCAAATAGATGATTTCTGAATTCATATTTCTAGTGACTCTAGCCATGTCTCAAGGCAAACAGTGTCAATAAGTATTAACAGTCTTGGGGCTGGAGATAGTACAGCAGACAGGGTGCTTGTCTTTCATGTCACCAACCCAGCTCTGATCCCTGCCACCACAGAGAGTCCCTCTGGGACCTACTTAGAGCAATTCCTGAAAACTGCCAGGTATGGGCCCCAGATAAAAATTTTTGCACTACAATGACCAAGATAAATAAATCTTGCTTCAAAAATCTACAGAATCGGGGCTGGAGCAATAGCACAGTGGGTAGGGCATTTGCCTTGCACGTGGCCAACCCAGGTTGGATTCCCAACATCCCATATGGTCCCCTGCGCAGCACCAGAGGTAATTCCTGAGTGCAGAGCCAGGAGTAACCCCTGTGTATCGCTGGGTGTGACCCAAAAAGAAAAAAAATCTACAGAATCAAGGCACCACACTTAAGGATCATGGTTTTAAAATTCTGGACTATCTCGTTTATCCTTGTTTACCTCCAACCCCTATTCTTCAAATGTTATGAGGTTCACAGAACTGATGGCCCAAGGAACTATCAATTAAACCAATGAATACAGCAAAGTTGATAAATTTGAACAACATTATCCCATCTTCCCTGATTTTCAGGCTATCCACAAATCACTTCATTCCTAGTTTTGGGTGAGGCTAGAACATGTAAGCAATACTAATTGACTCACCTAGCTTAAAAACAGGCATTATCCCTCTCTACCTGCCACATTACTGAGAAACACACTCATCAACTCAATTTCCACCTAGGACTCTAATGAAAAACAATCAACTTTCCTGTGTTTCTCCCTTCTTACAATTACTGTAACATAGGAATGATATCATCTCAAGTACCATACTCTCAAATCTCCAGTGAGGATCAGATAAAAAATTAACAGTGCCAACTTGAGAAGACAACCAACTCATCAAGGATCCTATCTATTATCATGCGTCACCTACGAACAGAAGAACCAAGAGCATCTATTAGTTCTAGAGTGTTTAGATGCTGCATTTCATGAATAGGTTTGTGGTGCTCATAGGGTGTTCTGCTATTCCCAAAGACTATTGGGCTGGACCTGATTGATTTCATGTGAGCAATTGACACCTCTACCATTAGTTACTCAACAGAGCTCAGGTCTGAGCCTTACTATTTGTTGATAGAGCTCTGTGCTGGCATACACTTGGCAAACAGTCAGAGTCTAAAGCATGTAAATAATCCAGTCCCAACCCTATAAGTATTCCTTCAGTAGAAGTGGTCTAAAGAGCCTCTACATTAGGCCAAGAAGCAGAAGGTAAAAAATAATTTAACAAGAAAGATAATTTCACCATTCCCACTTCCCTAATAATTAAGGAACAACATGTAGTGCTTTATCATTTAAATCTCATCCCCAGATAAACCTCCCAAGCTAAATAAAAAGAAAAAGATGAAAAATTCTCCAGGAAGGGGCTGGAGAGAGAATACAGCAGGTATGGTGCTTGCCTTGCAGAAGGCTGACCCTGGTTTGACCCTGGTGCTGGTAGGATCCCTTCAGCACCAACAGGACTAATTCCTGAATGAAGAGCCAGGAAGAATCCCTGAACACTACCAAGGATTTGCCAAAACAAAACAAAGCATTCTCAAGGAAAATGTGAATAAGAGAGATGGCAGTGAATTAGGAGTGCTAAGAAATGGATGCTCCTCATTAAAATTGTACTAAGGCATAAACTTTTCTGTATTTCAATCTCAGCTCAGAAACACAGGTTAAATTCACAGGCACAAGAAGAAAGAGAAAACAAAGTGTTTTCCAGGAAATACAAAGAATTACCTTAAACGTTTTATATTCTAGACCTCATCTCCCTCCCTAAGTCATATACACAAGAGTCTTCCTAGAGCCAGAGGAATAGCCCCAAGGGCTGAGCACGTGCTTTGCGCAGGAGGCCCAGGACCACGTGACCCTACCAGCACTCTGGGAACAACTCCTGAGCAGAAAGCAGAAAGCCACAGTAGCCTTTCCAGGACCACGTGTGTCACCTCTGCCCCCTGCAAACAAATCAAAAGATTATCTTCCGATTAATTATTTTTCCATAGTTAGTTTTCACTGAGTGAAACACCATCCCCACACACCCCCAAAAAATTACGGTGAAAAAAAGGGGCCGGAGAGATAGTACAGCAGAAAGGGCATTTGCCTTGCATGCAGCTGATCCAGGTTCAATCCCCAGCATTCCATAAGATCCCCTGAGCCTTCCAGGAGTGATTCCAGAGTGCCAAACCAGGAGTAACACTCGAGCATCGCCAGGTGTGGCTCCCTACTCCCACCCCCCAAAAAAGGGAAAAAATCAGAAGGAAAAAAACCAGATGGACTCCACAGGCGATAACCACTTCTTTAGCCTCACATCAATCACTTCTGTTCCCACGCTTACTACCTCAGGACCTTTCCCTGACATTCCCTGTGATAGCCTACTTCCCAGTGTGTGTGAACATCTGATTCACACTGACTGTCTGCAGTGGCCTTCAAGAACCTCTTGGGACCAGAGCTATTGCAGTGGGCGGGGTTCTTGCCTTTCATCGGCCAACCTGGGTTCAAACCAGCAGGGGTGATTCCTGAGCACAATCAGGTGTAGTCCATAAACAAAATAAAAAATATTATTATTTGGGGGCTGGGGATATTGCTCAGCAATATTATACTTGCACTGCATGTGTGGGGCTCTTGATTCAATCCCAGCACTGCAAAAAAAAAAAAAATAGTATTTGGGGGGCGTGGAATGCAGTTCAGCAGGAAAGCACAGTCCTTGCAGGCTTGAGACCTGGGAGTTGATCCCCAGTTTGGCAAAAATAAAACTACAGCGTTTGGGAGCTGGAAGACTGTTTGATGGGTTCAGACCCAAAGCATAATCCTAGCAGCACATGAGACCCCCTTCCAAAACTGTAAAGGGGAGCCCTGGAGGCCCCGAGAGCATCATCAGGTGTTGCTCTAGTAACACCCTGACACCCCCACCCCCACTGGACACAAGCATTGCCAGGTCCAAACATTGAGATATCTGGCCTGTTCGGAGTGGCCTGAGTACTGTTTGGTAGCCCCTTCTCCACTCCCCAAAAGTAACTTGCAGTCTGTTCTCAGTAAATATTTTGGCCAATACCGACTAAATGAACACAATGGGCAAAGTCTAACAAGGTAGTTCCCACATTTTAGAAACTGTCTAGGGGCTGGAGTAATAGCACAACAGGTAGGGCATTTGCTTTGCATGTGGCCAACTCAGGTTCGATTCCCAGCATCCCATACGGTCCCCTGAGCACCATCAGGAGTAATTCCTGAGTGTAGAGCCAGGAGTAACCCCTGTGCATCGCCGGGTGTGACCCAAAAAGCAAAATAAATAAATAATAAAAATAAATAAAAATTGTCTAATTGCTCCTAAGTATTCTGCCAGTGCTTTGTTCCCTGTGTGTACAGTTACTAACTCGGTCAAATCACAAATTATGTGATCCCTGAGCACAGAGCCAGGAGCAAGCCCTGAGCACCACCGGGTGTGGCCCAAAAACCAATTAATTAGTAGGCTTATCAAATTCATCTTTTCCTCTTTATATCTGATTTTTAGGAGACATTAAATGATCATCACTTTGTGGACCTTTTCCATTTTACTAAAAGCGTCCCACTCCTCAGGAAGATGGCACTGAGAGCCAAGAAGAAAGACCCTACCCCTCCCAAAGCTGTAGCCAAGGCTTTGAAGGCCAAGGAAAGCAGTGCTTTAAGGCGCCCAGGTAGCACAGAGAGGATCCATACCTCACCAATCTCCCCAGGGCCCAGAATGCTGAGGAGGATTCAGGGATCCTTGGAAGAGTGGCCCCAGAAAGCTCATATTTGACCACATGTGCCTCCAGTGGGTGAGCCATGGATAAGAAAGAAGACAACACCAGGTGCATTCACTGTGCTGTCAAGGCGAACAGGCTGTGAAGCTCCTATACTACGGTGGGGGTCAGCAGCCAAGCAGGCCTGATGGAGGGAAGATGGCGTATGCTTGGAGGGCTCTTGACTATGACACCAACGGGCATCATTTCACTAGTCCACTACCTAATCCTAAATACTGCAGCACTGTTGTCCAGTCATTGTTCCTCGATTTGCTCGAGTAGGCACCAGTAATGTCTCCATTGTGAGACTTGCTGTTACTGCTTTTGGCATATCGAATACACCACGGAGAGCTTGCCAGGCTCTGCAGTGCAGGCAGGATACTCTCGGTAGCTTGCCGGGCTCTCCGAGAGGGACAAAACAATCGAACCCAGGTCAGCCACATGCAAGGCAAACACCCTATCGATCCAGCTTCTTTTTTTTTAACCACTAAAAGAAGTTTCTAGGGACTGCAGTGATAGTACAGCAGGTAGGGCATCTGCCTTGCACAAAGATGACCCAGGTTCCATCCAGGCAGGGCATCCCCTAAGGTCCCCGTGCACTGGAAGAAGTGATCCCTGAACATCGCCCCAAAACAAAACAAACAGAAGAAAGTTTCTAGTTTTTAAAAAAGGGTGGCATCCGGGGCCGGAGCGATAGCACAGCGGGTAGGGCGCTTGCCTTGCACGCGGCCGACCCGGGTTCGATCCCCGGCATCCCATATGGCCCCCCAAGCACTGCCAGGAGTAATTCCTGAGTGCAAAGCCAGGAGTAACCCCGGAGCACCGCTGGGTGTGACCCAAAAAGCAAAAAAAAAAAAAAGGGTGGCATCCATGGAGCTAGAAAGGCACTTGCCCTGCAAGTGTCTGTATCTGACATTATAGGAGTGATCCTGGAGCACAGAGCCCACAGTAAACAATGATCAGGAATTACTCCTGTCTCTGCACTCAGGAATCACTCCCTGCAGTGCTCGGGGAACTATATAGGACACCTGGGATAGAACCCAGGCCAGCTGCATGCAAGGCAAGCAAGTGCCTTCCCAGCTCTCCAGTTCTCTGTAGTAAACTCTGGACACTGTACTGTGTGTGTTCCCCGACCCCGCCAAAAAAGAAAACTCAAGATGGTCTTCTCTTTTTATAGCTTCTATGCCACATAACCTTGACTGATAAAGACTTTTTAATTCCTTTCTTCTATTTTCATTTCTACAGCCCAGGGATCAAACTCAGGGTCTTACATGTTAGGTATATGTGCTTTTTCTCCCAAAGAATGGACTTCTAATACAACTTTACAACTTTAAACTTCTAATGGTTTTTTTTTTAACCTTTTCCCCACTTTTCATAAGGTACATACTTGATACAGCCCAATTTTGCAAAACAGAATTGCTACTTAAAAGATTCTGTTCTGGGGCTGGAGCGATAGCACAACGGGTAGGGCGTTTGCCTTGCACGCGGCCGACCCAGGTTCGAATCCCAGCATCCCATATGGTCGCCTGAGCACCGCCAGGGGTGATTCCTGAGTGCTGAGCCAGGAGTAACCTCTGTGCATCACCGGGTGTGACCCAAAAAAAGCAAAAAAAAAAAAAAAAATTCTGTTCTTCTCCCCTGAAGAATGCAGATTCAAAATAATGGGTCCAGAGAGCTAGCACAGCTGGCAGATCATCTGCCTAACACACAGCCGGCCCAGGTTCCATCCCCCGGGGTTTCATCCTCCAGGGTTCCACCCCCTGTACCTGTTCTCCAAGCCTGGAACCAGGAGTAACTAACCTCCAAACACCACCAGGTGTGGTTCCAAAACAAAACAAGCAAAATAAAATCCCACGTTGTTATGATGATGATGATGATGATGATGATGATGATGATGATGATGCCTTGTAGGTTCTAAAACTGCCAACTATAATGGGTAGTTTGTCTCATTTGATATCACATCGTCACATTTCTTATCAATATTTTACAATCTATATATAAACAAACCCCACATTATTACTTTCTGGCCAAATTTTGCAGTGATATCATTTTCAACCTCAGTCACATATTTCTGATTAAGATTATGTGTGACACTGATATTTAAGCAGGAATTTCAATTCTATAGAAACGTATTAAAAAGAACCCATAAGAAAAAGAATATTGCCAGACATGGCCCTGAATTTCCCTGTCAAATGTGTTATGAAACTCATCTGAGAAATCTACAGTGCTACGATTTCTAATTCCACCATGATTAGATGGACCAACTAATACAAATCATAGAAACATGGAGAATGGATCAAAGGACTGAGCACATGAAAAGCATGCCTGAGGCCAGCTTTGATCCTCTGTATCAATGTTCCCCTTAGTATTTCTTGGAGCAACCCAAGTACTGAGCCAGAAATAGCCCCTGAGCATGGCCAGGTGTCGCCCCCAAACCAAAAAGACAAATACAAACAGGGTAAGATAGAGCTCAAAGGGCTGCTCATGGTCTCCCGTGTACCTCCAGAAGAACCCCGAGTAGAGGTCCCCAGAGTAGAGCTGGGAATAGCTCCTGAGCACCAAAACAAGTAACAAATAAAGTAATGAATGGTATTTTTAATAATAATGTAATACAATTTGACAGGTTAAACCTTTCAGGGCCAGAGAGACAGTACAACAAGTAAGGTGCTTGTCTTGTATGCTGTCAGCCTGGGATCCATCTCACATGCCCCATGGCCCCCCACGCTACCCCACCAGGAGGGGTCCCCTGGTACAGAGCCAGGAGCTCTGAGTAGTATGTGCTGTGGGGGCCAGAAACCAAAACAAAGAGAAAACATATCCTATCAACTGAAGAAAAATAACTAGGCACTTATGCTGCCCGATCCCGTATGCTGCTTGTGCCCACGTGGCCGAGCATATATGTCGCTCACATCTCCCCCCTTGAGATGTGTACTTTCATGCCTTCATTTCTTTTTTTTTTTTTGCTTTTTGGGTCACACTTGGCGATGCACAGGGATTACTCCTGGCTCTGCACTCAGGAACCACCCCTGGCGGTGCTCAGGGGACCATATGGGATGCTGGGAATTGAACCCGGGTCGGCCACGTGCAAGGCAAACGCCCTACCCGCTGTGCTATCGCTCCAGCCCCCATCATGCCTTCATTTCTAATGCTGAGATTTGTGTAGCTCTCTCCACCCTTGGAGAAGCCCGCATTCTCTCCTGAACATGTTACTCTCCACGCTCGCTCCCACTTTCTCTCCCTTCTTCCCTTCAAAACCTCCAAATGAAACCTGTTTTACTTCCAAGAAAAAGAAAAACAATCCAGGGATATACTATGGCTCAGCTATACAGCTCAGCTATAGTGGGATAGTGGGGCCTGGGTTCCATCCTGGCCATCAAAAATAAAAACAAACCAAAAAAATGCAACAAACCAAACGGGGCTGCAGCGATGGTACAACAGGCAGAGTGCGTGCCTTGCACGCCTTGCACGCGACCAATCCAAATCTTCCAGGAATAGAGCACAGAGCCAGGAGGAAGTCCAAAATACTATAGGGTGCAGCCCCCAAACTATAATAAAGCATATAGTTGAATAAACAACTTCAAGCTGTAAAGTTCATGTTAGGGAGAGTTAAAAGGCTGAGCAGGGCTTTGTATGAGGCAGACCAGGTTCAATCCCTAATTCCCTATGTCCCCTGAGCACTAGTGGGATAAACCCCAAGCACTGCCTGGTGTTCCCGCCCAACTCCTCCAAACAAAATAAAGTTGACAATAATCAGTAACATGTTACTATATAATTTTATCATCTGTAGAGAGAATGCATGATTTCAAGTTTGATTTATATCAAACCTAACAGAAAAAAGCAATGTGAAAATGGCACTGAAAGCTAACTTAACATTTTACTGCCTAAAATAAAGTATTTGTAGCATGGATGAGAGTTCATTAAAAACCTTTATTGTGGGGCTGGAGCAACAGCACAGTGAGTAGGGCATTTGCCTTGCACCCTGCCGACCTAGGTTCGATTCCCAGCATTCCATGTGGTCCCCCGAGCACTGCCAGGAGTAATTCCTGAGTGCAAAGCCAGGAGTAACCCCTGTGCGTTGCCAGATGTGATCCAAAAAGCAAAACAAACAAAAAAACTCTTTATTCTAGTACACACACACACACACACACACACACACACACACGTGCATGCACATGTTAACAAGAGTCCATTTTCAGAAAACTGCAAACAGATCTTAATAACTGTACAAGCTAATGTCATAAACAAAGCTGGTGTGCACCTCAGCTATGTCAAAGAGCATCCAGTTATTAACACACGGAGAATCAGAAGCTGCAAGCTACATAAACCAAGGACATAAATAAGACATTCTCCCCCCAGGGCTAGAGAGATAGTACAAAGGGTATGGTGCTTGCCTTGCTTGCAGTTGACCTGGGTTTGATCCTTGGCACGCCATTTAAGGTCCCCTGAGCCCTGCCAGAAATGACCCTTAAGTGCAGAGCCAAGAGTAAGCCCTGAGCACTGCTGGATGTGACCTAAAAAATAAAACAAAACAAAAAGAAGACATCATCCCTATTGTGTATTAGACAGAAATTCCAGCTTCCAGCCAATTATCGAAACAGTAGCCTGGCCTAAGGAATTTCTGTTTCCTATTAGCTACATCTAAGAAAATAAGAGAATAGGAAAAATAATAAAGCAGCAAAATGAATGAGAACGGGCAGGTGAGTAAGAAAATATATAATCAAGCGAGAGAACATCTAGGTATAGAACATCCTCCAGATGCTGAAATAGGTAGTGAGACTTTCAGAATAAAGGTAGGTATCGAGAAGAAGTAAAAATCCCCAATTTCGAAAAATTTTGGTTTCACACTGGCAGCAGAGTGCACATTCTTTGAATGCTTATGAAAGCAGGTATCCACACGAAGTTGCTGAGGCCCTGCTACAAAGCCAGAAGGTCATAGTATACTCTTCCCTTTAGAATACAAGAGTAAGGGGCTGGAGCGATTGCACAGCGGGTAGGGCGTTTGCCTTGCATGAGGCCAACCGGGTTCAATTCCCAGCATCCCATATGGTCCCCCGAGCACTGCTAGGAGTAATTCCTGAGGGCATGAGCCAAAGTACCCCTGTGCATCGCCGGGTGTGACCCCAAAAGCAAAAAAATATAATAATAAAATACAAGAGTAAAATAGAGTAATACATGTACCCATCTACATGCACTCACAATCCCACCACTCAGGGAACTGGCCAGGAGGCCTCTAGATGTACAACTGTTATCTTCCAGACACTACTGACTGTAATTTTCACCCTGATTAACTCCCAGGAATGTCAGCCAAAAGAACACAAGCTATTTCCTCTCATAATGGCAGCTGGAGGCTGTAATGATGGCAGACACTGCCTCTCCCTTTCTGCAGGGCAGAAGAGCATCCAGCTACCCAGGGAAGTGCCTGGCACTCCAGTTTGACACTGTTGCACCTTTCACAAGATGCCTACTCTGATCCAGAGAGCACCCCTTCTACCACCTCCAGCCCTTTGTATCCTGGTCTTCTCCCATAATTTATCAGTCTCTTACCAGTATATAAATATTTTAGGGGGGGCTTTTGGGGTCACACCCAGTGATGCGCAGGGGTTACAATGGTTCTGCACTCAGGAATTACTCTGGCGGTGCTTGGGGGACTATATGGGATGCTGGAGATTGAACCCGGGTCGGCTGTGTAAAAGGCGAACACCTTACCTGCTGTACTATTGCTCTGGTGCTAGTACTTACTTTTAAGAAGTTTTATTTAAAGAAATATAAGGAGAAAGAAAACATAGGTTTTAATGGAGGTGAGAGAAAATGCACATGTTTATTATGCTTATTTCTATCTCCTTCTAGTAAAAGATCCACGTGGTTAAGATTCCTTTGGTCTATTTTGTTCTGTGATGTTCAGCAGCAAGAACAAGAACGCATATACACTAGGAATCCAACAGATAAATTATGGGATGAAAGAAATAAACAAGAGAAAATAAACATGGGCTGGAGAGACAGCACAGGACTTGTTCTGCATGCAGTCAGCCCCCAGTTTGATCCCCAGCACCTCATAGGGTCGGAGTGACCCTATGAGGCAGGCCCCTTCCCGAGGCAAAAGCAGAAAATTTCCTGAGAAGTAATATTCCTGAAGTTGTGAAAGCCAACCTTGCAGAAAACAGCAACTAAGGCCTGATAAGACCCTGCCTGGAGAAAGTCTGTAACAGACCCTCAGGAGGCTAGACCCCTACAGAGATAATGAACTTCAGCAGAGACAGAGACACAATTAAGGACTTGAAAGGACCAGAAACTTCAAAGCTGCTCCTTTGATACAATACCTGATCAACCCCCACCCCTGTCAGAAAACTCCTGACTAAGAAACCCTAAGAATATGCATATAAAAGTCTGCCATATAGGCCATTCAGGACTTCTGTGTTTGGGGAAGCCCGAACTCCCTCCTTGGGTGCATTACTGTCTCTCTCTTTCTTCCCCTCTTTCTCCCCCTCCCCCTTTCTTTCTTCCTCCCTCTCCTATCCTCCCCTCCCCTCCCCTCCTCTCCCCTCTCCTCTCCTTCAAAACCTCCAAATAAAATCTGTTTTACTTCACTGCTTGTCTACTCCTGAAATTCTTTTCTGCAAGGTGAGACAAGAACCCAGAAACCTGGGTAGCAGAGGTGGATGGGGAGAAAGTGACTGTCTTTCTCCTCCCGGCTTCACATAAGCTATCCTTGGGGTCCACCGACATCACTATGGGCCCCAAGCACCTCCAGCAGTGCTCTCTGAGCTCTGAGCTAGAAGTAGCCTGCAATGGATATGGGCCCCAAATCCAAAAAAAAAGAAAAAAAAAAGCGAAAATGACATCCTAGAGATCAGCACCAACTATGGATCTCAATGCTGATTATATTCTTTGGAAGAAATCTAACCCCCTGCTCCCACAACCTGCCCCAGCCTTCCATCCCTTCCATCCTTCAGGTCTGAGGGCCCTGAAGCTGCTGCAGACAGTGAAAAGTATAAATGTGTGTCCTGTAAGGCTGATGGAGTTCTCAAGGCTTTCAAAGTGTGATGTGCTTCTACTTTATTCAGTTTTAGTTCGGTTGTGTTTGAGGGGAAGCGAAGGGTCACATCCGGCAGTCATGCCAAGGGGAATCCCTGGCTCTATTATCAGGAATAATTCCTGGTGGTGCTCAGATCATATGGGATGCAGGGGGTTGAATCCAGGTTGGCCGCAAGCAAGGCAAACTCCCTGTCCACTATACTGTCATGCCAACCCAACTTTGTTACCTAAGCATAAAGGCAGGCCTGAAAACAAAAACACAAGTTTCTATTGAAAAAAAAAACAAAACAATTCAATCAGCAAGCATTAAACAAGCACAAAAACCAGATTGAAAGCAA
Source organism: Sorex araneus (assembly GCF_027595985.1). Lineage (NCBI taxonomy): Eukaryota > Metazoa > Chordata > Mammalia > Eulipotyphla > Soricidae > Sorex > Sorex araneus. The sequence goes on along the minus strand of NC_073303.1, from coordinate 34,504,736 downwards.
TGAACCAAAAGTCATGGAGAACAGATCTTAGGGATTTTAGAATAAGGAAGGAAAAAATATGTTCACAAATAACTAAAGACAACAGCTGATAAAGAGCAGTAACACAGATGAGAATTATGGAGATAAAGAACAAGATAAAAATCAATTCTCAACATAAGTGTTGAGAAGAGAAAATCTTTGCTAAATTGAAGGAAGGGTCAAATTTGGAACATTGCAACAGAAAAGAAAAAAAATCAAAGCGCTGAGACTAAAAATGCAGGCCAGGGGCTGGGGAGATAGCTCAAAGAGCTCTGCATGTGGATGGTGATCCCAGAACATGGTCCCCAGCACCCAACAAGGTCGGGAGAAATCTGAACAATGTTCAGTGAGTAGGGAGAAGCCCCCAAACAAAAAGCAAACACCAAAAACAGTGCAGGCAAAGTTGAATTTTTTTTAAAAAAGGTTATTATTAAAAGAATGAAATAGGGGAGCTTGAGAGATAGTGAAGTAGGTAGGGTGCCTTGTCTTGCACTAGCTAACCTGGGTTGGATCCCCAGCCTCCCAGATGGTCTCCTGAGCACTACCAGGAGTGGCTCCTGAGCACAGAGCCAGGAGTAATCCCTGAGCAGTGCTGGGTGTGGGCCTCCCGACCTTTAAAAATAAAATAGGAAGTCCAGTTCAAACTTCAGAACAGTGCTCGCTTCGGCAGCACATATACTAAAATTGGAACAAACTTCAGAACAGAGCTGAAAGTAGATCCCAGAGTGGTTCCAAATAAGTAAACTAAACTCACAGGAGTTAGTACAGAGGGTTAGGGCTCATGCTGACTAAGGCTAAATCCCTGGCACAAGACACACTCAGCATTGCCAAATGTGATCCTAGAGGCACCTTATCACTGCTAGGTGTGGCCCTAGTGGACACCCTCAGCACACCAAAGTAGCACCAAGGGGCCAAGAAACAACGCGTACTTAGGCTCTCACTGAACCACTGGCTGGGTTTTGTTGGCAGGGACTGCCAGGGACCTTCTGAGCATACTTGAGGGTCCAACTTCCAAAAGTGTAAAATATGAAAAAAGACTGAGGTTTGTCAGGCTCTATAGAATCTTGAATGTTAATCCATGTAGGCAAATAGGAGTTTTAAAAGTTATGAGCAAGAACTGACATGATCAGAACTTACTAGACACTCTCATGCTCACCCACACTCACATTCACTCTCTTACTCGAGTCAATTTTCTTTTTCTTTTTTTTTGCTTTTTTGGGTCACACCCGGCAATGCACAGGGGTCATTCCTGGCTCATGCACTCAGGAATTACCCCTGGCGGTGCTCAGGGGACCATATGGGATGCTGGGATTCGAACCCGGGTCGGCCGCGTGCAAGGCAAACGCCCTACCCGCTGTGCTATCACTCCAGCCCTCGAGTCAATTTTCTTTCAGAGCACTTCAGCTCCTAAAGGTACATTCATTACTAGATTAATACCGAATCATCACTTGATCAGAGTCCCACTAGATTTTAAGGGAGCACATCTGATCTTGGCATACAACTGCTCAATAAACATTAGCCATTAGCCAAATGAATAGCTAAAACTTGTAATGTTATTGTAGTGGCCTATTGTATGGAGTACAAAGGGAGATTATCTAATAATAAATGGATGGAGGTCTAAGTCAGATGAAGAAATGATGATAAAATGGTAAGACATCTAGAATGATCCAAATTTAGTGCATGATTAGGTGAGACAGGGCGAAAGGGAAAAGAATCAATTTATTGGGCTGCAGAGATGTAGCTTTGAGTTCAAGCCTAGCTATATCTGGCTCTTGGAGCACCACCAAGTGCAGTTCTTGGTGGGTCCGAGAACCACAAGCAGCACTGCAGCACTGGCCAAGCACTGACCCAAGGAAGATGGTGGCTTCTACAATACCACAAAAGAGGTTAAAAAAAAAAAAAAGATGGGGGAGTGGGGGCTGGAGAGATAGCACAGAGGGTAGGGCATTTTCCTTGCACGTGGCTGACCCGGGTTCGATTCCCAGCATCCCATATGACCCCCCGAGCACCGTCAGGAGTAATTCCTGAGTGCAAAGCCAGGAGTAACCTCTGTGCATCGCCAGGTGTGACCCAAAAGAAAAAAAAAAAAAGACAGGGGCTGGAACAATAGTACAGTGGGTAAGATTAGCCTTTCATGAACTAGCATGGGTTTGATCCCCTGGGTATGGTCCCTGAGCCCATCAGGAGTGATTCCTGACTGCAGAGCCAGGAGGAAGCCCTGAGCACAGCCAGGTGTGGACCAAAAATAAACCAACAACAAAAAAAGCTTTCAGAAATGAGCTAGAGGTACATTTGAAAGCAGATACCCAGTAAAACAACAACAACAACAAAAAAACCCTTTCTGTACTCCTTTCAAATTCAAGTGTCCCACAAACTTTGCAAAACTGTTTCTCTACCTAGAGTTCCATTTTTTTATAACATTATTTAAAACTGCTTTAGAGGAGCTAGAGAGACACAGTACAGCAGTTAAAGTGTTTGCCTCGCATGCATACAGTCCCCAGAGTCCTGCTACAGGTGATCTCTGAGTGTGAGCCAGAACCAGGAATAAGCTCTGAGCAAAGCAGGTGTGGCTCAAAATTAAGCAAAAACACATACACAAAAACTGTTTTAGACACATCAAAACAAAGATGAATGTTCCAGAACAAAAAATATCAATACTGAGCTTCACAACAAGACTCAGAATTTATAACTGAGGAGTACAAAGTAAATTCTCTATTTTGATGGTTGTGGGGTGTTAGGCCACACCTGTCTGCTAGGGGTCTGTTCCCAACTCTGTGTTTGGAGTTCACTCCTGGTGGCGCTCAGGGGACCATTTAGGGCTGGGGATCATCTCTGTACTATCTCTCTGGCCCTACAAAATATATTTTTAAGCATTCATTTCCATTCAACATGAATGAAAATAGTGCTCTGCCTAGGAGTGTTGCTGATAACATTTCAAAAGCCTACTGGACATACTTCAGACACAGAACAGAGCAGACACCGCTGCCTACCTCCCGGAACACCAAATTATAGTCTAGGAAACTACAGATACAGCATGCAATCTGATTTAAACGCCAGGATCTGCATTTCATTCATAATGGTCAGTGACTTACAGGACATTTATTTTGAACAGTTTCCAGTTCAATAATCGATACTTCAACTGCTCAGACGGGGATAGGAGGGGGATTGGAGGGGAGCCTTCTACAACAGCCACTTATTTTCCATACAAACCTCACATTTAAGAGGCGTGCTTCCCAAAATAGCCTTTAGATTATCTGAAAATTATTGCAGCATGCAAAACATGACCTCTGATCTACCTACCTCCCCAGTTTGCAACCTATTTTGTTCTATAATTCAATTACATCCTTGAAAATAAAATGCTGTCGCTAAATAAAACCTTCGAGATGATACTAATACATTCATTTTACAGATAAAGTGAAAAACAGGAGATGGTCTGGCACAAGGTAATACAGCTACTTTCAAGGCATATTAGTAATCAGAACCTATGCTTTATGGCTCTCAATTCAATTTCTTTTTTTTCTTTCTTTGAAAAGCTATTTTGGCAAAACCAAAAACATGTAACATTATTAAACAAGTTAATAACTGTAATTAAGCCACACAAAAATAAAATTCATCACATAAGGAGAATGCAAAGTATCCTCAAATCAAACAGTAAGAACTAGTACATGCTCATCCAGCACTTCTAGAGCTTTCCTATGGCAGCACTTCACAAGTAATTTCCAAGTAATTTTAATACAGACTGCGAGGATGTAGATACTGGATTTCCACCACACACACCTCAAGGGCTCCTGGAATAGTACAGGATGGGACGTGCTTGTGTGGGCCTGAGGCTGACCCAGGTCCTAATCCTCAACTACACACACAGTCAACATCACCAGGGGTCACTCCTGAGCACAGGGCCAGAACAGCCCCTGAGCACTGCTAGGTGTAGCCCAAAAACCCCAAACAAGACCAAGCGAAGCAAAAAAAAAATGCCAAGAACACCTCAGGGGATGTTACCAAGACTCTGTGGTAAAGTTCTGATGGTAAAGTTCTGAAAGTGATAACTGCTGATGGTTCAAAAGTGCTACCAGGAATCAAGAAGGAAAAAAAAAAAAGGTTGAAGGGGCAGGAATAAGCAATCCTGAAAATGCAAAAAAAAAAAAAGGTTGAAGGGGCAGGAATAAGCAATCCTGAAAATGCAGAAAAAAAATACAAATCTGGGGCTGGAGCAATAGCATAGAGAGTAGGGCGTTTGCCTTGCACGCGGCCAACCCGGGTTCGAATCCCAGCATCCCATATGGTCCCCTAAGCACCGCCAGGAGTAATTCCTGAGTGCAAAGCCCAGAGTAACCCCTGTGCATCGCCGGGTGTGACCCAAAAAGAAAAAAAAAATACAAATCCCAGACAGAAAGTGAGCCAGACACTACTAACCAGAAAGACAAGAAGGACTGTGCCAGGGACAGTACAGGGGTTCCAGAGCTGACCCTGGTTCTACTCCCAACACTGTGGACCCTTGAGCACTACAAAGTGTGGCCCAAATGCAAAAAAAGAAAAGAAGGAAAGAAAGAAAGAAAGAAAGAAAGAAAGAAAGAAAGAAAGAAAGAAAGAAAGAAAGAAAGAAAGAAAGAAAGAAAGAAAGAAAGAAAGAAAGAAAGAAAGAAAAAGAAAGAAAGAAAGAAAGAAAGAAAGAAAGAAAGAAAGAAAGAAAGAAAGAAAGAAAGAAAGAAAGAAAGAGAAAAAGAGGAAGAAAGGAAGAAAAAGAAAGGCTGTTTCAGAGTTTCTCTGTCATCAGAAAATTCTCACAGACAAAAGAAAGAAAAAAATTCTTAGAGACAAGTAGAAGAATAGTAGTTTTGCCCCTGAATGATGGACTAGGTATGGACATAAAAGATACTTGCCATCTCATTTTCCAGGACTCTGATCCAAGAACAAACAGCAAGAAAACATGAACAATCAGCTCCGTGAGATCTGGAGTCTGCCTTGACAAACTATAAAGCTCATTCTCAGATCTCACTGTGCTCAAGAGACTGTAGTTCAACCCCTACTGCTAGAGCACAAAGAAGGGAAGGAAGATAGGAAGAGGTGAGAGGGAAGGTGGTAGAAGATCTGGGTTGTGACTATAATAGCTGCAGTAATTAGTGTGTTTCCAAGCTACCAAAGAACTCAGAGCTGGGAACCAGAATGGGAGGTAAATGAAGGAGGGGGGAAAAGCTTGAGGAAGCAAAGCACAGAGAATGTAAGGAAATAGACGAGGGTCTATAACTGGTCTAAAACAAACAACTGCTGTCTTCATGTGAAGTGTGGAGAAACACACAAGTTATATTCTTTTCACACAAACTTCTATCACTAGGCTCCCACCAAAAGCTAGGTTACAAAGCTTACACAAATTTTTGAAAATGTCTATCTGTGTACTGGCCCTGACCACAGAATCTCAAAGTCACTTCCCTTTCCCATCAATTCTCACCCACCCCCCTAACCCATATACACAAACATCACAGGTTTTATACACTTCACTTGGGCTAGCAAAAAAAGAATTTTCTGAGCTCTAAAATAAAACAATTTGTTTGAGAGAGAGAGAGAGAGAGAGAGAGAGAGAGAGAGAGAGAGAGAGAGAGAGAGAGTGTTGTGTGTCAGGGAACCATATGCTGTGCTAGGGATTCTGAGGTCACATCTTAATCTGCTGTACTCTATCTGGCAGTGAACTTTAAAATAGTATTATTTGGGGCTGGAGTGATAGCACAGTGGGTAGGGTGTTTACCTTGCAGGCGGCCAACTAGGGTTCGATTCCCAGCATCCCATATGGTCCCCCCAGCACTGCCAGGGGTAATTCCTGAGTGCAGAGCCAGGAGTAACCCCTGTGCATCGCCGGGTGTGACCCAAAAAGAAAATAGAAGACACTGGGGGAAAAAAAAAGTCAAAACAGAGGTCAAGTTACTTGCTCAGAAGAAACTTTAAGGGGTTGGAGAATATAGTGGGTAGAGCGCTTGCATGTAGCAGACCTGGGTTCGATTCTCAGCATACCGCATGGTTCCCCAAGCATTACCAGGAGCAATTCCTGAGTGTAGAGCCAAGAGTAACCCTTAACCATCACTGGGTAAGATTCAAAAACAAAACCAAAATTTTCATTTACGGCATTATCCAGCAGATGGCCAAAATGTGTGAAAGAAAGTTAGGAACTGGAATAATAGTACAGAGAGTAGGATGCTGGCCAACCTGGGTTTGATCCCTGGCACCACATAAGATCCCTGAGCACCACTGGGAATAACCCAAAACAACCCGCCATCCCCCCAAAAAATATTATATTAACAGATGAGAAAAATCTGGCAATTTCTAGAATAATTTAGATTAGGAAGTCTCCAAAGTTCTAGAAAATGGACTTCTGTTTTACACATACTCTGATGAGAGAGTTCCTTAACATAACCTGGCCCTCTGGTGTTGATTCTATAAGAAATGTATATTTTAGGGGCTGGAGCGATAGCACAGCGGGTAGGGCGTTTGCCTTGCACGCGGCCGGCCCGGGTTCGATTCCCAGCATCCCATATGGTCCCCTGAGCACCAAAAGGGGTAATTCCTGAGTACAGAGCCAGGAGTGACCCCTGTGCATCGCCAGGTGTGACCCAAAAAGAAAAAAAAAAGGAATGTAGATTTTAATGCCAAAAAAAAGTTCTACAGATGCTGGAACTGAAAATGGGGGGTGGGGGACACTGAACAGATGCAGCTTCACATGCAGAATTTTATTCATGAAACGAAACATACACAAAAGTTCTTGACTATGTGATGTCAGCTAGACCTAACATGATAAGCCAATGGCATCCTTGCTTCAAGCCTGCAGGGGATGCTCCCTGCAGATTAATCTTTTAGCACACTCAAAGGCAAAGGATTTTCTCCTTCTATTCCCCTCCTAGAAAATAAGCACCAGACACACTGAAATATCACCATTTACTTCCGATTCTTACAACATCAAACCAGAACTCAAGACAGTGGTGCCTCTTCTAAGCTGTGCCGCTCAGCAATGTCAAAGAAACACAAAGGAAAAAAGACTCCTTTTTCTCTATTCCATTGTCATTTCACTAACAAACCAGTATCAGTCATTAAGAAATGGGAAACAAACAAACAAAAAAAAAGAAATGTGAAACAAAGAGCAATTTTACACGTATGAACTGAACCTAAACCACCAAAGACCAAGTATTTTCTTGTCACTGTGGCATGTGATTCTTTTAACCACCTGCTCAATAATCCCTCTTCAGCTGCACAGCTGCTGCCAATTCCACGCGCCCAGCCAGGCAGGTGCTGCGGTGAATTACCTGCTCCCTGGTGAAAAAAGCCCTTCACAGATAGCGAGCTTAACCCTGACAATCAGTATCACCGCTCTCCATTCTGTCTGTCACGGTCAGTGGACAGAAGCCACATCAGGAAGCCAACTATGTGATTTTACACTGAAGGGGGGAGGAATTATTTTTATTGTTTTTAAAAGGGAAATGATTTTAAAATTAGAAGAAGCGAGAGTTCAGCTGCTGAGGAAACTTGTCACACAACAAACAGAAGGTAGCCTAATCTCCCAGTGGTCTTGTCTGTCCTGCTGTGCTCCTGGCTCTGACCAGCTTGCCACCAAGGAAATAAGACTCGCTTAGCAACCTCTGGAGCAGCAAAGAGTGACTGCAGAAGGTGCTCGGGCACCTGCAGTGATGACAGACAGCCAAGTGAGAACTTGTGAAGACCACACATTGTGCCTCTCTAGGTCTCCATGGCTAAGTCCAGGCAGCGGTGTACCCAGTCAAATAAATAAGGAGTGGCACTTCCACTTGACAGAGCAATCAGTAAACCCCCACAACAAATTATCTTGTTCCAGTCACTTAGTTGCTATATGCTAATTGCAACCTAATTACTACCAGGAGCCAAAATTATGCTTCCACAGCCTCAGACAAAGTAAGTCCCAATCTATCCAGAAATGCACATCTCTCAGAAGGAAAAAATTTCTAAAGAAGCTGGTCAAGGGGCTGGAGCAATAGCACAGCGGGTAGGACGTCTGCCTTGCACACGGGGTCGACCCGGGTTCGATTCCCAGCATCCCATATGGTCGCCCGAGCACCGCCAGGAGTAATTCCTGAGCACAAAGCCAGGAGTAACCCCTGAGCATTGCTGGGCATGACCCAAAAAGCAAAAAAAAAAAAAAAAAAAAGAAGCTGGTCAAGGCCTGGTGGGGAAGGGTGAATTCAAAGTGTTCCCAGAAAGATGGGTACAGAGAGAAGACTCAAAAGATTCCAGTGGCAAAAGTCCAATTCCAAAACCACTAAATCTAATCAGCGCCAATTTAGTATCAGCCTTCTGCCTTCACAGTAACCTGACAGGGCTTAAAACTGGACACTAGGTCTATCTCACAGTGATTCAATAAAATGTTTTTAAAAATTAAAAAATAAATAAATCCAATGTGGACTAGACATCTTTATTGAGTCATAAAATCAATAAAAATTGAAAAAAAAAATGAACACCAACAACCTAGGAACAAAATGCTTTGGACCTGATTTAGCGGAAGTTTCCCTCAGGAGAGGCTGGAAATAGTGGGGTAGTGTTTTACAAACTGGGTGGAACCACCCCCCACCCCAGGGTGCTGCTGGGCCAATCCAGGAGCACCTCAGGTGCCACTATGGGTGCCACCAAGGTCTTTCCTGAAGAGAGTGCAGGAGGTCAAGCTTGACTACTTCTGACCTTACTACTACCTCAGTAAAGTCTGACTTTTGTCAGACCACAGACAGTTCAGGGCTAAGGTGCTTGCTTAACACAGGGTCAGCTGCATCTGACACTCAGCATCGCATATTGTTCCCTCAGCAATTCCAGGAGTGATCCTCAAGCAACAAACACCGTGTGTGGCCCAGAGACAAAAAAAAAAAAAAAGGGTCTTGTCATCAAGAAAAATAAAGATTTGGGGCTGGAGCAATAGCACACCATGTAGGGCATTTGTCTTGCATGTGGCCGACCCGGGTTCAATTCCCAGCATCCCATATGGTCCCCCAGCACCACTAGGAGTAATTCCTGAGTGCAGAGTCAGGAGTAACCCCTGAGCATCACTGGGTATAATCCCCCCCAAAAAAAACCCCAGAAATATGAAGATTAAAATAACCTGTTCCCTTCTCACCAAGCTATTGGCAAGGGTTGAGTCTGGCAACAGTTCATCGACTCAACATCCCAGGAGACCTTTACCAAAACCATAGTCGACTCATAATCCTTATCCAAAACCACTCTCTAGACATATCAGCCTATCTGTCCAGTGTTATTATGTACTACCATGCTCTCATACTCATTTTATTTTAATGAGTGCTGATTTAGGGTCACACCTGGTGGCCTGGGGCTTCTACAGGCACAGTACATGCTGAAGTCCTTAGGCTTTTCTCCCTGATGCTTTTTTTTTTTTTTAATTATCTGAGGCATGGGTCACACGGGCCACACCCAGCAGTGCTCAAGGCCTGTGCCTAGCTCTCTGCTCAGGAATGGCCCCTTGCAGTTCTGAGGTGACGATGCGTGATATAGGAAATTCAAACTGGGGTCAGCGGGAGGAAAGACAAATGACTTAACCCTTCTACAATCTTTGTAGTCCAATCTTTAGTTTCCTTCTTTTTGGGGGACCACACCCAGCAGTGCTCAGGGATGACTCCTGATGTTGCTCCAGTGATCTTACTGGTGCTAGGAATCGAACCAGTCAGTTGCATGCAAGGCAAGTGTCTAACCTGCTGTACTCTCTCTAGCTCCCACTTGAATCTTTTCTCACCCGGGAGGAGAGTGGGGGTGGGGGAGGCACACTAAGAGGTGCAAAGGTTGTTTACTCCTGACTGCACCAGGGATGGCCCCTGGCAGTGCTGGGGAGCCAAATGAGATGCCAGGATTGAACCAAGTCAGCCCTATGCAAAGCATGAACCCTACCAGATGTATTACTGCTCCAGCCCTCAGCCCCAATAATTTTTATCCAAATATCAGTAGCAAATGCTGTCTGGGCTCATCTGTGAGAAATATGGAAGCACAGGTTCCTTCTACCTTGCTCTTTTTCTTCTTTCATTAATATAATCCCTAAGACCTCATATGACCTTTTAAAAATCCTTCTAGGAAAATCTCTCCTTGTTGTAGAGGTAGATATGGGCCTTTTTTTTTCTTTTTGGGTCACACCAGCAATGCACAGAGGTTACTCCTGCTCTGCACTCAAGAATTACTCCTGGAGGTGCTCGGGGTACCAATATGAGATGCTGGGAACCGAACCCAGGTTAGCCGTGTGCAAGGCAAATGCCCTACCTTCTGTGCTATCACTCCAGCCCCCAATATGGGTTTTCTAGACAGAAATAAAGATTAAAAGGCAGTTTTATTTCTATAAGCCCTTGCTCAAATAGGCAAATTCTGTGAGCTTATTGTTGTACAATTATTATTGACCTAGAAGTCATTATTAAAAAGGTGCTTGACATTTTTTTTAAAAGCGGAAAAAAAATAAAAAGGTGCTTGAGAGGTCAGAGAAATGGAACAGGGGTCAAGGCACTTACCATGCACTGTGCAGGTCCTGGTTCAAATCCCTGCATGGCCTATGGTTCCCTGAACCAGCAAGGGGTCACTCATGAGCACAGAGCCAGAAATAGCCTAAGCGCAACAGGGTGTGGCCAAAAGCTCAGCCCCCAATTTCCACAGAAAGATGCTTAAGAAAATGACAGAAGGGACCGGAGAGATAGTACAGACGATTGGGTGTTTGCCTTGCACATGGCCAACCCAGGTTCGATCCCTGGCATCCCATATGATCTCCCAAGCACTGCCAGGAGTAATTCCTGAGTGCAGAACCAGGAGTAAACCCTTAGCACTGCTGGGTGTGGCCCAAAAAGCAAAAAAAAAAAAAAAAAAAAGGAAGATGACAGGAGAGGAGATATAGCACCAGGACACTCATGGTGATGCGTGCAGGGATCTTGTACATTGACACCATAAACGTCAGTCAACACTACTTTAAAAACCTAAAATACTAAAATATTATAATTTTAAAAATAAAAGGCGCTTGAGGGCCATGAGGTAGTATTAAATTAACAGCCTTGCATGCAGCTGGGACCAACCCTGTCTCCTAAGCAGCCCCACCAGGAGTGCTACAGTGTTGGACCAACCACTCCCCATCCAAAAAAGTGCTGGGGGCTGGGGAGGGAGCGCTCAACAGACTGCTGGCTTATATGGGAGGAGTGGGGGCTGGGTCCAATCCCAGATACTGAATGATTTCCTGACCACCTCCAGAAGCCACCTAAAGCACGATCGATCTGTCGTCATCCCCCAAATGTCTAGTACAGGCACCCGACCATCGAATTGGACCAGGGACTGAGGCTCAGCACTGGCCTGGCATGCATGCGTGGGGCTCTAAGTCTGCTCCCCGGCACCGCAAAATAAAATAAAAAGGTTCTGACTGCCTTCTCTTACCACGACGAGGAGTCTAGTGGCATCCCTAAACAGACACACTCGGAGCGCCCCATCTCCGTAAAGATAATTGCACCGGATGGCTCCGACGGGGAGGCGGGCGCCCCGCGGAGTCTCCTTTCCAAGGTCCGACACGGAGCCCCGGCTGAGTCCTGACCCGACCCTCCCGACTCAGCACCGGCCCAGCCAAGCGGCGGCGCAAACATGGCTGGCAGCCCCCGCGCCGCTGCCCAATGTGTGCCAGCGGCTCCGCATTGTTCCTCACTCGAGACAAGCGGGAAGAAAAGCGCCGGCGGAGCGGCGGCGGCGGGCCCGTCCCGGATCCCAGACGAGACTTGAACCCGTGACCTCGGGCGGGCACACAATGGGCGGCCGCGCGGGCCGCCCCACGCCCCGCACCGCGCTCCTCGGCCCGAGGCGACCCCGGAACCCGACTATTGTGTGCGGCGGCGACCCGCCGAGCCCGCACCCCGGACTCACACAAAGCGGCGGGGCGGGGTGAGGGCTCGGGCGGCGGAGCGCGGCGGGGCCCGGGGCGCCCCCCGTTCCCCGGCGTTCAAAGATGGTAGCTTCGGGGTCGCTTCAGAAACGCTCCCCGCGGGCTCGGGGTGCGCGCCCGGGCGAGCCGGGTCCGCGCCGCCAAACGACGCCCATCGCACGCGGCCGCCGCCGGCGCCGGGGCAGGAGCAGCCGCCGCCGCGCCGGGCGGCCGCGCTCCAGAAAGGGGCCGGGGCGGCGCGGCGAGCCGCAGGCCCGGGTCCCCCCACGGCGCCGGAGGTCGGGCCCGGGGTCCCTCCATCTTGAGGCCGGGAAGGAGCCGGCGCGCCCCGCACAACGGCAGGCAGGGCGGCCCTCGCAGCACCTGGCCGGGCCACCCCGTCCCGGGCCGCGCGCTCGTCCGCCCGCCCCCGGCCTGCCGGCCCGACCCCCCGCCCGGCTCCCGCGGGACACCCCGGCCCGGCTCGGAAACTCGCGGGTCCGACCCCGACCCCCGCTTCAACTTCACCCCGCGGCCCCGCGCCCCCTCCCCCACCCACGCAACGACCTCCCGAGCCCCCCCACGCCGCCCCTCGCTCCGCCCCGGGCCCCCAACCCCCACTTCCTCCGTCAGGCGCCGCGGCCCCCGGCTCCCCTCAGCCCCGGCCCCCTCCGCGCCGCCGCCGCCGCCCCCGGCTCCACACAAAGCTCCGGACTCACCGCGCGGCCGGTCCCGGGCGCCGCCGCCTCCGCCCGCCCGGGGACACGGACCGTCGAACCGCTGCTACGGGGCGCCGGCCGCCATTCGCTCCGCGGCCCTCCCCGCCCGCCCCGCCGCGGCGCCGGCCTCCGGCCCTCCCCGCGCCGCCCGCCCCGCCCGGCCGCTGCCGCCGTGTCCGGGCCACGGGTCCCTCAGCCGCCGCCGCCGCCGCCGCCGCCGCCGCCGCCGCCGCCGCCGCGATCCGGGCCGGCCAGGGCGGCCTGCAAGCCCCGGACGCCGGATGACCGGGCCCGCGGATCGGGATCCGGATTCCGGGCTGCGGTGGAGGCTGGAGCGAGCGAGCACAGGGGAAACCCGGAACCTGGATGGAGCCGCCGCGTCTCGGTCTCGGAATGCGCGGCCACTCGGAGCCCGGATTAGACAGCGGCTCCCGGAGCGCTGGAAAACCCGGCGAGCCGGTTAAATGAGCGATCAGGGGCAGAAACCTGGATCGGAGAGCTCGAACCTAACGCTCCTCCTCGTGGGAAGAACTGTCGCTGGGCCAGACGTCTTCGCCGAGGGGTCTCTGGGTAAGTGTCGCACCTCCGGCACAGGTCACCCTGGTGTTGGAGGCGTCCGCCGAGCGTGCAGCCGGCCAAGGGATGCGAGCGCGAGTGGCCACAAAGAACAGCACCGCAGGCACGGCGCTGGCTGCTTTCATCCATATTAGTCCTGCGATTCCGCAAAAGTAGCAACCCCCTAATTTTGTAGCCTTTGTTCTCCAGGTTTTCTAAAATTACTATTTGCTTTTCTTCCTTTTTACCAATCCCCCTGTTACCCAAATATATCACTGAATCACCAGCTCTTGTTGCTTTTTATTATCTGAAAGGCCTGTTCAGTGTGTTTCAGCCCTCCAGTCTAACGATTATAACTTTTATCAATTCTTCTTCACCATTCATCTGATTGCCTTGCACCCTGCCTGGCACACAGGAGAAATTGACGATCGCTTAAGTGAACACTGCCAACCCACCTCTCAGTTTCCAAATGTGTATTTTTCATGAATTCCTCCATCTACCTCCTTCCATAGCAAATAGAAATTTATCTTAATTATCGTGTATGCCCCGTATTGTTTTTTCTTTTTTTTTGCTTTTTGGGTCACACCCGGTGATGCACAGGGGTTACGCCTGGCTCATGCACTCAGGAATTACTCAGGGGATCATATGGGATGCTGGGAATCAAACTGGGGTCAGCTGCGTGCAAGGCAAATGCCCGCTGTGCTATTGCTCCAGTCCTCATACCCCATATTCTTAACCATTTTGGTCAACTGCAATTTTTTTTTTTTTGGCTTTTGGGATATACCCCGTGGTTCTCAGGGCATACTTCTAGCTCTGTGTTCAGGGATCACTCCTTGTGGAAGGGGGGACCATATGGGATGTCGGGCTGGGTTGGCCATGTGCAAGGCAAGTGCCCTACCCGCTGTACTATCTCTCTGGTCTTCAACTCTGCAATTTTTATCTTTTCTTTCTTCCCTCAGTACCAGGAATTCTTCGGTAATACCATTCAAAAGAATCTGTAACTTGGGAGATAGAGCCGGACCATAAAATCTCTTTCTCTTCCCATACACACACATGCAATTGGGAGAAGGGAGAGAGTTCTGATTAAAGATTATTCCATGCCTCTGGGGCTGGAGCGATAGCACAGCGGATAAGGCGTTTGCCTGGCACGCGGCCAACCCGGGTTCGATTCCCAGCATCCCATATGGTCCCCTGAGCACCGCCAGGAATGATTCCTGGGTGCATGAGCCAGGTGTGACAAAAAAAGAAAAAAAAAGATTATTCCATGCCTCTCTGGTCTAGGATGAATAATCTCCCTTTGGCCCATCAGTATGAGTACTTCTAGAACACGAGGACAGAAATGATCCTGGGAGGGCTGGAGTAATCATACTGCAAGTAGGGTGCCTGTCTTACACGAGGCCTTCTCAGGTTCCATCCCTGCCTAGACTGATCCAGGAGTGCAGAGCCAGGAGTAAGCCCTAAGCACTGTTGGATGTGGCCCCCAAACAAGCAAAAAGAAATGATCTGGGGCTGGAGAGCTAGTACAGAGGGTAGAGCATTTGCCTTGCATGCAGCCAACGGGGCCCCAGTATTCCACATGGTCTCCCAAGCACCACTAGGAGTGATCCCTGAGTACAGGAGTATGCCCTGAGCATTGCCAGGTATGGATTAAAAACGGAAGAAAGGAAGGAAGGAGAGAGAGAGGAAGGAATCAAGTAAGCAGTCAAGCCCGGGAAAAAACAATCTTTAAATCTGTCTGGTGTGGTCTTACTAGTCAGAGTTCTACTTAGCAAGTCTAAGAGAAAGTATAGTTTATAGTGTTTTAGGATGTCATTAAATTAAGGGATAAAAGTCAAGCCAAAGGAAAGTGAATATTCCTACAGTGAACCTTGCTGTTTAGCCTGAGAAGTTCTCAAACCTGGAAGAAACTTTTAAAATCTCAACTAGATGGTTTTGTTTTTAATTTTTATTGAATATCTATGATAGACCATTACAAAGTTTTTCATGATTGGGTTTCAGTCATACAATGATTCAAAACCCATTCCTCCACCAGTGTATATTTCCCATCACCAATGTTCATTTCCCTTCCAGGCCCCCCAGGCTCCCCCCATCCCCCAAAGTCTGCCTTTGTGGCAGGCACTTTTTTCCTCTCTCTCTCCTTTTGTGCATTATGGTTTGCAATACAAATATTAAGAGGTCATCATATTTGTTCAGGGCATTCGGTATTTTTATCCAGACTGTAAGACTGGAGTAGCTTTTCAATTGGGTGGCCGCTTTGGGGTGTGATGTGACTGCCAAGGCTTCTTGAAGTACAGGGAGATGGGGGAGGTAGCCCATCCCAATCCTGAGAAAGCCTGGAGATTTCAGTCACAAAACCCACATAGCCGAATTTTCAGCAGATTTTATCTTGGCGAGGTACATTCCAGACAATGGAGTCATGCCAGGGGTATGGCGGCAATTTTGGAGTGTGGGAGCAAGCAGCTACCTTGGACTCTGCTTGGGCAGGCACCAGACCGACCTGCCCCCCCTCTAGTTTACCCTAGTCTGCTCAGCCTTTCGTGGGTCCAAGATTAACTGTGGCTTTTGATCTCTTTCAAGATTTATTTATCAGTAAGCAAGGCTGATAAATGAGCATGTAAAGCTGAGCCAGAGGTGGTTTCTGGGCTTGGTTCCCACATACCTAACATTTGGCCATTTCATTTCTCTGGAAACTTGGTCACGAGTTGTTGGGCTCCAGCCAGAGGTACAGTGGCAATTTTGGGATATCAGGAAGCCTCAAGGCAGCATCAGGCTGATGCTCTCGCACTTCAGGTACCAGCTGACCTGTTGACCGCTGGCAGCTCCATACCCCCAAGTACTAGATGTTCTTTACAGAAGCATTTTTTTTGTTTTGAAGCCACAACTAGCTGAGGGGTTATTTCCGATGTGGTGTTGGTGGTGATGGTGGAGTGGGGGTGTCCCTCTAGCAGTGCTCAAGGGACCAGGCAGTGCTCAGAGACCAGCACCCAGGTGGTGGTGATCCCACATGCAAAGTCAACACACCAGGCTTTTGAGCTCTCTCCCTGGCCTCCACAGGAGAATCTTAATTTTTCTCTTCCCGTTCCCCAAGGCTAATTATGATCTATAGGACAGATAATGGTCTATAGGTTATGGTCTATAGCACTATAGGATATATCTATTTTGGACATCCCAGGAACAAAAAATGCCTTATGACATTTTTAAGTGGCTGAAAATAATTTTAGGCCCAGTAGATTATCTGAAACTCCTTTTTCACTGTCTACAAGCTTTATTGGCTCATAGGTATATTCATTCATGTTTATATATTATCCATGGATTCATTTACACTACAACAGAAAAGTTGAACAGTTGGAGTTTCTAACACTTTTTTTTCTTTTTTTGCTTTTTGGGTCACACCCGGCAATGCACAGGGGTCATTCCTGGCTCATGCACTCAGGAATTACCCCTGGCGGTGCTCAGGGGACCATATGGGATGCTGGGATTCGAACCCGGGTCGGCCGCGTGCAAGGCAAATGTCCTACCCGCTGTGCTATCACTCCAGCCCCTTCACTTCTAACACTTTTAAAGCTTGAGTTATTTGACCTTTTATCAAAAAGGTATATTGACCTCTTCAAGCACTGTACTGGAGAATTTTTTACTGCTGGTAAATGATTTTACAATAATGTTCTATAATTATACTACCAAATTCAGAAGTCACTAGCTACATGAAGCTGAGAACATTTGAAATATAGTTGATGTGACTGAAGAGTTGGTCTCTTCATTTAATTGATATAACCATATGTGGCTAGTGGTTACTCTATCAGATGATAATTATAGACTCTTCTAAAAATCTTCTAAGTGAGGTAGGAACCTCCTTGCATATGGCTGACCCTTGTTCAATCCCCAGCATCCCCTTTGGTGCCCTGAGCCTCACCAGGAGTGATACCTGAGCACTGCTGGGTGTGGCCCCAAGACCAAAACTATCTCCTGTGACATACTTTTCTATGAACCCTCCATGCCTCCCACACTCCCCAGCCCTATTTACCTGCCTCCAAGCTAGTACAGTACATAAGAGATTTTCTTTAGGAGCACTTTCATTTAAATGGAAAGCTAAAATCTATCTACCAAGTTTCATCCGGGATTTATTCTACATTGTGTGCAAAATACATAAGATGTGCTCTCCATTGTCAGAGGATGGCATGGTGACTTTCTTCTCGTGAGTCAAATTAAAAGGTCCTCCACATGAGGATTCCCTGCTAGTGTGCGCAATATGGATCACCTTCCTCCAAACATTCATAGAAGTTGAGGGCAGCAAATATGTGCTTGCTATTTGAATCTCAAGGGGAAACATGCTTTCAATGTAAGACTTTCTTTCCCCAAGGCATAGTAAACTGAAGTTAGCTGATCTCTTTAATAAACGTTTGCTCTTTTTCTGGCCTTTTCTACAACCTTCTTGATCTTGGTTAAGTAGCCCTAGTAATGCATTAAAAGTTATTAAGCTTAGGGGCTGAAGCAATAGCACAGCGGGTAGGACGTTTGCCTTACACGCGGCCAACCCGGGTTTGAATCCTAGCATCCCATATGGTCCCCCGAGCACCTGCAGGGGAAATGCCTGAGTGCATGAGCCAGGAGTAACCCCTGTGCATCGCCAGGTGTGACCCAAGAAGCAAAAAAAAAAAAAAAAGTTACTAAGCTTAAAAAAATCCACAGAAATAGTCTTTACTGTAGGCAGTAGTTAAAATGATGAGATGTGTTTATAACTCATTTAAAAACTATTTGTTACATGTAAAAATAATCCTTTTCTTTTGTTTGGTTTTTTTGGTTTGTTTGGTTTTGTTTGGTTTATCACACCTGGAGATATTCAGGGTTACTTACACCTGGTTCCCGGCGGTGCTAGGGGTCCATAAGGAATATAGGGGATCAAACCTGGCCGTGTGCAAGGCAAAACTAACTCTCCACTGTACTACTGCTTGAGTCCCTAAAAATAATCTTTGAAGTCTGAACTTTTTGGATTTGGAGATAGTATAGTGGGTAGGGCAAGTGCCTTTGACCTGCGTTCAATCCCTGGCACCCTGTGGTCCCAAGAGCACCGGGAGCGAGCCCTGAGTGCAGAGCTAAGAGTAAACCCTGAACACTGCTCGGTGTGGCCCAGAAAGAAAAAAGTATGTTTTCACACCTATTGGGGAGGTGGGGAGGGAGAGAGGAATGGATTTACGCAAACTCACAGCTTAAAAGGAGATACGGAACTCTTAAATCATTAGTCCAACTAGCGTAGCAAGCAAAAATAAGAAAGAAAAAAGGGAAAATACAACTACCACTTAGTCTATTCCATTCCAAACATGACTGCAAAATGAAAGCAGCCTTGATCCTGACAGGGCAGGATTCCAGTCTCAGGTCTATCTTACTCTGCACTATAATTAAGGCCGAGTCTAGCCCATAAAAGAAAACCAAACCTAAAACACAAGAATCATTTAGGCACTATACAAATTTAGGGCCAAGGAAGCAACCTTCCAAAAGGGGTATTTAGGCTCTGGAGGGAAACCAGCTTAGATACGTAAACTTCCCTAAGCCCAGAGGAACTTCCCTGAGTTAGAGGGTCATGCTGCAAAGTGTTATAAAGCACTGCACAGGCTATTCCTGAGCAAGTCTGTCCTCAGGCTGCTAAAAATTTCCTTGAGGTCTGAAATTATGTTATTCATCACCGGGCAACTGAAGGCATCTATCCCCAGGTCTCTCACACTCCCCCTCCCCGCCAGTCTCCATAAATCAAAGAGGAACCTTATACCACTCCATGTGAACTCCAGACAGGCTCTTCCAGTCTAACTGTGAAAAGAAGTTTTCATATTTCAAATTACTCCACCATTTACTCTTGTGGCTCCAGTTGCTTATTTTGGATGCGGAGGTAGGTTCTTAATAACCAAGTAATGTTCTTGTAGACTTTGTCGCAGCACACAGATGGCTGCAGAACCTGGACTTTTGTAGCTCATGATGTTTTCTTTGGGCATGCGTACACACACTGTCCAGGGAGGAAATGAATTCAGACTCTTCTGGTATTTAGGCTGTTCAAATAAAAAAGGCAGATCCACCTTTTGTTCTCCCTAACTCTTCACTTCTTGCCCTTATTTAGATATTTAGAAAATCAGACCGGACTGGGGATGTGGTTAAGTGGTACAGCACATAACTTGCATGTATGAGGTCCTGGGTTTGATCACCATACGAAAGAAGAAAGCTGGGGCCAAAGAGATAGTACAGCAGGTAAGTCACTTGCCGTGCATACAGCAGATCTGGGTTCAATCCCAGGTGCCTAATACGTTCCCCTCAGCTATATCAGAAGTGATTTCTGAGCACAAAGCCAGGTGTGGCCTCAAAACAAAAAAAGGGAAAAAGAGCTGGGGGCCACAGTACAGGGGGGAGGGCATTTGCTTTGCATGCAGCTGACCTAGGTTCAACCCCAGCATCCCATATGGTCCCCTGAGCACCGCCAGGAGTAATTCCTGAGTGCAGAGCCAGGAGTAGCCCCTGAGCATCGCAAATATGACCCCAAAACAAAGAAAAAAAGTGGGGGGAGGAATCAAAAATCTGCCCCAGCATAGAACTTAGAGGTTGCTACTGCTTGTTGTTTGTTCAACTTTTCATTGCATAGCTAACTCAATGGGGCTTCATTAATAACCCTGTATAAGGTCAACAGGAGGCTAGAAAAGAAACTTTTTTTCCTAAAGAGGTGCCTTTAGTTGTCCTTCACACTTCCTACACATAAGTTAAACAGGGAAAGGGAATACTGCATGATTGTATCAGTAAAAAATTAGGTGGGTTTCCCCTGGGAATCCAGAGTGATCAGGTCCTGAAAAACTAGTGCCTAGAGCAATGCAACAAGAAGGGTTCACAGCTGAGTGAACATCAATGCATAATGAGTGCAATTAAGCTCATTGTGCATTTCAATGGAAATAAATGCTGAATATGAAGGATTAAAGAAAGGGGAAATTAATCTTTTTCATAACACAGGGTACTTTTTTTTTCTCTCCCTCATGCTTTCTTTTTAAGCACACAACTGCTGGAGAGAATCCAACTTCCAGTGTGGTAGTGCTGCCTTATGAAAATCAGAACATTGCACATTTAAGATCATGAATTTCCTGAGTATGCGGCAATTCAGATTTTGACAGCTCTCCTGACAGCTCTCCTGAACAGCCTCAGGAAAAAACTGAGTGGGGTCAAAATGGCTTGTAAAAAATCTCACTCCAGACTAACCTCCTGCTTTCCAAATCTCATGGTTTCCTGGGCTGTGGATGATTTTAAAAAGTTTGATTTGGGGATTTGGGGAATTTGGGTGCTTTTACTACAGGGATTTTATTCTCCAGTGTTTCTAGTTCTCCCAGCTTAAGTGATGCTTTTGCAACAGTAGCAATATCAAAAGGACCAATTCAAGTTGTCTAATGTCCTAACCTCCCAAACCAAAACGAGTAAAGTAGCAGCACCTCTTCAGGTTAATGTATGTCTGCCAAAGAAAGTTGCTCAGGTGCTGTGTAGTCTGCTTTCTGTTTTGTTTTGTTTTTGCAAGTTACTCAGCTTTTCAAGACTGTTCACATCAAGAAGTGCTGGGCAGGGCCAGGAAGAGAGATGGTTCGACAGGCTCAGCTCAGGCTCTGCAAGTAGGAGGCATGTTTGATCCCTGGAACTGTGTATGTGTAGAGCTCTGAGCACTGCCAGGTTCAAAACCCAACCCCGGTGCCAGAAATAGCCCCTGAGTGCTTGTTGGAATTGGCCACAAAACAAAACACAAGGATATGTGGGACTAGAGCAGAAAACTTGCTGAAAATAATTTTTTTCTTCCGTACAGGTTTGTATTAAATAATTTGTCAAACATCCTAATACTCTATCAGGCTATCACTTTGGGTTTTTGTTTGTTTTCTGGGCCACCCCTGGCAGTGCTCAGAGCTTACTCCTGGCTCTGTGCTCAAGAACTCTTAAATGAGGTTCAGGGAACCACATGGAGTGCCTAGGATTGAACCTGGTTAACCGCGTGCAAGGCAAGTACACTCCCTACCTTTTGCTCCAGCGTCATCACTTTGAAAAACGACTTTTCAATTCTCTTAACTACAAATCCAAACCTTAGGAAAGTAATTGCAATTTGTTCCTTTTCCTTTTAATACTGTTCTAAGAAAAATGGCAAAGACCTAGAAATTTTAAAATAGGTCTTTATAAATAAAGTATCCAAAGATTTTGATCTGTTTCACAAAGTTAAGAATCCCACTCCATAAGAAAAATATACAGATTTTGGTAAGAGTTAAAATTCTGAGAGATTTAAGACTGACACCAAGCCTTTAAATTTCTACTGTTTCAATTCCAAAGGACCAGTGGATAGCAACTTCAGTACACAAAACTCCACACAGCTGTACAGTCCCTTTTCTCCTGGGTCAGAAGGCTTTATTCTGCTTCATTAACCCCTTCTTTGCTCCTTGATGGATCTTGGAATCCAGTTTCCCTGAAAGAGAGAAAAAGAAACTCTCATTACTTTTTAAATTTGCAATGCAAATTTTTCATGGCCTGCCAGATCTTTTTGTTAATATGTTCCTGTCACATTCAATTAAGTGGCTTTGGGACTCAGACAATTTCATTCTGCAGGAACAGAGGCAACAGGGACACACAAACACACATGCTCATGTCCTGGCACTCACTGGTCTAGAGAAGCAAAGATGTTGATTCTGTAGAGGAAAAAAAAAATCACATTCTCTAGGTATTCGACTCTAAGGCCAGTGTTTAAAAGAATATACACATACACTGAGGCCAGAGGCTTCACACAGGGGAAACCCATTCCTTTGACCTGTTCACTGAACGTAGTACACGAAGCTTCTGCAGTGAGGAAAGTGGTTTGCCTCACCCCTCTGAGGCCTCTACCTCCCTGAGGAACTGATCTGAGACAGTGCAGTAAGAATCCACAGTGAAGGCTTGGCTGTAAAAGGGCCCTGACACCAGCTCAGAGGAACAAGCGTCATAGGTTGTATGACTCCAGTATTAAAAGTTAGAAACATGCACTCCTCTGCTCTCAAGTGACCCTAAGGAACAGCCTTTCATTGATGTGGTCACTGCCCTCTGACCTCTCCACATTCTACAGCTAGAGCTGGGGCGGCAGTTCTAGGCACCACCTTCATGTCCTAAATAGAATCTTCAAGTTCCCTCCTGTCTGCCTGGACTGAAATGAGATCCTGAAGATTGTTTCCTCCCACAAAAAGGCATGTGAAGGGCAAGAGTACAGTGGGTGAGGTGCTTGCCTTGCATGTGGCCAACCCAAGTTCAACCCCCAGCATCCCATCTAGTTCTCAGAGCCCAGCCAGGAGTGATACTTGAGCACAGAACCAGGAGTAAGTCCTGAGCACTGCATTTTCGGGTGTGGCTCCAAAAGAAAAACAAATTCATGTACAGCCAACACCAAAATGAAGGATGAAAACAAATAACTCACTTCAGTTTCAGCCTGAAAAGCAAAGATAAAGAATGCAAGGAGCCTCCCTCAGAGACAGAGGGTGTTTTGAGGTTTGTTTCTCCCTTTTAGCCTCTAGAAAGCACACCTACACTCTCTGGGCTTCCTCAGAAATGGTCAAGTGCCACCCCAAATATGTACTGCTGATTTTCAACTGGGTGTTGGAACTCAGAGGACTCCCAGGGAAGAATTCTGATACCTCAGGCGGTAAGGCTGGAAATTCAAAAGTGTGCCAGCAGTCGGGCAAGTGGGTTTGAAACAGGTATCCTTTGTATCCCTAATACCACAACAGCGATTGCCAAGCGATAGGAACTCAATAAACATTTTCAGCAAATAAATTATAACAAAGAAGGTAAACACTACACATTTCAAAACTTTTACATTACAGGGCCTCCTCCTAACCCAAAATAGAAGTGCTCAGAAACACGAGTGACCAGTTAAGGGCCACAGAGAAGTATTGTGTTTCATTCAGCTTTTCAGGACAAGCTGCTACAGCACTGGGTATTCCACTTGGAACTCTATATCGAGTGAAACCCACATTTCAGTTTCGGCCTCACTGTGAGACTCTCAGGAAGTCACCTCATCATTCTAGCCTTCAACTTTTCCAACGCTAACAGGGAGAGCTGGTACTGAAGGCCCCTTCAAGCTCTTATACTGTGCCCCACAAAGAAAATGTCAAGTTGAATGATTTATTTCTAAGACAATCCGATAAAATGGAAAGTGCAAGAAATCCGAAGGGAGAAAAACTTGAACAAAATACAACTTTTTCTGAGTATGTTTACTTAATTGTACAATAAATAAAGGAAAATAAAATCCTACTTACTAAGCTGTGGTGACGAGTCATTGCCTTATTAGTTTACACACTACCTTGTTAGTTTACACATTTTGCCAATCAAATGACAAATTGAAATAATCATGCTAAAATGCTTTATAAACTCAAAGTCTGCTGGAGAGATAGTACAGCAGGTGTTTCCCTTATACACGGTTGACCCAGGTTCAATCCCTGACACCATAACCACATATAATCCCCCAATCCCTGCCAGGGGTAATCCTTGAGCACAGAGAGCACCTCTGGGTATGAAACCCCATTCCCCAACCCCACCCACCCACACACACACACACACCAAAAAAAAACCCACAAAAACTCAGAGACTGCTAAAAAATGTAAGGGGAACTGAACAGTTAATGCTCAAATTTGGTAGTTCAATTTCTTATGGTCTGTTTAATTTTCCACGTAAGTGTAAGCAAGTCTTTTATCTGTTTCAGCTTCCCAGTATGGGAAATGGGGAGGAGCCAAGGATATAACTCAGTGTAGGGTGCTTGCTTCACATTTGCTGTGCCCTGGGTACAGTCTGACACCACCAACAAAAAATAAAAAATAAAAAATTCTACAGATGAATGATTGTAGTGTGCACTGCCTGTTTTCTTGATGTGTTAGGACTAATACTAGTTTATATTCACTTAGATGGGCTGGAGTGATAGCACAGCGGGTAAGGCATTTGCCTTGCACAAGGCTGACCCAGATTCGATTCCTCCACCCCTCTTGGAGAGCCCAGCAAGCTACCCGTGGTGTATCCGATATGCTAAAAACAGTAACAAGTCTCACAGTGGAGATGTTACTAGTGCCCGCTCGAGCAAATTGATGAGCAATAGGGTGACAGTGATACAGTGAATAAGGACTACTGGAGCTGGAGCAGTAGTACCATGGGGAGGGCACTTGCCTTGCACATGGCTGACCAGGTTTGAAATCTAGTACCTATATGGTCTCCTGAGTCCTCCAGGATTGATCCCTGAGTGCACAGCCAGGAGTAAGCCCTGAGTAACACCAGAGATGGCCCCCAAACAAAACAAAACAATCTAACAAAAAAACGGACTACCTTCTTCATACTCTCAAAGTTTAAGAACATTCCAAGAGTAATTTTCAGAAGACTCCAGTCTGACTGTGAGAGCCTTCAATGAGACTGAATGAGGTAAATTCAATCCATTGGAACAAAGTACTCAATGGTGGGTAATCTCTAGCTTTAATGGAGAACAAATAAGAAAAAGAAGACAAAGAGAGAGGATTTTCAGGACATTCCCAGGGACTCAGAAGTTTCTTTTGATCTGCAGACTGGCTAAGAAAACCACGTATGGGGCCAGAGAGAGAGTTAGCCAACCCTGGTTTGCTCCCTGGCAACATTTGATCCCACCATCTGGGATCACTCCTGAGCATGGGACAGGCAGTAACTCCTGAATACTGCCAGATGTATCTTCCCCCCAAAAGAGGAGATGATGACTACCAATACTAACTCATGGTCAGTAAAAAGCAAGAGATTGGAGCTTTCTGCATGATGAAATTGCCATGGTTACATGCAGATCACAGAAATTGTGAGTTATAGTTTAGTCTTTCAAGACCTGTGACCTGGACATCCAACTACAGTAAAACAAATTACTCTTTTTCGGGGTGGGGGGGGTGGGGAGGAGGGGAAGTTTGAGCCATCTATGGTGGTGCTCAGGGAACCATGTGGTATGTAGGCCTTTCACATGTGAAGCATATGCTCAATCCTTTGAGATCTCTCTGGCCCACAGTACTCTCTCACTTGGGATTGGGAGCAGAGAAGACGACACGGGTGTTTGGACTACGCCCAAGTGTGCTCAGGAGTGATTAACCCTGGGAGCTTGGGGGACTCTCTGGGGTGACAGAGATTGAACCTGTGAGAACTTCACCCAAGGCAAACAACTTACCCCCTACACTATCTCTCCAGCCCTAATATTAGGGATAAAAATATCCCTAATATTTTTACATTTAGTACACACTGTGTTTTAATATAACTACATCCTTTTTTCTCTGGGGGTGGAGGGTATGGGCAATGCTCAGGGGGACCAAATGGGATGCTTGGGACTGAACCCAAGCCAGCCATGTTCAAGGCAAAAACTCTTACTTGCTGTACTATAGCCTCTGTCCCTAAAACCACATCTTTAATGACAGTGCATAAAAGAAAATCAAATATATGTGCAACAGATGAGCAAGAAAGTAAAATGGGAAAAAGGTTTTGTCATCAGTTGATATAGTTCTCATAGAGATTTTCACATGCTTTACATAAGACTAAGGTACTATATAAATGAATTTATATTACATATAGTTTAGTTAAACAGATGCCCTTTATCTCTTGGAGGACTCAATCTATATACTCTTTCACATTTCCTAATTTGAGCTGATAGGTAAGTGATATCATATTACACATTTCTCTGTTTAGAATTATTTTGAAAAACATTATTACCTCCAGATTACACAAGCTCAAGTCTATATATCCAAAACTGTATTAAAACACTCATTTTATGATACATTTAACACATGATACAACATGTAAATCAGTTATATTCTGAAAGCTCACTTGCAAATCAGAGGTCTGGAACTTGGAATACACAAACTTCTCTTTCTTTCTTTTTTTTTTTTTTTTGTTTTTTTTTTTTTGTTTTTTTTGGGTCATACCCGGCAATGCACAGGGGTTACTCCTGGCTCTTCACTCAGGAATTACCCCTGGCGGTGCTCAGGGGACCATATGGGATGCTGGGATTAGAACCTGGGTTGGCCGCGTGCAAGGCAAACGCCCTACCCGCTGTGCTATCGCTCCAGCCCCTTGGAATACACAAACTAACAGAACTATTTCATAAAAGGTTCCATCCACTGAGGATACAGCTCAGGCCCTTCCACAACACCTCACAAAGTGGCTAGGTTCGTAAGCTATTACACAAAACAAATTTATTTCTGTTTTAGTTTTTGTGCCATGCCCGGAGGTACTCAGGTCTAAACTTCTAGTAAGCTCGGGGATGCTTAGGATTGAACTTGGGTCAGCGCTCTACCTGCTCTACTATCTGTCACTGTCATCATCACTGTCATCCCACTGCTCATCGATTTGCTCGAGCAGGCACCAGTAACATCTCCATTGTGAGACATTGTTACTGTTTTTGGCATATCGAGTATGCCACGGGTAGCTTGCACGCTGTACTATCTACAAAAAAAAAATTGGGGGTGGGGGCCCCCACCTAGTTGATGCTCAGGGGTTACTCCTATCTCAGCAGTCAGGAATCAATCCTGGGATGTGAAGGATTGAGCCATTATGCAAGGCAAGCACTTTACCCACTGTACTATCACTCCAGCTCCTTTACAAAAGTAAAAAACATTTAGGCTACTGATCTGTACATGGAATACTAATATTATTAATTACAATAAAACTTAAATCCTTCATGTAACTGTCTCTAGAAGAAAATGTGAAGCATTTCAAATTTTGAGTCAAGAATGTATTTTGCCCCTGTGGCTGTGGGATGAAAGACTTTTCCATCTATAAACTACTGATGGTTTTATGGCCTAAGAAAAGGAAACTAGTAAGCATACAGGTTTTTTTAGGGATGCTAAGAAAGAATTAAGGGTAAAAGGATGAGGAGTTTAAGGAAATAAGCTAGACAAAATCCTCAGGATGGGTTGGTCCCTCTTAAGAGATATTTTTCTTTTTTTAGGGTTTTTTTTTTTTTTGCTTTTGGGTCACACCCAGCGATGCACAGGGGTTACTCCTGGCTCATGCACTCAGGAATTACTCCTGGCGGTGCTCGGGGGACCATATGGGATGCATCGAACTTGGGTCGACCGCATGCAAGGCAAACACCCTACCCGCTGTGCTATCACTCCAGCCCGATATTTTCTTTTTCTGAGAGACACAGAAATCATTCAAATGGCTCTTATTGATTTGATTTAAAAAAAAAAAAAAACTCACTGCTTAAGACCAGGGAGAGAACTAAATGGGCTGAAGTGTCTGCATTGCCTGATCCCCAACATCTCTGGGTAGGACGAAAATACTGAGGAGGGCAGAGCCCTTGAGTGCCCCTAGAGCAGCAAAAAATTAAAAAAAAGCACAAGCGGGCCAGAGCAATCATAGTATTGTGGGCAGGGTGCTTGCCTTGCAGGTGACAACCCAGATTTAATCCCTGACACTTCATAGGGCCCCTAAGCCCAGCCAGGAGTGATCCCTGAACACAGAACCAGGAGTAAGCCCTGAGCACCATCAAGTGTGGAGAAAAAAAAAGGAGCCAGAGATAGTACAGCAGGTATAAGGTATAGTGCTTGTCTTGGGTTCAATCCCTGGGACCCCATATGGCCCCCTAAGAAGCACCAGGAGTGATCCCTGAGTGCAAAACCAGGAATAAACTTGAGCACACCAAGTATGGCTCAAAAACCAAAACAACAGCAACAACAACAAAAATAAAAACACAAAAAATGATGCTTAAAAAAGGTCAGAGAGAGCACAGCACATGAGCACATATTTTACATGTAGCTGACTGGAGTACCACATGATCCCCTGGGCACCAGAGTAACAATGGATCACAGAGCAGTGAGGAAGTCCTATGCACCACCCACCAGGTGTGGCCCCAAATTAAAAAAAAGAGTCTTTAAATTTTTAGAGTAAAGGCTGAGAAACAGTATCAATGTTGTCATTGGCAACAGCTTAATACTGCCGGAAGGAGTATTACAGGGGAGCAAAGCACCACCTCCTCCCAGGACTTCTATCACAAAATAGAACCTTTTGGCTTAGAAAAAGATTTTAAATGTAATGGGGTTCTAAATAAAAGCTAATTGTGATTCATTAACATTTCAGTAATTGTGGATCCAGGTACACATTGAAAAGGCTATATTAGTTTATTTAACATTATAGTCACCAGTAAACATAATCATTTAATCTCCCAACACTTGAGATGCCACAGAACAGGGCAAAACGAGAATTTTCTTAAAAAGTGAGATAACCAGGGGCTGGAGCGATAGCACAGCGAGTAGGGCATTTGCCTAGCACATGGCCGATCCGGGTTCGATTCCCAGCATCCCATATGGTCCCTTGAGCACCGCCAGGAGTAATTCTTGAGTGCAAGCCAGGTGTGACCCAAAAAGCCAAAAAAAAATGAGATAACCAGACTAAAAGAAAAAATGTTAGTTCATCAAAGTTTATGACTTACAGATTTTTGGATTTCCTTTAATAGGAAACTTCACAATCATTTCCTGGGGATTTGCACAGATGAAAACAAACGGAGAATCTGATTCTTGACTCATGTCTGGATACTATGAAATAGAAAAGTAAGAAATTCAGGCAAGTTGGAGCAGTTTTTGAATTTTGAGATCAAATGGTGATAGCCCTCTCCATTTCAGTCAGATAAAGAATGAACTCAACAAGTAAAAACAAACCTTCCAATGTCCTCCAGGCCCAGTGATTATTTTTGTCTCCCCATGGTGCTGCGAACTGAACCCAGGGTCTCTCACTTGAAAAGGCAAAAGGTCTACCACTAAGCCATGGCATTGGCCAAGCACATCCTGGTCTTCCATAGTCTACTGCCAACCATTTCCCTTTCAATCGGGAAAACAGCTTCCTAGGAAAGTGTGTCTGACATCTTGCAAGAACCAAATCCTGGGGCTGCTGAGATAGGACAGCAGATAAGGCACTTGCCTTGAATGTGATTAGAACCCGATTGACCGGGTTCTAATCCCTGGTACTCTATATGGTCACCCAAGCCCTCCCAGGAATGATCCCTGATTCCTGAGCCGGGAGTAAGCCCTGAGCACCCAGCATGTGGCCCCAACCAAAAAGTGGAAAAAAAAGACTGTCTATGCAACTCTTTCAGAGGTATTTAACAGAGGCCTTCACTAATGAAAAGTAAGGAAAATGACTAATTCTGAAAGGTATGCCCATGCAAATGCTGTCTTGCTGGGTGCATTCCAAACTTCTGAGGGTGTAAAGGTAACTGGTAGAACAATTCTGAAAAGTACATTGAATCCTTTGGTTCCCTATCACACACAAAATTTGAATCCTTAGAGGACTTTTATTCTTTCTGCAAAGACAGCCGCAGAAGTTCCTTAGTGAGGGGCCGAAGCAAGAGTACAGCGGGTAGGGTGTTTGCCTTGCACGTGGCCGATCTGGGTTCGATCCCTGGCATTCCATATGGTTCTCCCAAGCACCACCAGGAGTGATTCCTTAGTGCAGAGTCAGGAGTAATCCCTGAGCATCGCTGGGTGTGACCCCCCAAAAAAGAAGTTCCTTAGTGAGACTAAGCTGGCCACAGTCACCACTTAACCACCTTGCAGCTGGCATTAAGTATTGTTTGTCTAAACCCTGCTGATCCGGTGTTTCATTCTTCTGGTTGCGGGGATATCGTATACTGGGTGGAACTGACAAATACGCTCATAGGATACTAGAGGTGGACATCACTACTGGAAGAGCCTTTCTCCAAGTAACTATCATCAAACTGAGTTTCACTAGCTAAAAAGTGTCCTCAAAGACCTCCGAGACTGTACCTGCTGTAGCAGGTAGGGCACTTACCTTGCACACAGCTCATTTGGGTTTGGTTCTCAGCACCACCGCTCTCCTGAGCCTGCCAGGAGTGACCCCTGAGCACAGAGCTAGGAATAAGCCTCAATCACTGAGCCAGAAGCAAGGCCTGGGCACTAACCACAAGTGGTCCCCAAACCATAAGTAAAGTGCCCAGTCCGCTAAAGATATAAAGATTTGCAGAAGAATTGGAGACTTCAGGATTTTTTGTGTTTGTTTTTTCGTTTTCTAAAAAAAAGAAAATTTCTCTATCATTAGTGGCAGCACAAACTTCCAGAGCCCTTCTCTGAGGCAGCTGTGTTTGCTGTGGCCAACACAGGAGGAAGGAATGGCAGTGTATGGGGCAGCATCAGGTGGGCAGGTGTGGAGTGCCTGGTACCAAGAATCAGCAACATGCTATCCCAGGCAGGGTCCCGATGTCTGTGGTAGAAAATAAAGACTAAAGGGGGAAGGGGAAACCCTTTTCATGCCTTATCCCCGTATTTCCTTAGAACACAAGAAAGAGCTGGGTTGGAGCGACGGTACAGTGTTAGGTCCCTTGACATGACAGACCTGGGGTCAATCCCTGGCACCACAGATGCTCCCCCAGGAAGCCTGCCAGGAGTGATTCCTGAATGTAGAGCCAGGAGTGATCCCTGTACGAAGCTGAGTGTGACTGCAACCCGCCCCCTCTCCTCCCACCTACACCCCCTCCCTCGCAACTGAAAACAAAGAAATAATAAGAGAATACAAGGAAAAGTGAGGTCCGGCTCTTACTGTGGAAGTGCTTTGGCTGCTGTCAACATGCAAAACCTCATTCTACAGGGTCAGAGCAGCAGCCACCAGATGATTCTCTCTCTTCTAGCAGAACCCTCTGCCAGGACACTGTGGCTCTGTCCTTCCCAAACTGGGAGCTTTCCAGTCATTCCTGCCTAAATTTTACATTCTCTTGTTACTGATCAAGCCACACTGAATACGTACATATGTTGAAATGTGGAAATAAATTTGCTTTGTTCTGATTTTTGGGTCACACCTGGCAAAGCTCAGGGCTTATTCCTGGAAGGGCTCAGGAGACGATGTGGGATACCAGGGATCAAACCAAAGTCAGCTGCATGCAAGGCAAGTGCCTAAACCCCTGTATTATCTCTCTGGTCCCACAAATATGGCTTTGGTTCTCAGATGACTGGTATACTGGGCTGAAAGATAGATTAGACCAGCTGTTTGGTTTGGGGCCACACCAGTGGTGTTCAGGGCTCAAATACCATCATCACCCAAATATCATCATCAAGTATATTACTTAATTTAAATTATTTGGGCCTCCTGTATTAACAATGAAGATTCCACAGGGCAGGATTTTGTTTTATTTTGGCCACATCTGGTGATACTTAAGGCTTACTCCTGGCTCTGTGCTCAGGGATCACTTCTGGCAGGGCGTGGGGACCATAATGGATGCTGGGGATCTAACCCAGGTCAGTGAAAGTATAGTTCAAGACCCAGGGCAGGGTTTTGTCTTTTAGTTTTTCCCATGATCAGGGGCTACTTCCAGTTCTGTGCTTGGGGGATGCTGCCAATGGTGCTCAACGGGCCATAAAGTGCCTGCTTCGGGCATGTTAAGTATGAACCCGCTCTCCCATATCTCGATTTTTGTGTTTCCTCATCATTAAGAATTGTGCTAGCACACAGTGGGCAAATGATAGAGATTTGTTCAAGAAAGGACAGAAAATTTAAGACACTGGACAAGAGAGAGAGAGGAAGAAAGAAAGGGGGAGAGAGAGGGAAGAAAGAGGAAGAAAGAGAGGAGCGGGGGGAAGAGAGGGGGAGAGAGAGAGAGAGAGAGAAAGAGAGAAGAGAGAGAGAGAGAGAGAGAGAGAGAGAGAGAGAGAGAGAGAGAGAGAACACTCCACAGGCACAAGCACAAGCTCGTGCAGAAGTTCAGGTTCAGTCTCTGGTATTGTGTGGGCTCCTGGGCAGAGCCAATAGCGACTCCTGAGCACAGAGCTCGGAGAAGCCCTGGAGCACAGCCAAATATGGCTCCCAAGCCAAATCCCGCTGCACCACACCCCCCAGCCATTTTACCAAATTTAACACAAAGGTTATCTTAATCATGCTAAAAACATATGCAGGGAACTAGACACTCAAAGGACTAGAACTGGGGGAAAAGCAAGTGTATCCCTGTAACCTGTTATCCCTCAAGCTAAACTGAAACTTTCATGTCATGTCAAGTGGCCAATAAGGTCTTATGTTTAATAAAAACTATCCAGATAGGGGTTGGAGCGATAGCACAGTGGGTAGGGCATTTGCCTTGCACATGGCAAACCCGGATTCGATTCCCAGCATCCCATATGGTCCTCTGAGCACCACCAGGAGTAATTCCTGAGTGCAGAGCCAGGAGTAATCCCTGTGCATAGACAGATGTGACCCAAAAAAGAAAAAAAAAAAACCACTATCCAGATATATATTAATAATATTAACAGAGTAAAGAATTGTCAAATGAGGAAAAATTAGAAAAATGATAGATAAATGAAACTTTAGAACTAGTGGTTTTAAATATTCAATCCCCACAATAAAGATAAACAATAAAATCAACTCCCAAAGGAATTGAATCCATGTTGTATGTAAGTATCCTTTTTCCCAACCTCTATCATAGAAAAGCAAGGAATTCAAGAAAGAGACAAGGAATAAAGCCACTTAGGAGGCTGGAGTGATAGCACAGCGGGTAGGGCATTTGCCTTGCATGTGGCCGACTCAGGTTCAATTTCCAGCGTCCTATATGGTCCCCCAAGCACCGCCAGGAGTAATTCCAAGTTTCAAAGTAAAATATATTTAAGCAGTCATCTTGGTAAAACTCAGAGCCTTTAAAAAGGTTCTATTGCAAGTAAAGCACGCTCTGGACACATAACAAGTCAGAGACATTACGAGAGGGAGCTCAAGACTCAAAGGCCTGGGGCTGCCCCAGAGCAAAAGCAAATGAAGGAAGAGAAGGGAGTCCCAGGCTCGCACAGAACAGACGTGGAGCAGGTAGGAAAGCAGTTCTGCGAAGGAAGAACTCCAGGCCATCGTGCAGTCTGGGACAGAATCTTTAAGGGAGACACGGTTGCGCCTGACATCTGGTCTGCAGGCGGACTCTTCTTTCCTCCAACGGCTCAGGGCCGCCTAACTAACAAGTGACCAACTACTTAACAGCTAGTTTTAGTCCTCTTCAGTACTGCTCACAAGTACTCTACAAATATTTCTGCCATTTTATTTTTTGGGTCACACCCAGCAGTACTCAGGACTTACTCCTTCCTCTGTGCTCAGGAGTCACTCCGGGCAGGGCCCAGGGAACCACTTGGGATGCTGGGGATTAAACCTGGGCTGGCCCAGTATAAGGGCCAGCTATAATATTGCTCTGGCCCCCATCCTTCTGCCATTTTCTTGAGAAGAAAAAGAAGTTTTGCAATTAAAAAGAATTTTTGGGGGGTTTTGTTTCTGGGCCACATCCAGTGGTACTCAGGAGTAACTCCAGGTGGTGCTCAAGGACCCATCACAGATGCTGGGGATTGAACCTGGGAGGGTCATAGACAAGGCAAGTGCACTATCCATTAAACTATCTCTCTGGCCCCTTGAAATTAATTTTATTTAGTTGCTGAAGCTATAGCACAGCGAGTAGGGCATTCGCCTTGCACGCGGCCGACCCAGATTCGATTCTTCCGCCCCTCTCGGAGAGCCCAGCAAGCTACTGAGAGTATCTCACCCGCACGGCAGAGCCTGGCAAACTACCCGTGGTGTATTCAATATGCCAAAAACAGTAACAACAGGTCTCACAATGGAGACGTTACTGGTGCCCACAAAGGGCAAATCAATGAACAATGGGACAACAGTGCTGCTGTAAACTATGAAGTTTAATAACTTAAAAAAAAAGCAAAAAAAAAAAAAAAAGGACATACTGACCATGATACTCTGGCCAGAAGACTACTAGATTTTTTTTTTTTTTTTTTGCTTTTTGGGTCACACCTGGCGATGCACAGGGGTTACTCCTGGCTCTGCACTCAGGAATTACCCCCGGGCAGTGCTCAGGGGACCATATGGGATGCTGGGAATCGAACCCGGGTCGGTCGTGTGCAAGGCAAACGCCCTACCCGCTGTGCTATTGCTCCAGCCCCAAGACTACTAGATTTTTAAAAAAAATTTTTATGAATCACCCTGAGATAGTTACAGACTTACAAACTTTCATGATTATGTTTCAGTCATACAATGATTGAGAACCCATCCCTCCACCAGTGCCCATTCTCCACCACCAATGTTCCCAGTAACTCCCCCCGCCCCCTGCCTCTGTAGCAGGCACAGTCCCTTTTACTTTTTCTCTCTCCTTTTGGATGTTCTGGTTTGCAACACAGGTAGTAAGTGGCCGTAATGTTTGGTCCATAGTCTACTTTCAGCACACATCTGAGCGAGCCCTCCAAGCATCATTCACTTAATGTGCCCTTCTCCATCCCAGCTAACCTTTCCCCAGCATAAGGCCAGCTTCCAAGCCATGGAGCGATCCTCCTGGCCTTTATCTTTACTATCCTTGGTTGTTAGTCTCCCAGACTGTTGCTTTATATTCCAAGAATGAGTGCAGTCATTCTAAGTCTGTCTCCCTCTCTCTGACTTGTTTCACTTAGCATGATACTCTCCATGTTAATCCACTTATATGCAAATTTCATTATTTCACCTTTTCTATCAGCTGCATAGTATTCCATTGTCTAGATAATACCAAAAATGTTTTAACCAGTCATCTGTTCTCAGGCACTTGTGTTTTTTTTCCAG